>NC_139713.1:32301451-32769248 GCF_964188405.1 Protomyctophum parallelum
AGAAACATAAATGGCAATAGATTTAGTGAAAGAGCTTCTATGTTTCTATATGATGCTCTGTCAGCTTGACTCATGGGATCTCTCTGATGAGCCTCGTATATCACCACAGGAATGACTTAAAAATGTTTGAGAAAATAAAGGGACAGAGGCCCTGGGGAGAGGAGGGGGACGCAAACTGATTTCCATCATGAGTGGTTCACAGCATGACATATGATGAAGATTAACTACGTTGGAGATATAGCAGCAGGACCCTGACCCCTGGGCAAAGTAGTCTGCTATCAGGCAATGGTATTCTGCTACATTTTTATGCCCAACATCTGTTTGACAAAACATGTTGCTGGATACAGCTATGTAGATAAAAGGACTGTCAGCGTTAACGCATTGGGATTTATTTAAATGCATATACTGCACATTTGAACACCATAAATCACATATGTCTCCTTTGAACGGCTCCTTGTGGGCTTTCTGGTGACCTGTAGTGTCTGTACAACCTAGTTGTGAAAACAAATAGGAGTAGTAAAGGCAGAATAAAATGGTGTACTGGTGGAAAAGAAAGGTGCATTGTTTAACCACTTCAGACCTGTATACTTTGCCATATAGCATAGCAAAAATAGTTGATCTACATGAAACACAATTAAAGCATTAAACTTCAATTGAAAGCACAATTCAATTTATGACGATTGGATATGAACGACCTGCAACACATTTATACCTGGTGTTGGCCAGGTGGCTCATAGAATAAATCAGTGGTTCTCAACCAGTATGGGTCCATTTGTTTTTATTTTACACTCTCAAGAGTTCAATTATTTTTATTTATTTTTGCTGCTGCTGCATTGTCTGAAGGAAGCCAAACAAAAATAAGTTTTACTCTTATGTACCTGTACACAAGATGTAACACTAAAGTACAACCTTGGCCTCACTCCCCGAACCCACCTCACCCCTGCCCATTTTGACAGGCTGGAATGGCTTAGGGTTGACGACAGAGTACAGCATCTTGCAATGAGTCTGGTCCACAAGATTCGCTACACCATCAAGATACCCATGTACCTGTCTAAATACTTAATGTCAACGAAGTCCACACCTACAACACCAGAGGGAGTTCAACAAACCATGTGCAACCCAGATTCAGCTCAAAGGGACTAAATTAATTTCGGTCCTATGCCACCAAAATGTGGAATGCCCTTAAGACTCCTTCAAAACAGCTCTCAAAGGTTACCTAATACCTACGGATAGCTGCAATTCGAAACTGGCACCCGTAAATAAAGTCTGAGTCCCCCCCAACCCTTACTGTTTTTCCCTTTTTTACATCCTTTATATGATGACCCTGCTTTTTTGGTTTGTTTTTTAGAAGTTATATATAGTAGATATTTGTACGTCTCTAAATGTTCTGAATGAATTTAAATTAAATGGTGGACCCTGTTGTAAACAAGTGTAATGCTTAATCATGGTGTCGTCCAGGACCACAGTAGTTGTATTCCGTAAATGTACCCATTCTGCATACAGTGAATACAAATTTCAATCAAATGGTGCTCCGTGACTCAAATGCAGAATAAATAATGGGCCTTGAAATGAAAAGGGTTGAAAACCACTGGAATAAATGAATTAATATGGCCGTATCCTTACTTCACCCATTCATTCATTTGTATAAGAAATGTAGTAATGTGAAGTGAGAATTTTACATGGCCTATGCAAGGCATTATAGTAGTAGATAGTAGCCTTTCAAGAGGCATGAGCCAATAGTGGTAGCAAATATCCTACCCTATTAGCCTTGCTGTATTTGGCATGAACTTTTTGTACACCTCTGTAATTAGAGCATACACTATCCAGGTATATTGCTTTTAGAGACACACTAGTTTAATTTGCAAAGAAATATAGCTCATTATCCGTTTAAAAATGCAAATTACAGTGAAAATGAAGGATACTGCCTTCATAAACTATATAAATCTGGTGCACCTTTGTATACAGTATACTTCACATGGGACCTAGTACTGAGCATCTACCTGAATTTTGGAACTCTTTACGGCACCACGCTCAGTGGTGTATATAGTAACTACACACATTTACTCAAGTATTGTATACTTTACAGTTTTGAGGTATTTGTACTTTACTTGAGTATTTCCAATTTCCAGTACTATATTATATTATAGGCTTTACTTTTATAATGGAAGCCAAGGATCAGGCTGAAACCTTGCCAAAATGCCGAGTCACTAGAGGTTCCGTGCTGCTCGCATCTACAGTAGCATTCGGGCCGCATACTTACATGAACGCACTGCCGATCCGACCAATATGTCTGAGTCGTAGTGTTGTGGGCTCTGTTCAAAGTACCCATACCCATCTGTCTGTGTCCGTTTTGTGCCCCTATATGGAGATGTATTTTTCTGTCTGTCTACCTGAGTCCCTTTTATGCCCATACAGTATATGTCATAATAGCATTATATCTGCTTTTTTGTCCTTGTCAATCAAATGCAGAAGGGTAGCTCTTCTTAGATTTTATATAAAGTTGTACATACAACACAAAGAGGGAAACCTGCCAGTAAGATATTTAGCATTTAAATGCACTCTCTAAAGAAAAAGCTCACTTAGTCATATCTGGTTTGTTCGTCATAGAGAAAACCGCTAGAACTTCACAAGCTGTGACCCATTTACTATAGACCTATATTTTCCAGGCTGCCAGAGAATTGGCTGGTTAGTGTAGAGGATTTGATGTGCTGCTTTGTAAGTGCAAGAAATATGTTTCCACATCAAAGACAGTTGACCAATTTGTGTTGCTTAAGTTAATCCTGTTACTTTCTTCTGAAGGGAATTAGAAATGTCATGAGTAGGCCTATTATGTTGTTGCAGTACATTCAACAAACTATACAATGCCTACAGTATGACTTGAACACGTCAATCATTTGACAATTTCTACCAGTATGCACATCTAAATGCGAAATCTTTCAGGCTCACATTGAAAAATGTGAGCACCAAAACTTTTAGCATTGAGAGACTGGAGATGGCAACACGATCACCATGCTTGTGTCGTCACGTAGTAGTAGGGCATCACTGGTAAATGGTATTGGTATGGTAGTCAAGGATATTTTTGAGGGGCGCTAGCCCCTCCTATATTCAGATATTAGTGTAGATTTCCGTCTTACACAAACATTAAATTCCCATTGACAATGAATGGACAAATTTGCATCATAGTGTCTGAGCAAATAGACATGTTACGTCAAGATGATAAGAGCTTCACACACTTCACACAGGTGTGATTTTTTGTTAAAATAAGTGTTAAATATATTATCTCTATAATCTGATAGCACTCATTGCTAGCACTCATTTTTATTAGTAACAGGAGTCTGCATGCCTCTGCAGCTCTCAGAAAATGCCTTTTCAGGTCAGGACACCTATTTTATCCAATCAGGAACAAGCACTTACACAGGATACATGTTTGTGTGCCCTTGTATTCAATGGGGGTGCCCATCCGCCCCCCCCCCCCCTCCCCCCCATTTTTTATTATTATTTATTTTCAAAAACAATTATATATATATTATATCTTTTTTTATTATTATTTTCTAAGACGTATACAGTCTTGGGCATACCATGGGATAATTCCCAGGACGTCTGGAGACGTCTTGGGCACAAATTGAGTTAAACAAGGAGGGGCCTAAAGTGGTGATGATTATGACGGTCACCACTTCAGGAAGTAGGCCACTTCCTGGATTGTGCAATAAGGCAATGCATGCTTACTGTACAAAATGTGAAGATGTTGCAGGCAGGATGATAAGTCTAAAACCTTGTCAGAGTACTGAATAATGGTCGTGGGAATTGTGGAGGCGTTTCAACATGCGTGTGCTGAGAGAATGTGTACCAAAGCTCCATAGAGGGGGTGTTCTATTGTAGTAGAAAAGATGAAGTGATGACACAAAGAAATGAGCAGACAAAATTGGAACTGGAACACTATAAATTTTGAGGCTGATGAATCTCCCATTGGTTGTCGGCACCCAAGCAAGCAAATATTTGATTGCTCATGTCATTTAACCACAGACCATGACAATAGTTCTGTCAACAAAATGAACAAAACATTGTCAGCACATTTGATCATACTACATCTTCCGGACAATATGCAGCCTTCAAATCCAGTCCTATATTGCCCACAGGGCCCCTGATGTATAGCCCCCGGTGGCCACACGTGCCCCTTGAAGTGACTATCATGGCAGACCCCTGGACAGTATTCGAGCCAAGTTTGGTGCAGATTGGAAGTCTGCAATGTTATGTTTGTAACATTGATCGGCGACTATTCATCTTGGCGATGGATAGGCGGGAAATAGTTTTCATAGTAAGTCTCTGTTCCTGAGACTTACATACAGTACTTACATTTCCTAGTCTTTCCGACGAGTCCCCCAAATGTCCCTGGTGACACTTCTTGCACCATGCCAGCTGACACCCCAGTGCCCACACTGCCCAGCCATTCTTCTGCTCCTATCAGAAAGCCATAGACCATGTCAGACAGCAGTGCCACAAGCAGCAGACACCTAGCAGCTCTCAAACAAACTTAAACACCCACGACAATGATCCAACTAGGACTGACTGGGAACAAGACTGATATACACAAGGGGTGATTACAAACCAGATGCAGCTGGGGCAGACAGGGACATACATAGAACTAGAACAGAGACAGAAATACAAGATGTAGACATGACAGTCAATGAGACAATTATCTTGCCACTCCTTATCCCTAAACTTATTTGCCATATTTTACTATATACTATAATCTATAGCCTATCTACATCGATACATTGTGAGCTTATCTAGATCGGCTATTTGAACTATTTTAAAATATTTTTTCAAAATAGTAAAAAGTTTAGGGATAAGGCGTAAGGGTAAGATATAGCCCAAAGTCTCAACTGTCACACTATAGCTATATTTGTGGTTGGGGTGAAATAAATGGTAGTTTGCATTGCACATTTGTATGAACATTCGGGAAATGGTATGGTAAACGAAGGAAAGCTATTTGAAAGAGAAACCTTTTTTCCCATGTGTGCGACCTTGATTTTGAGGGGCGCTATCCCCTCCTATGTCCAGCTTTGTGGCAAATAAAAAAGAATCCTATCAAGAACAAGAGGTAGCATACCCTAATTCCACAGAGTAGGGGAACGCATTTTTTCCCTTGAGCGTCCTGAAACTGGGGGGAACTAGATCATATGAACTTCCTTTGGTACCCGTGAGCATCCCTCACTCTGGGCAGGTACTTATAGGAACAGAGGCATCAAGAATCTTGAAGACCAGACACAGTGAGAGCTACTCTCTCCTCCACTCTTAGTAGTAACCTCACAAGCTTGTTTTGGAGGTCTGTATAGCTTTGTTTTCAATGGCTTTGAGATACCTCTGTAGTACCATGAAGTATACAAGCATAGTCAAAGTGACACGAGGGCACCAAGGTCCTCATAGCACTGCTGTTGACATAGTTATATGTCAACAGCAGATATCCTGCTGTTGACAAAAGTCAAGTTATCTGGTTGACCTTTGAGATCACTTTCATTGCCATTTTTTCACCCGTGAGTTTGTTATCCAAGATACAACCCAAGTAGACCTCTTCCTTATTTGTGACTACATTGTCATCCACTCTAACCGTTGAGCCCAGGGACTTGTTGAGTTTATACTTGAACCAAACAGAATATATTCCGTTTTTCCATGGTGCAGTGACAATAATGTTGTCAGAGAGCCAAAGACAGATGCTATAAGCTCTGTGCTGCATATACTCTCAACCTGTGACTTATCTTTGTCCGAGAAAAGGAGAGCTGAGTCGTCTGCGAACAAGAACAAATTGCATTTACATGCCGAGTTCATGTTTACTAGGGATAAGGGGTAAGAGTAAGATATAGCCCAAAGTCTCAACTGCCATACTATATGAATAAGGATAAGAGCACCCCTCACTTCAGGGTATGATTTTGATCTACAGTAACAGCAGCTGGTGGTGATTGAACAGAGTGGAAGACAAATACTGTGCTACCAGCTTCCTGTTATGACCAAACATGTTCAAAATCACACCCATGTGAAGTGAGGGGCGCTCTTGTCATTGTACATCATCTCATACTGGCCAATCAGTAGAGCCTTGATATATTTTGGCCAAGCTCTTCAGCGACCTTTGGTTGGTTAGCGGATTTGCTCATCTACATGACGTAATTTTTCCCTTCAATGTCAATGGCGTTTAATGTTTTGATGTTTAATTTGCGTCATATTTAGTGGAATTTTGACCAAATTTCTCCTTTCATTGTCAATGGCAAATATTGAGACGTGTGGGGACAGGATTTAGCGGACATTTGATCTGAATTCCCCTTTCATTGTCAATGGCAAATATTGAGACGTGTGAGGACAAAAGCTGTACCGGTATATAGGAGGAAAACTCATCTTTTCACGATGATCATGTAAGATGACAACTGAATTTATGTGATATATGACGTAAATTCTCCATTCATTGTCAATGGCATAATGTTTGTGTTAGTATAAAATAGCCAATTTCCTCGTCTACATACTGTATGACGCAAATTCTCATTTCACTGTCAACTGCATTTAATGTTTGTGTTGCCACAAAAGTCCGATTTGTTCAGACACATATGACGTAAATTCTCCTTTCATTGTCAATGGCAAATGTGACACGAGTTAAGGACAAAAAGCTGTATATAGGAGGGGCTAGCACCCCTAAAAAATGCACTCTGTTGAGGTGCCAACTTGCGCCTTGCACACAAGTAGGCCATACATCGCCTTCTGCACTTTCTCCACTTTGGCACTTTCTCCACTTTAGATATGTAACCATATCTAAAGTGGTGTTCCTCCTATCCATGTGTGACCCAAAAGCCTATACTGAGCACTGAGCGTTAATATATTATTAATATTTGTTGTAGAAAACGGTTGCATATTAATTGCTTGCTATATTTAATACCTAGTAAACTGATACTTGGAGGCGTTGCTACGCTGTGTGTGAGCTTGCAGATTGGCTATTTTCGGCAAATGCTAGGGTTCACGTTGTTAAATCCCTAAACCATGGCCCACTGTCCATTTCTATGAGGCAGTAAGAAGTTACATTTCATGGAACTGAGTCTCACTTGGGGACGTTGTGGTATCCTACTTGCTCCGAGCAAAGCACAACCAGTGTAAGCTTAAATATCCTTGATGTCAGGCTTGTCCACAACTGACTGCTGTTGGAGACGCAGCAATTGATAAAGGCACCCAAGCGTAGAGAGAGAAATCTCCCTGTGCCTTCATTCATTCACATCAAGGTTCAGCACAGAGACAGAGGCACACAGAGACATGCAGTTTGTAACGGTGATGTATTTGTAAAGGAAAAGGGTAATAAGTTCAAAGTGGAGGTGGCAAGTGGCAAGTTTGCTGCTCTACTTTTTCTGGGGATCTATACTTTATTTAAAGTACGGAAAATATACTTATACATATTGTCTTTTCACTCGACTACAAGATTAAATGTTTACTCAACATTAAATTCCCACTGACAATGAATGGAGACTTTTACGTCATAGCGTCAGACCAAATCGGCTTAGTGTCTATTTTTGTCTTACAAACATTAAATTCTCATTGACAATGAATGGAGACTTTTATGTCTGGAGCATTAAAGTCTGAGCAAATAGGCATAGTGTCAATTTTACGTCATGATGATGTACGATGATAAGAGTGCCCCTCACACGCGTGGGTATGATTTTTGTGTTTTGTATGATGTTGCATTTTGTTGTTATTTTTCATGTCATGTTTATGAGTTGAATAGGGCCCGAATGGAAACAAGACCGCAAGGTGCTATGCTTTTAGGCCAAGTGTTTGACTGTTGCTGTTTACATGTCTGTCTAATACATTATTATAGTTATACTATTATAGTATTCAATCAATCAATGAAGGTGGCCATATCTAAGAAACACTGTGCCATATGTGGAGGTCGTCTGAAATGGCTCACAAGGACTGGCTCACTGTTCATGAGTGGCCATATAGTGGAGAAAATGATGATGTCATCAATGAGCTCATCAATTATTGGTTACTAACCTATATTAAGCATTTATCCCAGGACTAAATAAGAACTACCGTTGCTCAAGTAAAGAAGTCTAGATTAGTCACACTTTATCGTCCCCAAACTTAATTTGACACATTCTTAAATCTCTGGAAGATTACTGATAAGTTTACAGCTGTCCATAGCAGTGACTCAAATTGTGCAAAGATGCAGATATTTGTCAAGACTCTCACTGGGAAGACCATCACCTTAGAGGTTGAGCCAAGCGATACCATTGACAATGTCAAGGCTAAGATACAGGATAAAGAGGGCATTCCCCCTGACCAGCAGAGGCTGATATTCGCTGGCAAGCAACTGGAAGATGGACGCACCCTTTCCGACTACAACATCCAGAAAGAATCCACCCTCCACCTTGTGCTGCGTCTCAGGGGAGGTATGCAGATCTTTGTGAAGACACTCACCGGAAAGACCATTACGCTGGAGGTGGAACCAAGCGATACCATTGACAATGTCAAGGCCAAAATACAGGATAAAGAGGGCATTCCCCCTGACCAGCAGAGGCTGATATTCGCTGGCAAGCAACTAGAAGATGGACGCACCCTCTCTGATTACAATATCCAGAAAGAATCCACCCTCCACCTTGTGCTGCGTCTCAGGGGAGGGATGCAGATCTTTGTGAAGACACTTACCGGAAAGACCATTACGCTGGAGGTGGAACCAAGCGATACCATTGACAATGTCAAGGCCAAAATACAGGATAAAGAGGGCATTCCCCCTGACCAGCAGAGGCTGATATTCGCTGGCAAGCAACTAGAAGATGGACGCACCCTCTCTGATTACAATATCCAGAAAGAATCCACCCTCCACCTTGTGCTGCGTCTCAGGGGAGGGCAGTAAATTATTAATTTTTCATTTATTTTGTAGTATTCTTTTTTCCATGTGGCTCTGAAAGAGTCTAGCCTAAGAGGGTTTGTCTGTGTCTCACAAACCAGTGAACTGATCATTGCCACATTTCAGCCATTGGAATTATTTTTGTTCACATAACGTTACTATATACTTGAACTATTACACATACTTTTTTATAATGGATGTCAATGGGGGGATTGCCCAGATTTGAGCACTTGACCAACCAAATGTCTGGTGCACACACTGTCACTAGACTAACGTAGCCTCCCAGAATTTCTGTTCACAATGCTCTATACTTTTTTGTAATACTGAACTATTTTTTTTTATCACTTATAATCCACATCAATGGTACACGGATTGTCAACATTTTACACGGATGGTATCACCAACTAGACTCTCATACCGAAGTGAATGTCAGTCGTATTTGCGCCAAATATGGAGTCAAATGTCATAGACGCATCACAGACAACTCGTGTCAGATCCATGTGAAGTGACACCATTATTGGATACACTCTTTTTTTTACCCCCTTTTTACCCCTTTTTCATGTGATGTTCTCCACCCGATTTAACCCATTCTGACCTGAGATCAGATTCATACGAGGTTTCCGCCGGACACACACTGGTCTGATTAACCCATTCTGACCTGAGATCGGATTCTAGAAATGTCAGTCGCTCTTCGATTTTTCAAAAATAGCAGACCTACAAGCTCATATCGCGCCACTCGGTGGCGCGATATGAGCTTGTAGATCTGCTATTTTTCAATAGCTAAAGCATAACATGATGCCGACACCAAAATGGGTGCCCGTTCAGAATGGGTTAAACATTTCAAAATGAATACATGACCCAAACGTTTAAGTAATGCATGTGACATGAGTAAAACACAATCAGGACAATGCGATTTGGTAATATCAAATTCTGCAGACTTAGCATGGTGTCATCACAAGTAAATATGCTTGAAGGTCCTTGTGGCCTACAGACACACTTGATGAAAGCGGATATCATACACGATCAACAACTTCCGACTAAATGTCTGACATCCTATTAAGACATGTATACCGGAACCGCACTGTCAACTCTATTCACAGTCTATACACCTCTGACTCTTCCTACTTCCGGGCCGCTTCCCTACATCCTTCAAAAGGTGTTACCGATGATACTAATTAAGGCTCTGTTCCATTTAGTGTACAGTGGTTCTCAAACTTTTTAATTTCAGAGTTATGGGGTTCCATTTGTACACTCTCAGAGTTACACACCCGTACGGGGCCATTTGGAACACACTTAAGGACACTTTGAGACCCGCTGGTGTAGCAGAGTGTTTCCATTTTGCCAACATGCACAATAGCAGCACCCTGACTGTCTGCCTGGGCACACTTTAGATTCAATGCGCGGACAGAAGAAGCTGTGTTTTGTGTAATTTCTGTTTTTTTAGACAGCTGGTGGATGGAAAAGAAGCTCCACCCACACGGCAGGTTGCTGCTGGGGCAAGCTTTTCCGGGAATCTGGCAACCTGCCGTGTGGGTGGAGCTTCTTTTCCATCCAGCAGCTGTCTTCCTTTGGCCGCGCATAGAATCTTAGATGTGCCCATACCTTCTGTTTGACCAGAATGGAACAGAGCCTTCATTATTATCAGCGGTAACACCTGGCTATTTTCAAAAGATTCTTTTATACATTTTGAGAAATGAGACATTCTGCGCAATTTGTACCTTTTTCTACTTTAAGGATACATGCAGATACTTTTGCGTACTTTTACTCAAGTACATTTTGAATACAGGACTTCTACTTGTACTTGTATATGTACATCACAGTATTGGTACTTTTACTTTACTTCAGTCTTATATTCACTGTTGATTGTCAGTACGATGTGTTCATGGATATATATTCACTGGTACATGTATTATTATTTATAGGCTACATTCACATCTACTTTATTTATTTGACTTTTTGATATCTTTTACATTTTCTAGAAGAAAACAAATATAAATCCTGCATTGCGTACCAGTAATTGTTTTTTTCACGCTTACAGGTGCCGGGTCATATCAGTGTTTTGTGTGTACTGTAGATTTACAAACACAATCCCAATCCTGCCTCGTGTCTCCAGTTGGTTATCGGTAAATGTTACATGTAACATTTTTCAATGCCTTCATGCTTGAAGAGTCCATATGGGAGTCATTTGATTGGGTATTTCGACACAAAATTAGGACATGCAAGAATCACTTGCAGTCACAGTCAGCAGCAGGCCTCTTAGGTGACTAGAAAGGTGATTGTAAAACATGAATGCAAAGAAATAAACAGACATTAGGCAATTGATCAGTATATAAGCCATGCTGGTTTAAATGACATGACAATGGAATATATAAACCGGATCATACAATATTCTAAGCAGTTGGCAAGACTATGTGTGGCTCAGGTATGGTATGAATAATATACTGAAAATGGGTGCAGGTGATCTCATTTAAAACCAACAGGGGGCAGTGTTGCCCTATGGCTAATATGAACACCTACTAGACTAGAGCTGATAAAGTGGGAGGGTTGACAAAAGACACAAATGTAGCAAAACAAATGAATGAAACAGGAAGAGAGAGAGAGAGAAAAAAAAGAAAAAAGTGTTGGCCAGAGCCAAATGTTTTACGGCAGCTTCATTTGAACCATTAAATCATATTTTATGCTGAAATTGTTCAATAATTGGGAAATATGGTGAGGCTAGCGTAAATGTCAGAACAAATTCACAAGCCACTCAGATAGAGCACAAGAAAATACCAGCCTAACCATTCCAATGTGCCTTTCCTTATGTGTTCCAGTGTGGAACTCCCATCCACTGCTAATCTGTTTCTACAGTTACTGCTGTAGTAACTGCTTTGTGTGTGTGTGTGTGGTGTCTGTATACATACTTTATGCTGTCCAAGGAAACTGCAAATATGCAGCCTTATATAATATTAATATAAATATAGGCCTATACTGGTTTGTAGCCAACCTTTGAGAGGTCAGAGGCATTCAGAATCATGGTTTCATGACGGGCGGGCGGGCGGGCAGACAGACAGACAGACAGACAAACTGATGGTTGGGGTTGGGTTACCGTAAAAAGCATAAATAAACCATGATGTTACATAAAGCCTTTTATATTTAATTTCTTCTTTGTCTATGTACTGTAGCAACTACAATGCCTCCTAGACTTGGGTAGAATAACTATCAATCCAGAGAGTCAAGAGAGTGTTTCACAAGGGAGTGACAGCTGACTTATTGTCTCCACCAGGCCGAAGGCATGTGGGGAGAGTATGTTTTGCACTCCGTCCGTCCGTGTGTCCGTCCGTGTGTCCGTCCGTCCGTCCGTGTGTCCGTGAGCAGCTAATCTCGGCCACCGTTAACCCGGTCGATGCCAAATTTTGCACACACACTCCCTGGATGCCAACGATGAACCTCTGCCCCAAACTTTCCAGAACGGCCTGTTATAGCGCCACCAGGAGGCCGCTTTGAGCAAAACAAGTTTTTGCACAGTACACCTACAGATTTTGTCCAAACATCACGCAAATTGGTACACAGTCTCTCTAGAGCCATTCAACGAAACCGGTCTTTCATATTTCTCAGACTCCATTCTGATTGGTTAAGATTGGCTTCCAAAATTCACAGGAGTGCTCAGTTTCAAACAAAATGCTGCAAATCATGAACACATCGCGTGATTTCCGTGAAATTGTGCACCCACATTCCCACTAGGCCGAGGACGAAATGCCACATGAACAATTTCAACTCAGCCTCAAGGTGGCGCTATAACTGGCCCAAAAGTGTTTTTACCTCTAACTGCACGGATCTGTGGATAACTTTGTATGGCAACTCCCTAGAGGCCAAGGAAAAACCTTTGCCTGGAATTTTTCACATCTGCTCTTTATAGCGCCACCAGGAGGCCGACATATGTAAAACACATTTTCTATTATTACTCCTTCAGATTTTATCCAAATTTCACGCAAATCGGTATACACTATCTCCATAGTCATGTGATCAACACGGAGCGCCACCATTTCCCATCTTCCATCCTGATTGGCTAAGATTGGCTTCCAAAGCTCACACGATTCATCCATTTCGAAAAAAGGCCACAAATCACAAACACAGTGTGCAATTTCCGTTAAATTATACACGCACATTTTCACTAGGCCGAGGACGACATGCCACAATTTTTTCCTCAAAATCAGCCTCACGGTGGCGCTATAACAGGCCAATTCCTGTTTTTAGCTATAACTGCATCGATCTGTATACAACTTATGTATGCACACATGGAAAAACATTGTACCTGCATCCCTCCAACACGAACCTCCGGCCCAAATCTTCCTCAACAGCCTGTTATAGCGCCACCATGAGGCCACAACCTGACCTGCCCTGGTGGAGACCTGTGCCGATTGGCACTTTGTCTAGTTTTTGATGTAACTGTATGGTCTCCTGCCCCTCTTTGAAAAGCACAAGGGAATATGTTGGCCAGTAACATCTAAAACCTTGGTGGAATTAAGTCCCTCCAAACTCTACTGCTATATTTATTTATTTTGTCTACCGTATTTAATTAATAGCATACTTCCTGTATATTCAGGCAGGTGTGGAGAGGTTGGAAGACATAATTTGCACTTCAATGCTCTCTCAGAGTGGCTCTGGAACAATACTTTTCCTCCTCTTTAAAAGCTTGCCAGTGTGGGTGATTGAAGGCACTTTTTGTTCCAAAGTGCCATGCCTGGAGAATGTGGAGATAGCTACATACAGATTTCGGCTGTGGTGTACTATAGGCTACTGAAGAAAACATACACCTTTTGTCGTTCCACTTCCTTTCTTTTTACTCTGAGAGCACAAGATGGCGAACTGTCTGCTGCACTACTGTATGTGTAGCTCAGTTCCAAAGTTTTAAACTCAAGATTTCTCCCCCGGGTCCCAAACAAAAAAAACAACCACCATAAATGCTATTTAATTTAAATCTAGTTGATAATTTTTTGTGAACATGAGTATACACTGTTTCTGAAAACAATTGAGGTGAAAATAGGCAATGCAGTTATAGGCCTACATAAACTTGATTCAGCACTGCCTTGTTCAATTATTATTATTATTACTACCCTTATTATTATTATTATTAAGGGACCAAGAAGTCACTTTGGTCACTTATTGTTTTTGTGGGTTTTTTTCTTCTTCTTCTTGTTCTTCCGCCAAAAATAGCTGTTCTGGCTGAACCGTGCAGTCGGTTTTTGGCCATGCCAAACGGTGACTATGTGAAGCCCATGAATTTTTTTTTAGCTGGAAAAAAGTTTGTGAAAATTCTTCTTTTGTCCCTAATACATACATGCAGCGTCATATGCTTTTGCAACTGTACAGTATGGTAGAGGGTCATGTCAAATAGCACTGAAAGCAGTCTTACTCCAATAGGTCAAAGGGGGGCGCTTTGGCAATTTTTTGAAAATGAAACCTTTGAACAGGCATAACTCATGCCTACTTTGTCCAAGGGCGTGTTCGGAAATACCGCACCGGAGCGCATATTAGTTTGCATTGCACAGTGCGCTCCGTGGGCTATTTCCGAACACGCCCCCAAAAATCATGGCACTTGTTTCCACTTGTTCCTTGACTCATGGGGAACACATGTGTCACTTTGATCAGCAAGCTCCGCCCTCAGATCTTCTGCCACTTTGAGCAGTTTAAAAAAGGCTGATTTTCTGCCTGGTTTTTTGAGCAATTTGCATGAAATGTTCATTGTCTCTGTGTAGCGACAGTCAGTAGAGCTCTTGCCTTCGGACCACAAGGTTGTGTTCAAATATGGGTACTGACAACTCAGCTTGTCAGTCTTATTTGTGCATATTGTTCTTATTGCGTATTGTCTTCTTTCTTGGTCCCACCTTATCGCTCCTTGCAGCTATATTTATTATTATTATTGAATTTGTGGACTGACATGACATACAGGTCATGGAGGTTGAATGCTGTGCAGTTCAACCCCGTCCCGATCGTGACGTGATTGGCTGAGACAGATTGGACAGCCGTTGTTTTTCTTGGAAATACGCCACAATTTGAAGGGCTGCCCATTAATCTACAGTAGATTTTTCACTGTGAATAAAACCATCAACCTGTATAAATGAGGCATCACCTATACTGTATATGAATAGTTTGCTGAGAAATGTTTGCTGGCACATTTGCTTCGTATCGTTTATTCATCACGCTCCCAGTGTTTTAATGACCTTTTAGCCTAAAGTATGCTCCGCCGTGCAACACCAACAAAGTATACTGTAAATCAGGCTTTAATGCACTTTGTGCTGGACTCAAAGAATGATGATGTGCTCAGTGGGGGTTATCAAGGTTGCTGTCAGCTCAGCTCGATTGCACACAAGTAAGACGCGCAAACGCGTGAAGCGAACGCAGCTCGTGTGTGTGTGGTTGTGTGTGTGTGTGCTACAGCTGCGCCCTGTGTGTGTGTGTGTGTGTGTGTGTGTGCGTGCGTGCGTGCGTGCCACAGCTGCGCCCTCTGGTGGCGGGCCGGTGGTGTAACAGCGTGACACCACACAGCGTGACACACACACACACAGACACTCAGCCCCTGCTGTCATAGTAAGTGGCTCACTGCGTTCGCAATTATAAGATTTTGCTCTTGCAACAGCCTTACCTTATAGATGTGTGCCCCCACAAGCAATTATTGAATGCAACATTGATCACAGACACAAATCAAGCAACACATCTATCCTCACCTTTGGCTAAATTGAACAAGGCTTCAACCTATGGGCCTAACATATGAGGTGTGTGACGTTTAACGACAATAGAACTCATTTCTATTTGGATATATTATTTGTTTTAAAAAAACACCTTTCTTCATGGAATAAACAACAATATTCTCTTGACATCAAATCAGACATTGAATTGTTAAACTATGATAATGGCAGTATACACTTTCAGTACATTCACACTGCCTTTGTGTCTAGTAGAGCCTACTACCACCACCACCAGTACACCACTGCCTTTGTGTCTAGTAGAGCCTACTACCACCCAAAGTAAGAGGATTAAAAGGATACAAAAAATGGTTTATAACATATGCTATGCTAAGGAAGAAACGGCTTGTTCATCTTCAGTAAGTAGTTATACTGTACTGACTGCAGGTGTGTCCCAATGGAACTGCCACTTATGCATGCCATGTCCGTTATTTTGTCTGCTGCTATTTTAACGGCCTCATTAATTTAGACTGTTTAGACTGATGATAGGTTCTTGGTTTACCTATGATCCTAGATTACTGTTTCTATGCATTTTGATGTATTATCTAACGTCCTTGCTTACTGTAGAGACTGTTGACTGCGTGTGTCTGCTAAATTGTAAATTGCCTTATTTATATACAATCTTTCACTGCTCATTATTGACATTTTACACCTGTAAATGTGAAGTGACAATAGAGTTGAGTTTGATGTGAGTTGAGTTGAGAAGAGCTTTGTTGGATTTAGTACTAGATTATCTGTGGGCCTGCGGGCCTGCATTGTGAATCCATTTTACGCCATCCAGACACAAAACAAATCAGAATTCAACAGACTCTTCTAGTGAGCTTTGCACTGCAACACGCGTGGCAGGTGATGGAAGTCTCACATTAAGCTCACAAATGAATGAACCACATGCGACTTGAGTAAAATGAAGCATACAGTATAGCACTGAGGCACAATCCGAATCTCAGCTGGGAATTAAATTCATTGAATGGAACCACAGAACAAAAGGGACTAGAAAGGTGAACAATTTTCCCTTTAGAGAAAAAATGTCAAAAGTCGTAGAAGATCAATATAGTACAGCTGATACTTTCAGCGGAGAGTTGTCTCTGGAAAGTTGGCACCAAAATGGTGTATATATTGTTCAGTGTGTGTTTTAAGCTTGGCTTAGGGCTGCGAGGAGAAGATGTAAGAGCTCTAGCCATGCAGTGAGAGGTAGCCACAATGGGTCACAAAGAGGACTTTTCTGTGGATGGTGTTTGTGAAGTGAAATAATTTATTTTTTACAGCTGCATGGCACCTAGGAGAAGAGTTGTCTAGAGTTGGGACTGTCTGTGTGTATATATGCGTGTGTCTGTCTGTCAGCAAACCACTGGACCAGATCACGGCCAAGGAAGTAAATGAAAGTTTTTCACATATTTGTCTAAACTTTATTTCTGTATGAATAGATTTCACATTTCATATCCCAATCCAATTCCAGAAATCTTTGTCTGTCTGTCTGTCTGTACGTGCCCAAATATGGAGATGTCTGACATCATAGCACTGATTTCGTAGACTGGCCTGTGCCGCAAATTTAATCTTTGGGACCCCAATCTACACTGTGTTCATTGAACTTTTAGAGTGTGCAAATTAATTTGCTTCCATTTGTACACCCTCAGGGTTACAGACCTGCAAGACCCCCTACCCTAGTGGTCCCCGGATGTGACGTTGAGAACCATTGCTTTAAATAACTCTAATTGTGAATTACAACCAGTGAAAGCTGTCCAAGAAAAGTCAGTTACCTTTAAGCTCTTTGACTCACTGTTTAAGTGCTACATAATATATTTAAAATGTATAGCAGCTTGAGAGGACAAAATGCCTGATAAATTGTATTTTTTCTCACAGGGCAAAGTAGTGGCGTGTTCACTGCACGGCAACCTTAGTGTCAGCTGTTTATCTTCTAGGAACAGTCAGCCATCTTGCTGTCCTTGCTGTTTCTTTTCCCTTCCTGGGGTGAAAATGCTGATGTTTGTTCCCACGCCTAGGGAGCTCAGGATTAAGTGGTGAAAATCTGCAATTCAAATGCAATTACGTCCTTTTCCCTCTGTCTGTATGGCAACTTCATTAACCAATGAAATAGTATCTTTTTTTATTGGAATTAGTGGGGAACAAAGTGGGGAACAAAATACCACTTGTGTTTTTCCAGTGATGGACCATTTTAATTTAAAAAACATAACTGCACTCTCATGAAAGTACAAATGTATTGTCATTGAGTGCTGTGTGCAGGGCATGAGAAAAAGGGAAACGTAATAAAACTGATATCTGCAATATCAAAGTTTGGGTCTGTCTGACCTTTACTTAAAATCCATGTAGACAACTCTTTTGTGTCTTGACAAATGTTTCATGACACAGGCACCATCATAACATTTGAACTCTTTGTTAAAAGAACTGAACTAGGGCCAATGACCACACAATGAATTAATCTCTCTGAACACTGTCATAATATTAGAACCTATATGGTCTACAGACAGGACAGGACAGTCTCACAGCTATAGCTCTTATCTCCAATGCTCATCGATCCATGCACACCTTTCTGTCACAGCATGAATCCAGAAGAGCATCTGATAATAACCCCTTCCAGCTCCGTCTAAAGGCTTTGATGACTTCACCATGCTGTGCCAGGGACTGCAAGGAAACTAGTTAGCATTGAGGGGGTATACTGTAGGTAGGGGGTGGGCGCAGAAGCAAATGAAAAAGGGGAGCATGCGTCTTAGCAAGTGAACGTGTGCGAGTAAGAGAGTCCAAATCAAAGAGCTAGTCCACAACTTGCGGCTATTGATCCAGGTTCATCAGGCCACCCGAACACCATCGATCTGTACCACATCCACTCCCATCGATCATCGTCACAGTAGGAGGCACTGACAGAGACTTAGACTCAGCAACACTTTATTACTCACAGCCCATGTACAGCCTACTGTATGATGACCCATGGAAGTTCAATCAGTGGAGACCACCACCCACGGATCCCATGATATCCAAAAGTCACCCTGCTGTGACTGTTTTCTTTGTGGTCTGTTAAATAAAAAGAAATCACACCCGTGTGAAGTGAGGGGCGCTCTTATCTTACATCGATTACAACATAATGTTTGTTTAAGCAACGGGTCCTCATGTTTGTTTAAGTCCTCAAAACAAACATTAGATTTCTCTTTATAGTCTATAGCGTTTTCTTAACCCATTTAGGCTTGACGTCGAAATAAAAAAGAGTCTTCTGAAAGAATATATATATTCAAAGACTTGTGCCAGATCTTCACGATTTTTCAAAAATGGTGGCGCGCTATGAGCTTGTTGATCTGCTATTTTTCAATAGCTAAAGTATAACAATGCTTAGTTAAAACACCAAAAGGGGTTTTAAACAAACATCGTTGAAAGACAAACATTAAAGCCATATATAGGAGGGCGCCCCTCAAAAATAAAACATTTGCAATACAAGACATTGCAGCAAATGACAATGTGCTGCAAATAAAGCAGTTGGTACTTGGGCTAGATACAGACAAATCCATAGAATTCCTCTTATCTGCTCTCTGACAATGAACAATTGAATCATTTCGACTTGAATTACCCTCAGTGACAGGACAGCACCGACACTTAAGGGTTATGCCTGAGTTATAATTCTCTCCTCACCTACTTTAAAGGGAAACAATTTCTAAGAAGACAGTAATAGCTTTGGCCACTAGAGACTTTAGTGTAATTCCCAAGTGCACATCACTTTATTGGGCTCATGGTCAATTTTTATAATGCCATTTATTATAACATTAACTGCTGTAAATACCAGCGAGTTCCTTGTATCCAGGACCCACGCATGTGGTCCAGTACCATCGTTAATCGTGGAGGGTGCTTTTATGAAGCAATCTCACTTTATTCATAGACGATAACTGTATAGATCCATTAAGTTGTCATACTATTTATCTTCCTTACAACCTACCCCTTGCATTAGAAACTACCTTGGCTGCACTATACTCTCTCTCGTCTCTTACTCTATCTGTCTGTCCCTCCCTCACATATAAAGTAATAGGAAATACATGGAAGCAATAACATGGGGGCAGGTCAGTGCCGACGACAGGAGACCCATTGAAAATAGTACATTAATTTGTGAAAATCTAACTGTGTGTGCATGTGTCTGCTTGTGCCGTTGCCTTTGTACCCTATATGTGCGCAGGGTTTGTATTTCCATGACCACTTAAGCCCTATACAGTATGGGCTCCATTTTTGTCTCCACCGTCACCCGCGAGTCGACATGGCCTGCAAGTCAGCCGCTGCCCGAGAATTAAGGGCTCCATCTTGCGCCACCCTTATCCCTTATCCCTAAACGTAACTAATTTGCCATTTTTTACTATTTTAAAAAACCTTTTGAAATAGTTCAACTAGCCGATCTACATCGAGACATTGTGAGCTTGTAGATCGGCTATTTGAACTATTTTAAAAGGTTTTTTTAAATAGTAAAAAATTGCAAATTAGTTTAGGGATAAGGGTTAAGGGGTGGCGCAAGATATAGCCCTAAGAGTATAGGAGCTTGCTCTGTCCCTTAACCCATTCTGACCGGGCACCCATTTTGGTGTTGGCATCATGTCGTGCTTTAGCTATTGAAAAATAGCAGATCTACAAGCTCATATCGCGCCACCGAGTGGCGCGATACGAGCTTGTAGGTCTGCTATTTTTGAAAAAAATCGAAGAACGACTGACATTTTTAGAATCTGATCTCAGGTCAGAATGGGTTCGTCAGACCAGCGTGTGTCCAGTGGAAACCTCGTATGAATCTGATCTCAAGTCAGAATGGGTTAATGGTATTTTGGTCCAGCGTCACTCGCTATCTATTTTGCCAACACCGGTATTTGCGCCTAGAGGTGGTCATGGGCGTGTTGGCACGCTTTCCCTAAATTGCTATTTTGGTCACACACATTTGGGAAGGCGATAGTGGAGTTTAAACGCACCCGTAAAGCCGTATGCCAAATGAGTTTGGTGCAGCGCGCACTCCTTATTCTCCTACCATCTCTTTGTAATTGTCAGCAGAGGTCTGTCACTTCCTTGTGTCCATTGTGTTTATATAATTGAAGTGAGACTTCAAGGCAGCAACACATCACTCTTCCATGGGCTATAGACTGTAAGGCTATGGAGCAATATAGAACCGTGCTGGTGGGCATAACGTGCAACGGATAAGGGATCTGTTAAAGGCAATAGCATGTGGCATGGCGATTGGTTTAATTACTGTAACGCCCAAACCACACCTATGCATAATGTAACGGGTAACGGAGGTGTTTTAGGGATTTAGACAGGTAACCAACATACCAACTTTAGTGGGGGAACACCCCTTCCCCACTGCTAAATCCCAAAATTGTGTATTTAGAAAGTTTGAACGTAAATGGAGCCCATGTCTCCCCTCCAGTCATGTAGGGAGGGGGTTATAGGGTGAAGGTTTGTTGTCATACAAGTCTTTAAGTGCATTATATTATTGCTAGTACAAGAAATGGCATATTTCATGTCATACATGCCAACAGATAGAACTCACATTTGTATTACTTTTTTTATCCCACGATTTTTGTAACCCATTTTCTTCACCCAGTGTCAATTGTCTATAAACATAATCCTGGGGGCTACGCTCCCTCTGCCAACCTGGGGAGAGCAACGGACTGACCTCATGCTTCCTTCAATGCATGAGGAGTCCAAGCCGCTTCTTTTCACCTGATAGGGGGGAGTTCGTACGGTTGGACGTGGAAGGAACATCATTTCATCCAGTTCCTTAACTTCCCCTCCATCAGGTGCCCCAGCGGGAGGCAGAGAATTACAAAAACAGAAATCTTTAAATGATCAAGATTTCAGTTCCAGTGTTAAAGGTCACGTGACATTTCAGTTATTAGCACTGCAGTGTGGTGATGGTAAGTAAAGACTTAAAAATACACTCTATAGTGAAACAATTGAAGGTTGGAAATTAAGGAACTGGGTATGTTGAAATGGATTTCATATGATAAGAAGTTTGAACCAGGAAGGTC
The DNA here is from genome assembly GCF_964188405.1 of Protomyctophum parallelum. Taxonomy (NCBI): domain Eukaryota; kingdom Metazoa; phylum Chordata; class Actinopteri; order Myctophiformes; family Myctophidae; genus Protomyctophum; species Protomyctophum parallelum. The sequence goes on from NC_139713.1 coordinate 32,323,054, forward strand.
TGATTCGAGGTTTAAGCAATGGAGGGATTTGGGTGTGACAGCCATATGCCTGTTGACTCAAAAAGGAGAAATTAAAAGCTTCGAAGAATTAAAAAGTACATACGACCAGACTAATCAGGACTTCTTCCGATATTTACAGACAAGAGACTATTATAACAGAAACATTAAAAGACCGACAGAAGAAATACACCCCATAATACGAATCATTGAACGGGCATATGGTAGAGTCACACCAAAAGCCATATCTGTTTTGTACTCATGTTTGATGGATTCCAAAAAGTTTTCCACAGTAGCCTATACAGTATGTAAAAAATAAATGGGAAAAGGAGTTGGGTGAGGACATTCCAGAACAGATGTGGGACGATAGTGGGAAAAACACCAGACAACAACCCAATCAAAGGAGTGGAGGGAATTTGCATGGAAAAACCAAATACGGTATTTCATAACACCCCAAATTAAGAGCAAACAGCTTAAGAGCCAACAACCATGTTGGAGAGAGTGTAACCACATGAATCCTGACCATACACATGTTTTCTGGAATTGTGCAAAGATACAACCTTTCTGGTTGATAATCCACACAGCTATTTGTGAGGTAATAGGATATGACAATCCCTGTTCTTGCCTTGTAATGTACTTATTGAGGAATCTGTGCATCAGAGAGACCAATATCTGGTCAAAATCCTTCTAGCTGCCGGAAAGAAAGCAATCACAAAAACTTGGCTCAAGACTGACATACCAGGCTATAAACAATGGCGAGCCATCATGGACAATATTGAAGATATGGAAAAGTTGACATTCAAGATAAGAACTAGAAAAAGTGCCCTTCTGGGCACAGGTCTCCACCAGGTTATCCACAGATCCGTGCAGTTAGAGGTAAAAACACTTTTCGGCCAGTTATAGCGCCACCTTGAGGCTGAGTTGAAATTGTTCATGTGGCATTTTGTCCTCGGCCTAGTGGGAATGTGGGTGCACAATTTCACGGAAATCACGCGATGTGTTCATGATTTGCAGCATTTTGTTTGAAACTGAGCACTCCTGTGAACTTTGGAAGCCAATCTTAACCAATCAGGATGGAGTGTGAGAAATATGAAAGACCGGTTTGGTTGAATGGCTCTAGAGAGACTGTGTACCAATTTGCGTGATGTTTGGACAAAATCTGTAGGTGTGCTGTGCAAAAACCTGTTTTGCACAAAGCGGCCTCCTGGTGGCGCTATAACAGGCCGTTCTGGAAAGTTTGGGGCAGAGGTTCATGGTTGGCATCCAGGGAGTGTGTGTGCAAAATTTGGCATCGACCGGGTTAACGGTGGCTGAGATTAGCTGGTCACGGACGGACACACGGACACACGGACACACGGACACACGGACACACGGACGGACGGCAAAACATACTCTCCCCATGCCTTCGGCTGGTGGAGACAATAAGAGTAGACCTCTATGAAAAAAGATGGGAAAAGTGGTCGTTATATAAATGGACAAGAGGTGAAACATAGTAGAATGAAAAATATTCCCAAAGTAAGGTTCTAATTGTATTTCATTTATTCTGTAACTTCATTTATATGATCCGTTTGTTTTATTTTAAGTCTTTATTTTATTTGTTTTTGATTTCTATGTCCATGTGGTCGTTGTGAAGTTTGTCTTTGTACTATGTTGTTGTTGTTGTTTCTGTTTGTTTGATTATGTGTCTGTAAAAACCCTGAATAAAAACTAAAAAGTAAAAAAAAAAAGACTTAAAAATACATGTATGCAATAAATCAGTGCCTCGGTATCACTGACATCCCCCATAATACAACCCCTAACCAGTCAGGTCATAAAATATACAGTATATGAATTATTACATCTGTAATTTATGCCAAGAGCGAGCCAGGCAAAGCATGTTTAATAAATGCCCAGCTAGGACTAGTTGATGAACTGAACTGGTGGGTCACTTGTTTGATCCATGGAAAGGCCATGAGGCATCTTTTTTTCCACCCAGAGTGTCTTGGCAATAGCCTGAGGGGATTCCCTCTACAGGAGTTCAGCAGTGAGTGGGACTGGTGATTATCAGTGGCTTAAATGAACGCATTGATTTCAGCCTATCTCCAGCCATGGACTTCTGTGGAGAAAGAGGTATAGTAAGCTAACTAGCGAAGCATAATTCAGTCTCCATGCGTCTCCGTCTCTCTGGTGGTCAAGAAGAAAACATAAAACGAGTGAGATCAAAAAGATGTGGCAGTGCATTGAAGTATCTAAACAGAATCTGCATAGGCTACATGAGCCGTTTCATTTGTAACTTTTCTATGGAAGAGCTTTTAATTAGAATCAATCCAACTTAAAAATAAAACTGCACTGCACTGCATTGCACTGCACTGCACTGCACTGCACGCACGTACGCGCAGTTAATGTGATCACTATAACAGTTGTAATTGGAAAGGCATTGCTTTAATTCATTATTGATTAGTTGTTACTGATGGATATGTTCAGGACAATGCCACCATAAAGGGCAAATGGAGGGAGGAGGAGACAGTATGTTTGATCTCCCTAAAACCATCCTATATTCTATCCACATCATGGGATATAGTATATCCCATGATGTTCTCCTAGATTCAGAACATCTCATTTTGCATATGCCCCCCTCTGCCTTTATTCAGCGATTATGCATTGAGCTTATGTTGGTCTTTACACTGAGAAACACTTCTTAACTTATTTATTAACTGCAATTTAATGTTTGAAATCCAGCTCTTAATGTCAGAGAGGCATTCATATAACCTATTTAAGTTGTTGAATCCACAGTGATGTCACGAAATGGCAACATACCGATACTTACTAAGAATAATACACGTCTTCTTTGTCTGATCTGATCTGTAACAGTGTTACGAGGAGCCCAGTCTGATGAGAGATAGAAGGGTTAAGAAGGGCTCTAAAGCTGTTTCTATTTTTTTTTCAGGGATGATATTAAATGTGGAGAAAACTGTTTTATTTTCAAAAAAGCAATTTTGAAGTATAAGCTACTGAGGGCCAGGGGAGCCACTTTAGAAAAATTCAACAGAAGGTGGAACAAAGGTATCTTTGAAAAAAGAGTGGACTAGAGCTTTTGAAGATTTAGTACAGACTGTGTGGTCAAAGACAGCACCAATGAATTTTAACTAAGTAATTTGAATGGCTTAAGTAGATGGTTTAATGATAGGTCATGATGTACTCAAAACAGCTAACCCCAGATGTGAGAGAAGTGTAATGTTTAGATCGGTATCTCATGCCATCAAAACAAATTTGCACTCAGTCAAGAGCTCGTACCTACAAAGACCACTGCTCATTACTACCTATTATAAGGCATGCCCAAGAGCCAAAAGAGTATGATCAAGCCACTGTCTTCCTAGGTTCATTTTCTCATGTATGACCATTTAGCAACATGAGGGACTTTTACATTAAGTTGTCCAATGTGGATGCCTTGAGGCATTACTGACCGATGTGACCATTATGTCTCGCTATGATGAAAAGTGGACTGTAAAGGAGAGATTCGGGGAGGAAGATTTGAATTGAGATTATCAAATGGTGCAACTTGGTGTCAACTAAAACATTTTCTAATGACAGAGGCTACAGATTGACCTCAGGCTGGCAAATGGAAATAAAAGATCCTGCAGCTGGTACAACTCAATGCATGGCACAGTGACATTCCCCTAACTCTAACAGACATTATGTACACCTTTTAAACCACAACATCTACAGACACTCAATATCCATCTAGCTAATCCAGCTCAAAACATATATTAAGCAAAACCCCAAACAAACAAAACCCTACACCTGCTCTGTTCCGTGGTCCTTCAGTACAGCCTGACAAGGTAATTGCCAGGCTTAACAAGATAATGGACATCAGCTGGAGTGTTGAAGCTTATTCCTTCTCCATGTGCACTCCCCTGAAGCCCCCGCCTCTATAGGAAGTAAAGACAGGATATGCCCGCAGCGCAATGACAATACAACATAAGCCAATAACCAATCTAAACGTATTAGCACGTTTTGTCAATCACAACAGTCAATATACATGTCTGTCTTTCACCTTAGTGAAAGGTTGTCCTGCAGCCCCTATATGGGCCGCGGCGCCGTCGGGACGTAAAAGTGGGGGGCCAATATTCGAGATTGAGAGTTGAGACTAGAGAGCAACAGCAGTTATTGCACGCTTCCAGGTGTGTGTGTGTGTGTGTGTGGGGGGGGGGGGTGTAGGCTATAGGTGGCTTGTTTGAACGAGGTCCCGGGTTCGACCTCCCGGCCGTGGCTACTGTATGTCTACTTGGAGAAGAAAAGAAAGACAGAAACAAACAAACAAAAACTTCCCATTTCCACAAACCAGTAGATCTTGAAGGTTTGTTGGAGCACCTGCACCTGTCATTATACTGTATACGTACGTACTGTAACTGTACTATATACTCAGAGATACCATGCACCACGAATATACTCCTGCAGAGAGAGTGTGTGTGTGTGTGTGTGTGTGTGTGTGTGTGTGTGTGTGTGTGTGTGTGTGTGTGTGTGTGTGTGTGTGTGTGTGTGTACATGCACGCGCATTTGTGGGGCATTTGTGAGAGCTAGTGTATCTGTATAGTATATTTTGTGTTTGCCAATTCATTTTTAATGTAACTCTCTGAAGTGAGTTAAACAGCTCTGATGCTTGTAATAGTGCAGGTTAAATTCATATGACTTCTTGGTTGTGGTTTTTAAATTCATACAGAAGAAATTATTGATCTTGAAATAATGCATAAACAGCTGTGTGCAACACCTTGGCAATATGGCGACTATCCACATTTTCAATGTCAGTGAGTGAGTAGAACTGAAATTAGCATCTGGTTTAACATTCTGACAGAGACAGAATGTTTGACAATTGTAGAATTAATGAATAAAATAACATCACAAACAGCCCACCAGAAGCACATCTGAGATCTATCAATTAGTAAGGGTAAAATTAACAAACATTAAATATATAACAAACATTAATTACACCTTCAGTTTGAGGATGAGTGTGCACATGTGTGCGCACACACACACACACACACACACACACACACACACACACACACACACACACACACACACACACACACACACACACACACACACACACACACACACACACACACACTAAATTCAAGGTTTCTGTTCTCTCTCCAGCTCACCTGTAGGTGGCAGCAGAGGTCCACTCAGATCCTGTATCAGTAGCATCTATGCTAATGGCAGCTCCTACAGGCACCATGTAGAGGAGCTCACAATGACACGGCTCTAGGAGCACAATACAGAGGCAACTCACCAGGGAGTCCTTATAGTCTTAAGCAGACGGAGACTCAGATGTTGTGAAATGTCTTTCTATCCGTCTGTCATCTCTCACTCTACCGCGGCGAACCTCAACCTGTTCCCCTGGCCCTTAAGGGTAGAGCAAGTGGGCCCTCAAATAATTGGCAAAACCCATGATGATATAACATTAAAGGTACACTTCACCCCTTTTGCAACCTGATCTTATTTTAATGATGTTTGGGAGACAAGAAACACTTTCCTGGGGGGTTTTATGTGGGTAATAGGCCTATGTGCTTTTAGATATTTTAGTATTTCAAAGTGTCCATGATGTCATGGACACTGGGCTCACTTCCTTCCTGGACTACAATTCCAACAATACTTTGGTACACTGGCACTGCTCCTCCGTGTGGATAGGGGCTGTCTTACTGAGAAAACATGTAGTCCATGACGTAAGTGAGCCCAGTAAAATATCAAAAAACTCATATTATCCACATAAAACCCCCAGGAAAGTGTTTCTTGTCTCCCAAACATCATTCAAATATGATCACGTTGCAAAAGGGTTGAAGTGTCCCTTTAATATGAAATGTGTATTAATTAATTTGTTAGAAAAGTAGAAAAATAAACTCTCCATATATACATAAAACTGAAAATGCATGTGGCGCACCCATCAAGATTTTCAGGTGGGCCCTGATCTAGAAGAAAAGGTTGAGAACCACTGCTCTACTGCAGTGGTTCTCAAAGTGAGGTCCAGGGAACCCCAGGGTGTTCCAGGGGGTCCCCAGCTAAATGATAGTTTGGAACCAAATGGATCCATATGGGTCTGTAACTCTGAGAGTGTATACAAATAACACTCTGAGAGTGTACACATTTGTACACTCTGAGTTAAATTAACATTGATTTTACAATATAAATTGGGGTCTCGGAGATAGAAATGCCATTAAATGGGGGTCCGTTCTTTTACAAGCTAAGAGAATGATAGCATTGACCTGGAAGAGACCAGACAAACCGAGTATCACACAGTGGTTCAGGGAACTGTCGATATGTTTACCTTTGGAAAATATTGCATATATTCTCAAGGACAAACAAGAAGTGTTTCAGGAGGTGTGGGGCTGTTTTTTAGATATATAAAGAACAATAATTTGTCACACTTAATGGATGGAGCTGAAGAGGAGTAGTGCTGTTGTTGTTGTTTTTTTTGTTTTGTTTCTTTAGGTTATTGTTGTTTTGCTTTCTTTATAGTAGTAATTGTATTGTCTCGTAATGTTCATTGTTGTTTTCTGTATGTTTGTATTGTCATTTGTGTGTAAAAAAAGGGAAAATAAATACATTGTTTAAAAAAAAAAAAAGGGGGTCCGTAGACTAATGCATGTCAAACTGGGGGTCCTTGAAATTAAACAGGTTGAGCATCACTGCTAGAGCCATAAAAATCGTCTCTTTTTAGTGTCAATTTGGGGGTCCTTGACATGAAAAAGGTTGAGAACCACTGCTCTGCTTTCAGCCCATTCGTCCAGTGACTCCAGTCTCCTCACCGACCCCCTGACCCGCCCACCCGGCCCTCTTTTTCTTTCTCTCTGCCCTCTCTCTTTGTCGCCACGCCTAATTACCATGCAATGAAGCTGTTTAGAAAGGAGTCCTCGTGGAAGAGGTGAACGAGCTGAAAATCGAGCGACTGCGGTTTTGGTGCGGCCATTTGAGGATATGCTAAATTGCACTGGGTGTTCTGAAGGTGTGGCCTCGCCACCAGTGTCACCCTTTAACCCACTCTGACCTGAGATCAGATTCATACGAGGTTTCCACTGGACACACACTGGTCTGATTAACCCATTCTGACCTGAGATCAGATTCTAAAAATGTCAGTCGTTCTTCGATTTTTCAAAAATAGCAGACCTACAAGCTCGTAGCGCGCCACTCGGTGGCGCGCTATGAGCTTGTAGATCTGCTATTTTTCAATAGCTAAAGCATAACATGATGCCAACACCAAAATGGGTGCCCGGTCAGAATGAGTTAAAAATAGACTGTTGACTTCCCGCTGGGCAGGAACCATTAAACAAATGGCTTCCTAGCCCCGAGCTGACTTTGAAAAACATGTTGGGTTACGCTGTACACCATTAGTACCAAGAACACAGTCACTTTGTTTTATCTTTTGTTTCCCCTCTCCTCTAGGCTTTGCTTGTTTCTGGGTTACAGATTGAGTTGCTTTTGGTTAAACGAGCTATTGGCTCGCTGTGTGTGTGTGTGTGTGTCTATTACAAATATGCTGTACGGAATGACATAATACTTTAAGTCATCTATCCATCTTCAACCACTTATCTAAAGTCAGGCCTCGGTAGCACTTCCAGTCATCTTTATTTAACGCAGTTACTGTAAAAATCTAACCCTTACGAGGCAGATGACTAAACAAACTAAAACATGTCCGGCCATTGATCTGCCATATGATGTCTTTCCAGAGGCATTCGGTTCGACCAGTAGGCCTACTTTGTGAAGCGTTGCTACATCTAATGATGTGTTTCATGGTTTGGAAGTCACCACGCACGCACGCACACGCACGCACGCACGCACGCACGCACACGCACACGCACACGCACACACAGTGGTTATTTTAAATTTCTTCACAGAAGCCTTGCAGCGTCCTTCACCGAGACAGAGGGTTCAGACTAAAGTGTAGCGCACATAAATCAGAATATACCATTATAAAATCCAAAAACAAAGTTGTAAAATGTTAAAGTTAAGAAACTCAATATACCAAACACATTAAAATACCATAATATGATATTAAAAATTCATTAAATTAAATCCATTGAGTGGACTTGACAAACATTATAACTAGGCTATCGACCTAAGACTGAGCTAAAAGCTAAATAAAAAAATATCTTCATATAATTGGCATCCTCTCAAATATTCATGATAAGATGGTGCCATTTTTGGCAGTGTCTCATAGGAGGGCTGTTTACAGTTCAGAAACCAGCCTACCAGTGACATCATCATTAGTCTTTTTCATTAGTCTAAACAAGATTTCATATTGGTTTTTATTATTATTATTATTAATGCAAGAACAATGGCTTCCATTATATCCTGCTAACGTTCCAGGAATAGAAAGTATATCTATTTGTATATCTAGCTTGGAATCTCCATCGATGTCACTGGTAGGTGGGTTTATATTCACAGTCTTCTGAGACACAGACAAAACTGGTACCATATTATCATGAGCATGAGGACCAATTATTGAGGGGCGCCGCCGCTAACCCCTCCAATGTCTGGCTTTTGGAAATTACGTCATGTGGCAGCCATGTCTATGGACTTAGAGTACATTAAAACATTGAGGCTTGATTTGATGATGTCAATGTTGAGCCAGAAAATAATGTGGGGAGGGAGACTATTCCAGAGTCTAGGGAGAGGCAGCATCAATTCCCACATTGTCACCTCTAGTCTAATTGAGGCATGTATGGGGAACTGAAAAGTGTTGAGAGGATGACCCGGGGGCAGAAAATTATGAGATCAGTGATGCACTGCATTGTGAAGCTTATCCATTAAGGCTTTAAAAACAAAAAGGACTATTTTTTTAATCGATTCTGTATTTCATTGGTAACCGAGGCAAGTGAGCCGGAGCATGTGCTGTGTTTTCTTTGTTCAATTTGAAAGTCTTAGACTTAGAAGCTGCATTTTGAACCATCTGTAAACGAGAAACGTTGAACTGAGTCAACCCCAAATACTGGGAATTACAGTAGTCCAGCCAAGGGATGATAAAAGCGTGCACCTTTTTATAGGTCCTTACTCCTTATGAGATAAAATTTGATTTAATTTGGCTATGGTTTTAAGATTAAACTGCCCTTCACAACATAAACATAATTACTTCGGTTTTCTTTTCAATTAGTTGAAGAAAATTACTCACCACCCAGACAAAGGTTATTCAGAGAGAAAACATTATCAGGTTTGGTACGAGTTATCACAAAAATAGAGCCATGGGGAAACACAGAAAATTAAAATGCCACATGTAATGGGGGGATGACGAACAGTTACCTATTCTGATAGCAATGGCGGTAAGAGGTACACTGGATGGGTGTACTTGGGTGGTAGACTAACCTCACCCTCCTCAAGGCATTTTAACCCATTTTGGGCGGGAACCCCTTTTGGTGTTAGCATTATGTCATGCTTTAGCTATTGAAAAATAGCAGATCTACAAGCTCATAGCGTGCCACCGAGTGGCGCGCTACGAGCTTGTCTAGGTCTGCTATTTTTGAAAAATCGAAGAACCACTGACATGGATGCCATTACTGTATAGTATACCTTCAGCAGAATGGATTCAGTACTCTCTCTTTCCCTCCCTCCCATTTTCTTGTATCGTTCTATAAATCTCCGGTCAACAGCGTATTGCCGAGGACCAGAGGGAGTGGGAGTTGTGAAGTCGGTCGGATCAACGGTTCTCCAAAAATAAATAAATCTGCAAATCCCCATATGGAGATCCTGATGTCATCAATAACAGTAAGACGCCGTGAGGGCGAGAAGCGACCTCGTCCTTTAGGGCGAGGTCGCATCCGCCTGGGTGATGGCAGTCTGCTGGGCGAGCTAGTTTTTGCCGGCTGTCGGGCGCAGCAGCACTAATAACTTTGTGGCGGGCCCGTCTAGAGTTTAAATGGACAGGTATCAGTCAAAAGGGAGACATCGAAGAGGAACAGGTCAGGTCCATAGATGGAGATCTAGGGTTTGAGGTCAGATGTAGAGTTGCAGGCAAATATTGATGACATCAGGGATCTCCATCTCTGATGATGTCACGTGATGTTGCGAGGCATGACCATATATGGAGGCGTGGGGTGACGGATGGACGGAATGACAGGAAATGCACGTTTTCATAGTAAATGCGACATGCAGTTCGCAATTATGTCATAGTAGTAGTGAAGACATAGATTGACCTGAACTCTATATTCATGGAAGGCTGACACTGTGACACGAAATGGGTAGCCTACTGCAGGGTCTTTCAATTTTGGTGCTGTGACACCCTAGGGTGCAGTGACGCAAGTCCAGGGGTGCCTTAAAATACTCTGATGACATACAGTATTTGACTTTGTAAAACAGACCTGGTTTACACTGTACTTGGAGAGTTCGTTTACACCAAATCTCTTCTCCAAAAATGGCAGATGACAAGCTCACAACTCATCACACATGAGCTTGTAGATCGGCTATTTTTGGGGCGAATAATGAAAAAGTTGTTTACAGTGGTGCCCTGATTCAAACATGTTTTAGAACCACTGGCCTACTGAAATGGGTACAACAAGTACAACGAGTACGAGTACAACGGGTATTGCACAACCGGAGGGACATGTTTCCAGCAAGCATCATTCCCAAACAGGCATAGTTTCCGATGAGGCATGTAACCGTAACGCTCGCCCTCATTTTTTCCCGCTGACCACACACTGACCAATCGGTGGGGCGGTTCTTGTATTTGTTTTGCTGAGGATAAAAATGAGTTTAGTGTTACTGGGGTTAAAGGTCCGGACCTACACCATGAATTTGACCTACATTTTTCCCATTTTTTGTGCTCCCATACGTGCCTTCTATCCGCAGTTTCCGCACAAATACCCAATTTTAAGCAGTCAGGCTTTCTCATCATATTTGGGTTTTGGTGCTACTCGTGATGTCATAGGTATCTCCCTACTTTGTATAATCCCTCTTCTTACGTTCCAAATTTGCATTTAATCTTTGGAGACTGTGGGAGGAGAGAGGGCGGGGGGGGGGGGGGGGGGGGACTTTTGAGTGTGTGTCAGAGAAACAGCTTTAGAAATGGCATAGACTGGCATAGACATAAACAATTATATTAAATATTTAAAACTGTTTTGTTGTAGTTGTAGTTCCTTTAAGTTTAGGAATAAGGTTGCACCCTTTTACTGAGGTTAATGTTAGGAATAGCAGGCAGAGCAGTATGTTACGCCGGCTGTACCCCGAGGTGTGTTTTGAGGCCAGTGTTTTAGTATTCAGCTATAGCTCATAGCTGGCATCAATGCTTTGGAGAGTAGGCAAAAGACAATCACAGGGCAGACGGTAGGCTACTATAATTTGATTATCCCAGCCTCTGCATTGGTCTGCAACTTGCTTTATGCTTTGCTTTCCTTTTTGTTTTATAAAAAAATTGGCTATAATTTATTCATTAGGGGAATCGCCCACTCTGATTAGCTAACTCTTTCATTAACTTTACCTTTTATTACTTCAAACTGAATCAAAGATGTTCCAAAATCATCTGTGGAATGATTGAATGGGTGTCACTTCGCTCTAATAATCCCCCCAGATGCTTACAGGGAAGCAGCCCCAAGTTATGTAAAGAAGAAGGGAAAACAAATGAACACATTTCCTCTCCATACATAATGGCTCTCTGCTTGTCAAGCCCAATCTGTGACGTGTTTCATCTTGGAAATATCATGGATCCTTGCAATTAGGGGAATGGCAGAATAAACACAACCAAATTTATTTATGTATGTATTATGTATTTCAAAGATTTTTTTTACATGGTGGCAGACATTTTAATGCCGTCAGGAAGTTCTGAATTAGTGAGGGGCACAAACAAAGCAGCAAAGGCTTTTATGACGAATGGCTCTACACTTTTAATTGGCAGACACAAACAACATATTGCTTTCATCTTAGCTCATGTGATAAATCTTTAAAAGAGGGGAAGGAAAACTATAATTGCGTGTAGTCATGGACATCACAATGTTCCAATGCTACTTTGGCTGCCAATGCAATAAATGTGATTTTTAATACAGCATCATATCTACTATACCTTTACCAAATATAGTTACTGCACTTTGGCTGTGTAGGGCAGTATCCAAGCGTGCCGCTTTCTGCTGAGCAACTGAAATTCGGTAACAGTGGCGATGGCAGAATTACAATCAATGGGAGGGTATGGACAATTATTCCAGTAAATAAAGTAAAAAAAATCCTCTCAGGTTGGACAAAATTGGATTATTTTGTTTCTCAACTGATTCTGACAGGACATTAGGTCTACTAGCCAGGATAAAAAATCTACCATAATCTGCTCACTGCTAATACCCTAAATTTGCCTTAATCCAAGATGCCCCTATTGATAACCTATTTATAAGGCAATATTTTCTAAATTTAATTATGCTTTAAGTAGCATGTGACGTGTCAAACTAGGGGGTTTTCATGATTCTAAATCTATTCCAAGCATTCGTTTTGCATGAAAAACACTCCTTGGACTAAATTTGGCCATAGCCATCCCCAAAATGTGCTGACCTCATCACATTTGTGATGACGGCTATGGCCATTTTTAGCCCAAGGAGTGTTTATTGTGCAAAACTAATGCTTGGAATGGATTGAAAACCCCTAGTTTGACACATCATATGCTACTTAAAGCATAATGAAATTTAGAAAACATTGCCTTATAATAGGGGCCATCTTGGATTAAGGCAAATGTAGGGTATTAGCAGTGAGCAGATTAGGGTATTTTTTATCCTGGCTAGTGGACCTAATGTCCTGTCAGAATCAGTTGAGAAACAAAATAATCCAATTTTGTCCAACCTCTGCCATTTAATTATTGGACTAAATGCATTCTTTAAATAACAGAGGGTGAGCACAGTTTGGCATATAAATACTTAATCTACACATCGCCGCTGTCAGGTGGAAACCTATATAGTTTAATTGTTTACATTAAAACAAAAAGTAAATAAAAAGGACCCTGTGTTCCAATGGAACCAATATTTGCGTAGGCACAAGCCATTGAAACATTTTGTGGGACAGTTTTTTTGACAGTTTTGTTTTAGCTTGATGGTCTTAAACACTACTCCCATACTGCTCAAAAAATATGTTTAATGCCTCGCTGTGTTCTTGTGCCAGCAGAATTGTGAGCAACAGCAAGGTGATAAAGCACAATCCATGTGCCCTACAGCTTTTTTCATTCTGCTGCAGGTTCAGTAAAGTTCAGGGGAGTGTAATGCACTGCAAATTGTGGGCAAAAGCATGACGGAGGCAAGTGGAATCAATTACACCGAGCGTTGAACACATCAAAAGAATATAAGGGAGGAATCTACCTTGATAAAAATAAGTCATGTAAGGGGAGGACAACTTTCATTCTTTGAAAGCCAGCTTGGATATTTATAACTTATTTCACACCATTGCTTTGGAGCTAATCTCTCTGAGAGGCTTTCACATGTCAGAGATACGGTGGTACAGGACAGAAGTCATAAGGCAGCGGAGAGCTGAGTTAATTAAGCCTTACATACAACAGTGGAAAGTGATTGGCTCTGGTGAGACGAAACCTTTTGAATAAACTAGAAACACTCACTCCCTTGTGATGAAATTCTTGTTATAATCGGCAAGTCATGCATATTGGATATCTAACACTGGACTGTAGGCTAACTTTACTTATAAGACTGCTAGCAGCCAGTGGTTTTCAACATTACTATTTGTTCCCTTTTTACGAAAAATGGCACTTTGATTTAAGAATAATTGGTTTAGTCTTTATAGGCGAAAATATAATTTTATTTTATAAATGTTCCAAAAAGGGGGAAATAGTTGATATACAAATTCACAAACCTATCCTAATTTCCTTTTGATATATATAGAATTATACAGCTTTTATTAATTAAAAGGTGTCGTGGAAGGTTAGCCTAATAACCTGTATAAAATGTCTTTACGTTGGTACAGTGTGAATGTGATCTTACCGGTGTGAAATATAATCAGTGAATTTGACTTAGTGATTAGTGGAGGTCTAACATGTTCTAATTGGTAAGTAATTGGATGAATGAGACTGTAGGGTGACAAGCTTGTGGGGAACAGCAGTCAAGTAAACTAGAGCTGTTTCTAATTCCTTCACCAATATTGAGGACATCATTTGTGGATTTCTTGGCATGCCTGTTAGGGGGAAATGGTATAAGCAATGTAAAAAGAGTCCATTAGGTTTTGAATTAGCAACAGGGTTCAACTAACAAACCACGGCAAAAATAAGGCCTACTATGTAGAATCGGGGAGCATACTTTGGTCCGACATATCATTGGTTCGAAGGAGCATTGGTCCGACTCGGGATAGGGTTGGGGGTTAGGTTTATGTGTGCTGCCCCGTGCTCGCGGTTATGGTTAGGGTGAGGGTTTGGGGTAGGTAGTCGATCGGACAAATGGTATGTCAAACCAAAGTATAGTAACCTGTAGAATCAACCATTTTGCAAATTGCAACACATCCTTCATTGTTTATCGCCTCAAGTCCCTGTGGTTGTTTCTATGTAGGCAGAACCAAGCGTAGATTTAAGGACAGACTGGGAGAACACAAAACGGCTATTCGCACAGACAATCCCAACTATCCGATGGCTGCTATTATCATGAAAAAGGGCACGGGAGCCCCTCCTCTCTGAAAGCTACAGCAATTGAAGCTATCCAAAGCGACATCAGAGGTGGTGATAGAATCAACAAACTTCTCCAAAGAGAAACCTTTCGGATAGTAACTCTAAAAGCCACAATGGTTCCTGGCCTAAATGATGAAGTTGATTTCCTGCCTTTTCTCTGATGTTCCTGCATCATTGTCTCCACCAGGCCGAAGGCATGTGGGGAGAGTATGTTTTGCACTCCGTCCGTCCGTGTGTCCGTCCGTGTGTGTGTCCGTCCGTGTGTCCGTCCGTCCGTCCGTGTGTCCGTGAGCAGCTAATCTCGGCCACCGTTAACCCGGTCGATGCCAAATTTTGCACACACTCCCTGGATGCCAATGATGAACCTCTGCCCCAAACTTTCCAGAACGGCCTGTTATAGCGCCACCAGGAGGCCGCTTTGTGCAAAAAAGGTTTTTGCACAGTACACCTACAGATTTTGTCCAAACATCACGCAAATTGGTACACAGTCTCTCTAGAGCCATTCAACGAAACCGCTCTTTCACATTTCTCAGACTCCATCCTGATTGGTTAAGATTGGCTTCCAAAGTTCACAGGAGTGCTCAGTTTCAAACAAAATGCTGCAAATCATGAACACATCGCGTGATTTCCGTGAAATTGTGCACCCACATTCCCACTAGGCCGAGGACAAAATGCCACATGAACAATTTCAACTCAGACTCAAGGTGGCGCTATAACTGGCCGAAAAGTGCTTTTACCTCTAACTGCACGGATCTGTGGATAACTTTGTATGCCAACTCCCTAGAGGCCAAGGAAAAACCTTTGCCTGGAATTTCTCACATCTGCTCTTTATAGCGCCACCAGGAGGCCGACATATGTAAAACACATTTTCTATTATTACTCCTTCAGATTTTATCCAAATTTCACGCAAATCGGTATACACTATCTCCATAGTCATGTGATCAACACGGAGCGGCACCATTTCCCATCTTCCATCCTGATTGGCTAAGATTGGCTTCCAAAGCTAACACGATTCGTCCATTTCGAAAAAAGGCCACAAATCACAAACACAGTGTGCAATTTCCGTTAAATTATACACGCACATTTTCACTAGGCCGAGGACGACATGCCACAATTTTTTCCTCAAAATCAGCCTCACGGTGGCGCTATAACAGGCCAATTCCTGTTTTTAGCTATAACTGCATCGATCTATATACAACTTATGCATACTTATGCACACATGGAAAAACATTGTACCTGCATCCCTCCAACACGAACCTCCGGCCCAAATCTTCCTCAACAGCCTGTTATAGCGCCACCATGAGGCCACAACCTGACCTGCCCTGGTGGAGACCTGTGCCGATTGGCACTTTGTCTAGTTTTCTTTGTGATTTGGGTTACTGTTTAAATGTGTCAATATAAATATTTACTTTATACTTTTCCCTTTGTTTTCCCATTAATTGTCTTTTACTTTTCACTTGGTGCTGGTCACTGGGTGTTTTGTTATTTTTATAATTAGTTTTTTGATTTATTGAACATCTTATGATGTGTAATCAACATGATATTTATACAACGAAATAATGTAACTAAAATGAAATAATGTATATGCCAATGAAATAATAATGATGTAATGACATGATTGGATCACACCCACCACCTGGTTGTACTTAAGGGTGACTAATCAGCCAAGCTGGCAGATAGACCCTGACGAAGACCTTCTAGTCGAAACGCGTAGGTCCTGTTATTTATTTGCCTTGCTCATCATCAAATAAACTATTTAATTTTTCACCAAAGACGGAATGCGTTGGACTCTTCTTTTCAAGTCTGCAATTTACACTTAACAGGTGTATCAACCAAAGAGCACCTATCTAAGAGCCACTAACAGATCCCTGCAGCGCTTCCATTCCTCTATTTCAAGGCCTACTATGTGTTTGTTTTCCTATTTTGTTATAATTTAGTGCCTAGATCAATTATGTGTATTATAAGTCTTTATTATGGAAGGAAGCCCAGGATTTATTTGTATGCTTTTAACCACATTCAATCTGATGTCCCTATTTAAAAAATACTCTCCTCCCCCAAATTATTATTATTATGCCCACTCAAATGGTAAATGGTGCAATTATATTGCGCCTTTATCCAAGGCGCTTCACATAGATTGTGCATTACATTCACCCATTCATACACCGATTGTGGCGGAAGCCATGCAAGGCACCAACCAGCACATCGGGAGCAATTTTGCCCAAGGACACTTCAACATGTAGACAGGAGGAGCCGGGATTCGAACCGCTGACCCATGGATCATTGGACGACCTGCTCTACCTCCTGAGCCACAGCCGAAGGTGAGGAGGGATTATGTTTTTGCTCATGTCTGCTTGTCTGTCTATTTGTCTGTCTGTGAACAGCTATATAATATAATAATATATGTCCACTATTATTTTGTATACAAATATGAGCCATTCTACCGAATTGGTTCAAATTGCAGTCCCACATGGAAAAATATATCTTTAAACAATTAAGTAGTCAGACCTTACATGTGTAAAATATCATCTTAAGATCTATTTAATCACAATACATTTCGGTCAAAGTTTTACCCAAATAGCATACAAATTTCCAACTCTGAATTTGAACCAATTCGGTAGAATGGCTCATATAGGGCTTAAATTGTTTTGACCTGGTTGACATGCATTTTGATGTGCCACTTGTGAGGCTCTGACATTCAAAAAGGCAGTGCATATCTCTGCTTGCCTGGCCGACATGTCCTGTTGGATGTCTGCCCACAACCTCGGGCTCAACCTTGACAATACTGAGCTGCTTTTCTTCCTCTGCAAATCTGCTCTCTGCGAGAGGCTCTATCACCATTGACAGCACCACATAGGCTACCACTTCCCAGACCGCCAAGAATCTCCTTGTAATCCCTGACATGTTCATGTGAGGCTCACATCTCAGGCCATGTTATTTTTTGCATATTCAGATTGGAAATCCAGGTCTACCCCAATCCGATTGGTTTCATCAAGTCTAAATGGCAAAAAACTACCTTTCGAATGAGATACCGGTAGGTACTTTAAAAATGCAATTAAATCTGATCTGATGATGACAGTGTTGCACGCTGGAAATAGCAAATAAAGATCACTATATGTCACGATGACTATAGTTTACAGTACGTGTGAGTACGAATTAAGCATTACTTCGTCACGCCTGTCATTACATCCGTTACCACAACAACGAATGCTGTTAGGTACGGTGATGAGAAACAAATCAGATTTGCCTACAGTCTGAACTAATAATATCTGCCAAATCAGACCTCTCTTGTTACCATAGGGACTCGGTCAAGGAGCATCCTCTTGCATTAGTTATCACCCACTGTATGCAGTTCCCTTCTGCCCAGGCACATTAAGTACACTCTACAGTCCCTTCAACTCGTGAAGTATTCTCTTCAATCCCATAAATTCATCTGACCTCCACCGTTCTTCAACCTCTCCTAATTATCCCATGTCTCATCATTCTTCTTCCACTTCCTAAACTGGCTGGCTGCAGCTGGTTGTACTGTAGCATTCAAAGCCTTGGTGCAAATTGCCTGTTGCGTTGTAGTGTACTCTTGACCATGTAGCCTGCAGATGATGATGGCACTTACGCCAACTATTTTATTTTTGCTCTTTATAAGAGTCTGGGTTAAATGACATTTTAATAAGTGTACTCGCAGTGCAACGAGCACAGTACTCATGTTCTCTTTGAACATTCTTTATTATCCCCTCTGTTTTGTGACTATAACTACTTCTACATACTTCGAGCTAGAAACTTAAAAATGTTCAGCTTTGTGGTGTGCTGAATTCAACTTTAAAGATTGTTACTTGTTGAAATGTTTAACTTGAATGTCCATTTAAACAGTTTTAGCATCATTCTATTTACTAAGCCATAAAGTCCTACATTGTATGCACATTTAACACCTGGAACCATCATCCATCATCATATTTTGTCTTTTCATGAACTGCCTAATATATATATAAACTTTATTACAGGCCCACAGGGTAAAAACAATACATCACATATACAAAGAATAAAGAAAAGAAAAAGGATACAATACAGTACATTTAGCCATCCCCCGGTTAGAGGGGCACTCATGCCAGTGTCCTCTAATCACAGATGTATACCTGACAGAACTACTAATACTACTACTAATCACAGATGTATACCTGACACTTTAATTTGTGTATTTGCGTTCCTCACCTGGGAATGGCACGTCCATGTCAGAATGCAGCATCTCGATCAGCTGGGCTGTCTTAGAGCCTGGGGCAGCGCACAGGTCCAGAATCTACAGAACAAACACAATTACTGTAATTTCCGGACTATAAGCCGCACCTTTTTACCCATGATTTGAACCCTGCGGCTTATACAACGGTGCGGCTTATCTATGGATTTGTACAGCTAAAGCAGAGCCATCTAGGACTCTAAGCTAACGTAACGGCCACTAGGGGGCCTTCTAAATCTATCTATGGCTGGTCTCATAGAGTATTGGCTGGTCCATGCATGCAGGCTCTTTGCAGCTGCCGTTCTGATTGACAACAGCTGTTGTGAATTTTGGCCAAAAATACAAGTCTACACTGCCTCACGGATGGACGCCTTGTGAGCTTGTAGATCTGCTATTTTCATTGTGCAAGACGTTTCTGGAGCAGCGTAATGGATTTATATATTATAGGCACGGAGGAGAGGCCAGCGCTGTTTGAAAAACGATGGGATGTTATTCATTCAATTCATACAAGCCTAAATGTTCACATCAAGTTACAACCACAGTTCCTTTGGTCTTTATAATGGCTAGGTTATTTAATATTACATGCTAGGCTTGCTAGCTAGCAGGCTACATTTGGGCAGAGTGAGGAGGGACTGTGTCTTGAATGCTGCCACTGCAGCCCACTGGCGGTGACGGCAAAATCCACGTACAGTAGGCTTGTATATGATATGAAAACAATCAGCCAGGATGAATGGATTAGTACGTAGGTTGGAGAAGTAGTCGATCTCTATACTAAAATTAAGAAAGAATAACATGACACAGAGACGGTCACTGCTTAATTAAATTAATTTAGGACCTTCCTTCTAGCAGTTAAATTCGTTTTATTAAACACATTTCTCCTGATTTAGCCCATTTTTTGTAATGGCATCATCATGCTATTATGCCCGTGGATATGCAGAGTGAACTTAACAATGATAAATGAATATGATAATACTTTTTATATAATCAGTATAATAGTGGGGCAGGATGGAAAAGGGGCGACCATGCGGAAACCTTTACATATGGTAATTAAACATTAAAACACCTGCAGATTATAGTCCGGTGCGGCTTGTATACGTACATATTTGGGATTTTCCCTAAATTTGGCTGGTGCGGCTTATATTCAGGTGCGCCTTATAGTCCGGAAATTAAGGTAGTGTCTCTATTGAGCATATTCATCAATACTAGAACACACACACACACACACACACACACACACACACACACACACACACACACACACACACACACACACACACACACACACACACACACACACACACACACACACAATATATAGTGGCTGCTAGAGGGAAATGGGAAGGAAATGATGGCTAAAATAAATGTGGCTAAAAGTTACACAGTTGACCTTTAATATTTATATATTTGCGCTATATTACAATCATAACACGCACAAGTGTATGGAATCTGTTACATTCTCCCTTGAAGAAGCAGCTTTGAAACCAGAGCGGTTGTCCAGGCTGCTTTACGTAATGGGTATTTCAAGATCCCCCCCTCATCTCTCCACATGAGGAAGTAGGTGAATGAGCTGACAGGGCGAGCCCGATTCATCACAGACCGGGGAATATTGTCAACTGGCTCCGGGGACACTGGCACTGTCACTGTCCCTTTACCCCCTCACAGTATCTACGCTGGCTGGTTGGATGAAATGTGAAGTGACAGCTCAGTGGCATCTACAGTCAGCCGTTAATATAAGCCGCTGTCGCCTCTGTCACATCACAGTATGAATCCCATGTTTTGTCTGAAAGATGGGATAGCCTCCGAAAAGAAGAATACAAAATAAATCACACTCGTGTGAAAAGTGAGGGCCTCACTTCTTCAAACAAACATTGTACTCTAAACAAACATTAAAAGTCCATAGACTTGGCTACCGCATGACGTCACGTTGGGTGCTGTTTTTTTACACCATTAAAAGTCCATAGTCTTGGCTGCCATATGACGTCATTTATTTCCAAAAGCCAGACGTTGGAGGGACTAGCGCCCATCAAAAAAATATCCATTGATTTTCTAAATGAAGGGATAGTACAAAAGACACTATAAGATAAAGCGGTCTTGTGGAAATCTGCGATATGTCGATATGTTTGTGAGATAATGAAAACACACAATTAAATTGTTCCATTCCAATGTATTGACACTTTTGAAAGGCAGTTGCTCTCAGCCTGCACGCACACAGACGCATGCACACACACACAGATACTGTATGCAGCTTATGCACCCACCGGTCATGGAGATGAGTGCTACTCAACTCTAAAATATATTAAAAAAAATCACGTTTATATTTTGTTTTAAATCACATCTGTGAAGGTTTTTCTCTTTAAAAAAAAATCATTATGTACCTTAATGAGCTTTTTAACACCTAAAACAATATCCTATATGTTCTGTGCCTCATAACCTACAGCACTGTGCAGCTTACTCTACAACTTTACATTACACAGGAGAATGCCGTTCAGAATGACCTATGATTAAAGACGTAACGTAACCATCCACAGGTATTTCAGCACAATTCCTATTTTCAGTTAGCCCTGCTGCGGTCGGAGGGGTGGGACCTAGTGGTATTGCCATTGAATTTACTGTAAACCTTCTTGTTCACTCTAGGATTAATTCTACAGTTTTGGTGACCCATGACCTTTCCTCTCCAGCGCCGCCTTTAGCACAAACCTTTCACTTGCACACAAGATAATGTCAAAATCTAAAGGGCAGATTGCCATGAATAATGCCGAGTGCATTCATGGTATACCTGGATGCCTACCCGGCCATTTGACCTCATGACCTTTCTTTCCTCTTGCGCCACCCTTTGGCCAGAAGGTCAGCGTTGCGCACACAATTACATATCATAATCTAATAAGGCACATTGCAAGAATAGTTTTTACTATTAGGCATTTTAAAGATTTGTCTTTATTTTGTTTCATTTTAAACCATACTATTAATGATAACACAGGACTATTATAAGTTTAGAAGTCTTCTATCACCAGTCCTACTTTATAATAACTTCAGGCTTAACAGAATAAGACACATATTTATATTTTGTTGCTGAAGGTCAGGAACAATGTGTCTCAATACAGAATTTCAACTTTTACTTATTTTGTTTTTCACATTATATTTCAAATTTCATATTAGTCATAATGAAAAACATACAAGCTCACAGTTTTTGGGTTTTTTTTATCCCACGATTTTGGTAAATTTAGCATTTTGCAAATGGGTTGCATTTTGTAACCCAATTTCTCACCCAGTGTCAATTATCTAGTGTAATCCTGGGCACTGCACTTCCTCTGCCAACCTGGGGGGGCAGTGGACTGACCTCACAGGGGATTGTTTCCCCGGCCGGATGTAGTGCGTGGAAGGAACACCTTATTCCGACCAGTTCCTTTCCCCTCCATCAGGCGCCCTGGCTGGCGAGGGGGAGGTAGTTTAGAGACTAGCATTACTGCATGTTTTTTGTGAGGGTACCTACAGTACCATATAGGGACACGGGGAGAACATGCAAACTCCACAAGGATGGGCCCTTTTGCCAACCCGGCCTCGGGTATGGGCACTGATGAGGCGGAGGTGAGGGCACGCCCCTGGTGCCCACGGCGTCCCCAGCGGGAATGGAACCCAGGACCTTCTAGCTGTGAGGCGACGGCACTGCCGACTGCCTCAAATGCCACATTATGCCACACAGATTGGCTATTTTTTCTCCAATGGAAAAACTTTGAGAAACATTGCAAATGTCGAAAGCATCAGGCGTTCTCGTCATCAGACTCATGTATTGTTGTAAGTAGCTGTAGCCACTTTGGAGGCGACAAGTGGGCGACATCGTTTCTTTCAGACAGAGCTCTTCTATTTTGTAGAAACCTTTTGTTGTTTTCACTTGTTTCACCATTTTAGAAACACTGTTTTTTTAATTAGATAGACGATGTTAAGAAGCAGACTCGTCCTCATTTTCTAATCTCATCCAACGATAAATGCCCCAGTGTTAATCAGTATAATAGATTAGTGGTCAGTATTAACCCTATTAAATCACGTGTGGAATTGGAGACAGCTGTCTGCATGACAATGGGTTGCATTCATTCTTTTGAGTAGTTCTTGTGTTTAGTCTGCCACAGGGATATGGTGAACATTGTAATGGATTTAGCAAAGCAAAAATTGTACACACCATAAATTGCATTTCCAGGGAGTATCCTGTGATGTGTGAGGATCACAGATATGTCTTTATATACATGCATTGACCACGGGTTTCTTTGCACGTTGCCATGGAGACTCGAGTCACGGAATAGCCTACTGTATGTGCAACTGATTTCAGTTTTGAAACAATAGCACCTTTGGATTCCTCCCACATTCATATGTTGTTTGTGTTAACTGTGATGTCAAACTGACAGGCTTGTAGAAATCTCATACTGCCAGTTGAGAACACAATTAAGCCCATTTTCTTTCCTTGCAGCAGATGCTTCAGTGCTATTCAATAAAGCGACGGCACTAATATGTACTAGACAGGCATAGGGGCTTTGTGCAAGAACTCAACACATTGTATTGTTGTGTGCTGAGACACACTCTCTAACAGGCCTGAGTTTAACACAAAAGACTGTTACAGTAGGTCTAAATACAAAGCTGTATCTCTCTCATGGTCATGGTGGAAGGAGAAAGGGTGCATTTAATGCGTATATAGACAACTCCACAGAGGGGTGCCCTGGGCGCGGCCATTACTGAGGTGTAATCCATGGAGCAGGTGCTCCGTAGGCCAGGTGTGGCTAATCAGTGCTGCTGTGCTTAATGGTACACCTCAGTAATGGACGCACCTAGGCAACCCTCTGTGGATTTGTCTATATCTATTCTACGTCCGAGCATAGACATGGAAACACCCCGCCTGCCTCTGATTGGCCTACCGACACTGCCCGTCTTGCCTGTCCTCTGAGATGCAAGGGTAAGAGAATGGCAACACGCGACAGTAACTTGTAACTTTAATTTTTGAGAGAGGCAAAATAATATTGTTTGTGCCGTTTGCTTTGATTGAATAAAGTGTTAGTGTTGATTATTGTGTATTAATCTAATTATAGTAAACTAATACTATTATACTAAAAAAGATAAAGATCAAGGTATTAGTCTAATTATAGTAAACTAATACTATAAAGATCAATGGAAAATAGACCTTTTTACAGTACAATAATGTTTCAAGTTTACACAAATAAACAGGCCAACGGCATAAACAATATTAGTTTGCCTCTTCTACAAAAATAAAAGTTACTGTCGCGCGTGCCAAACTGTCATTCTCTTGTATTATATCGTACTTGTATTATTTCTTTATTTCCCACCACAGAGTAACCTCACGGCAGACTATCCAAGTATCCAGCATGTATCTTCCACCTGGGAGGAAACTCTGGTAAGGCCGGCAGTGTCGGTAGGCCAATCAGAGGCAGGCGGGGCGTTACCATGTCTATGCTCAGACGTAAAAAAGATATACGCACATTTAATGGAGGCAATAGGAAATGATTGGTGGACTGATAATTGGAGGGCCAATTGGATGGTGAGGAGTTGATGGATTGATTCATGGACTGGACCAAGGTCAACAGAGTGTCTGGGAAACAGTGAAGCCATCCTACCCTACTGGCCAAAGATGGAACGGCAGGCGGGCAAAGCAGTAGCGTCTCTCAATCCCGAGGCCCTCCTGCAAGGATCCGGGTGGGGCCCGAGTGGCGCCCTTTCACCACAGTCTAGCTAGACTATAACATTGGCTATTTGGAAAATAGCCATTTCAGCATTGCTCTGCCGTAAATCCAGATTGTAAACATTGAAGCACATGGACCTCCCAGGCTCCCACTCCCACAGAGGGCAACACCAGAGATGATGTCACTCTCTGGGCTTATCTCAATTGTAAAATGGGTGGCCAACCAAGATCTATTGCAGAGTTAGGCCATACCTTTGGGCAAGTGAGCCCCCCCTGCTGGACGCCCCCCCCCCCGCGGTGCATTGCTTGCAGAGCCTCAGCTCAAATGCGCCAGTGGGGCAAAGTACATGGACAAGCAAAATAGCACGCAGCTGGGTGAGAGCGCTCGGTCTTTAATCGATTCAGGCAGTCCGCCCTCTAGTTTATTTATATATAAATAACTATGACTGGACCTGGGTTTGAGGAAGGCAGAGAAAACAGTAGAGGGAGTGGAAAACAGACAACACAAATGCATGCCGTAATGCATACACGTAACAAATGTGTATGTGTGTAGTGTACAGGAAGACCATAAAATAACACACACACACGTAAGATGCAGTGAAAAATGAGACTATTGGCCCAGGCCGTAGCGTAACGGTCTGGGCACCGGACTGGTGATCCAGTCCCGGTGTGCCGCGGGTTCGACTCCCGGACCCGACACGGCCTTTACCGCATGTCATCCCCCCATCTCTCTCCCGTTTCCTGTCAGCCTACTTTCTGTCCCTTAAAAAATCAATAAAAGGCGTAAGCCGCAAAAAAATAAATAAAATAAAAATTAGACTATTATATCAGTTTCAGGTGATGAATGTTTTAAGCCTACCAAATGTGCATTACTTTAATCTCGTTGGGGAAACAGGTTGCCTAAGAAATGCATACACACAAGGGTATCAGGTAACTGCAGATGATCGCAAGCAGATGCAAGCTGAAGTTTGGACTCAATGTAGAGGTGGATCTGAAGCAAAGTACAGATGAGAGCTTAGGCTACTTCGAGAGAGAGAGAGAGAGAGAGAACAGGAGCACATCTATTACAACCTAATATTGTTTCTGCAACAGTCGAGAGACAGCTGTTAAGTGTGTAAAAGCACGATGACTGCCTCCTCAATTCCTCTTCCACGTCAGTGATTGAAAAAGAATTAGGACTCTCAACATCTGTTCTCGCCTTTTCATTACTTTTACAGTATACGTGACCAAAAATAATAATTTAAGTTTGCAATGGGTGCAACTGACAACAAGCAGTCAAAGAGCTACCTATAAACCAGGTTCCAGTGGTAAAGCAGAGGTTGTGGGCAGAATCCATCGGGAATCCACCGTGGTGCAAACAGCCTTGCCCGGTGTCTATGCGAATTGTGAACACAATTGGTGTTCGGGGGAGGGAAGCCGCAGGCGGGGAGGTTGATATTGTTTATTGCACGTATTACCACGGGGCTGGGGCGGCAACTGTCAGCAGGGTTTGCCGGGAGGAGTATAGCAAGGCCCCATATTCTCCCGGTGGGGGCTCCTTACTGGCAGGTGAATCAGTGGGATACAACAGCAGTGGCAACACACATAAGTGGCCATTTTGCTCTCACGCCACTCGTTGGTATACCCCAATGGGGTGGCATTTCATTAACTTAATGGCAAAATGGCAACCCTGTGAATGGTGAATTGGCATACAATTTAAATTGGAGAGTAAAATAAGTCAACCAGCTAGTGAGAAAATAAGTGTTTAGCAGCATGCGTTTCAGTAGCGGTAGGCTACTATTTGAACATTCAAATGTGACGTAGATTCTTTGGTCACAAAATGTAATCAGCCAGTTATCATTATGTTTAAACCTTGGGCAGAATTTTGCATACAGTACTGCACTCTTAAGATAAAAAAAATAAATCGCTCCCCTCAACACTTTGTTCCTTGACTTATAAATAGGAGGAAGACCCGTCATGCTCTGCACGGTGTGAGGGTTCCACTATCTCCAAGGCCACACAGGCGCACATCCATATTTCACAAACTCATTTCAAATGCCCTCGCGCTTCCTTGGCAAAGAGGGCCCCCCCCGTGGCCTCTTGTGTGTGGATGCGATGAAGGTCATCAGAAATTAGAGATGAGAACTGTGGCAGTCTGTGCAGCAGCTGACTTCAAAGCGTCTTCCCTCAACCCATACCCTGGCATTCTGAATTTCATTTACGCCGTTCCCACTGGGCGTGCAAACCACACACCCTCGGCTCATACAAGCTGGAACGGAGATCTGGTGTCAGATTGATTATGATGTGAATTATAAGTGAAATATTAGCATCAGTCCGTTATATAAATCGGTATTTTAACCCATTCTGACCGGGCACCCATTTTGGTGTCAGCATCATGTTATGCTTTAGCTATTTAAAAATAGCAGATCTACAAGCTCATATCGCGCCACCGAGTGGCGCGATATGAGCTTGTAGGTCTGCTATTTTTGAAAAATCGAAGAGCGACTGACATTTTTAGAATCTGATCTCAGGTCAGAATGGGTTCGTCAGACCAGTGTGTGTCCGGCGGAAACCTCGTATGAATCTGATCTCAGGTCAGAATGGGTTAACCACCTGAACCCTATAGTGTCCCTATATGCTGGGCATGTCATAGCACCCGCAGCTTAGACGGAACACACTTGTGACACATTGTGAGCTTGTACAATAGATCAGCTATTTTAGGTGAAGAGATTTGGTGTAGAAAGAAAAAAGGAGTGGGTCAAGGACAGACCTCTGGGGGACCCCAGTCAGTTTAAGTGCTTACGTAAAAGGTCCAACCTGGACTCTTGACTTAGGAGTGGGACAATTATGTATTTTGATGGTACGATTATAGTGGGAGAAATAATCATGATTGTGATAATCACGAGTTTAATGATTATCACAATTATTATGCATAAACTAAATGTAATTATATTTCCCCCCCCAAATGTCCCTTTGTTGGTTTTTTTTAACAGACTTTCAAAACACAAATAATACAGCCAAATAATTCATATGTATGTATGTATGTATATATATATATATATATATATATATATATATATATATATATATAAAGAAAGAGAGAGAGAGAGAGAGAGAGAAAGAGAGAGAGAGACACACACACACACACACACACACACACACGTTTAATACAATCTTCTGAATTTGTGTTGTGTCAACAACACCCCCACCCAGCCTCTTATGTGCATAATTGCTTAATTATATAGTATAGTACCTGTTTCAAATTGCAGCATAACAGGATGGCAAAGACAAAATTATAGTGTTTGTAATTAGAACAGTATTGTCTTATTCATGGTGCTATATAATCACCCCCCCCCCCCACCCCCCAATTAATATAAACCTTGATTGATCCCTGGGGGGGGTAAATCCATTCAAATTGATAGAACATGATTGATTCCCGAGCACAGCACGGCTGCAGCTCACCGCTCCAAGAGATGGGTCAAATGCGGAGAAAAAATGTCACTGCGGTAACGTGTGACAAAACGTACAACTATTTAATTGCCGACTGTCTTAACCATGTCAGCCCTATACAGAATCAAAAATCACACCTGTGTGAAGCGAGGGGCGCTCTTATCATCATACATCATCTCATTCTGGCCAATCACAATTTGTGTCCTCACTTTTGTCTTCAATGTTTGTATTTACACACTTTTGTCTTCAATGTTTGTGTTTACACACTTTTGTCTTCAATGTTTGTATTTACACAAACATAGGAGGGGCTAGTGCCCTTCAAAAATAGCTGATTCTACAAGCTTACTTTAATCAAATAAAATAAATAAATAAAAGGTTATTTTTTACATAACATCTGGCATAATTCCTTTGGGGATTTAATGGCACCTTATGCATGTTTTAATATTGAATGGGTTAACCTGTTTTTTTCAACCACTCATTCTGCTCTCCATATTTTTGTGTTAACAATGTGAAGCTCTTCTTATAGAGGCCCAATTGTCAGGGTGACAAGGCTTACGCTTTCGCGATTACAGCCGCTGATCACCCACACTAATGTTTCTCACTCATTTTCATGGGAGAAATAGTGTCGTCGTTCTCGCTCTTTTCTGAATGGTAAATTCAGAAAAGAGAGGTATAGGCCTAGCATCAAAAGGACAGATAGATAAAAGTGCGGTACGTAGGTGCCGGTTAGTGCAGCATGAAGAGAAATGTGGCAGCATACATACAACAGTATATCCTGTTTTTGGGGAGTGCAGGGTGACGGAGCTAATTATAGCCATCAGGAGGTTCTGGTGTGTGTTCACACGCGTGTGACGCGCGGCGAAGGAGACAAAGACAAAGAAAATACTCAGCAGGTGAAGCCAGCTGTGCCGGAGCCCCAGGGGACAGTGCCGCATCCTTCTGTATGTATATGAGTCATATACACATGAAAGCCGCTGAACCTTAGAAGCACTGTGGGGACACGGTGTTACTGTACTCGTGCATAGATTCAGCTAATAATATGTGTCATATAATATGACACATATTATTATTAGCTGAATCTATGCCCAAGGTACAGTATAACACCGTGTCCCCACAGCGCTTCTAAGGTTCAGCGGCTTTCATGATTTCCACCTTGCCAGCTCTCATCTTTTCCCCTTGCTTACATATTCTTTAGTCTCCACGTGATACCATCTCCCCAACACACACACACACACACACACACACACACACACACACACACACACACACACACACACACACACACACACACACACACACACACACACACACACACACACACACAGTCACACACTTACGTACTGATGGTGTTGCTTTGCAGATCTTGGCTTGCAGGAATGCAGAGCACACAGTGTGTACTAACGGCGATCATTGAGAGCGTGACAGAAGCTAACCAGGGCCAGGTCAAATAAAGTGATGAACATTCAAATCATTTCATCATCACAACCGTTTCCCCTCCTCCTCCTCTCTGCATTATCCAGCTAACGCACCATGAAGTTGACACTCAGGGGAGCTACCGCACAGGGACACCTAGCTGTCAGTTCCATGGCACGCCGGCACCTACCCTATCCTACCCAGCGGAGTGTATACGCTATATGATTTGGGTTGGATAGTCGCAGTGCAATTATAGTAAAGACAACCATCATGATCCCCCCCCACTTAAAAATGTTCAGTTGATCCCTGGTGAACTGAATACACCTGAAGAGTTCTGATATGCATCAAGAACAACATATTTCTGTTTGAGGGGTGCTAGCCCCTCCAATGCATGGCTTTAAAAAAAAGTAAGAAAAAAAAGGCCAGGTCTATATGGACTTGAATGTTTGTTTAGGACAGTAATGGTGTAATTCGTTTGCCAGTCAAGCGATGGACTTTGTTTAATGCTGTAAATGACAACTTAAGATGTCATCTGGCTGATATAAATACTGCCCTCGGCCCCTCGCTGCACCTTTGTGCGCCTGCCCCTCCTATGCACTGCAGCTTTGTGCGCCTGCCCCTCCTATGCACTGCAGCTTTGTGCGCCTGCCCCTCCTATGCACTGCAGCTTTGTGCGCCTGCCCCTCCTATGCACTGCAGCTTTGTGCGCCTGCCCCTCCTATGCACTGCAGCTTTTTGTGCCTGCCCCTCCTATGCACTGCAGCTTTGTGCGCCTGCCCCTCCTATGCACTGCAGCTTTGTGCGCCTGCCCCTCCTATGCACTGCAGCTTTGTGCGCCTGCCCCTCCTATGCACTGCAGCTTTGTGCGCCTGCCCCTCCTATGCACTGCAGCTTTGTGCGCCTGCCCCTCCTATGCACTGCAGCTTTGTGCGC
Source organism: Protomyctophum parallelum (assembly GCF_964188405.1). NCBI lineage: Eukaryota > Metazoa > Chordata > Actinopteri > Myctophiformes > Myctophidae > Protomyctophum > Protomyctophum parallelum. The sequence goes on from NC_139713.1 coordinate 32,353,327, forward strand.
CTGCCCCTCCTATGCACTGCAGCTTTGTGCGCCTGCCCCTCCTATGCACTGCAGCTTTGTGCGCCTGCCCCTCCTATGCACTGCAGCTTTGTGAGCCTGCCCCTCCTATGCACTGCAGCTTTGTGCGCCTGCCCCTCCTATGCACTGCAGCTTTGTGTGCCTGCCCCTCCTATGCACTGCAGCTTTGTGCGCCTGCCCCTCCTATGCACTGCAGCTTTGTGCGCCTGCCCCTCCTATGCACTGCAGCTTTGTGCGCCTGCCCCTCCTATGCACTGCAGCTTTGTGCGCCTGCCCCTCCTATGCACTGCAGCTTTGTGCGCCTGCCCCTCCTATGCACTGCAGCTTTGTGCGCCTGCCCCTCCTATGCACTGCAGCTTTGTGCGCCTGCCCCTCCTATGCACTGCAGCTTTGTGCGCCTGCCCCTCCTATGCACTGCAGCTTTGTGCGCCTGCCCCTCCTATGCACTGCAGCTTTTTGTGCCTGCCCCTCCTATGCACTGCAGCTTTGTGCGCCTGCCCCTCCTATGCACTGCAGCTTTGTGCGCCTGCCCCTCCTATGCACTGCAGCTTTGTGCGCCTGCCCCTCCTATGCACTGCAGCTGTGTGTGCTTGTATGTTTGTAGCACGGAATGTGATGATTTGATTGGCTAATGTATGATGATAAGAGTGCCTGCCCCTCACTTCAGTGTGATTTTTAAATTCATACTGAGAGAATAGCAAAAACCACATGATGTGAGGCGCTGTGAACTCATATCATCAGTAGGCTACAGTGTTTCATATTGGTATACAAATAAATAGGTAATAAATAAAGATGGGGTGCAATGGCTTATTCTGTCATTGTAGTCTGCAACGGAAGGCTGTATACGTTTCTGAACCAATCAGAGCATTGCATCCCTTCAGGCTATGGGACTTTACATCATGAGACCTTATAATATATACTCTAAGGTCTTATACTAGCTGTATATACTCTAAGCGTGAGACAGATGGCCAGCTAAGCTTGTTTGCTACTTCGTGGCTTATTTCTAAGATGTTTTCAGATACATATTTTAGCGTGCTGATTAAGTTTAAAATGTGAAATACTACACTGTCCAGAATCTCTAGATGTCATCTTGAATGAGATTAAAAACGTAGTTTTGTAATCAAAATCAGCTGTGTTTGGAGGAACGTGCAGACAGTGCAGCAATGAGACCGGGCCACGCTTCGTCATGACGCAACATGTTTTCGTTCAAAGGAAGGAATTAAAATTGGATTTGTATGTATGGACTTTTGATACACAAAATGCACCCAAATTTAAATGTTCACATTGTTTTAGCATGTGATGCCCATATGATGACCACGGACCATGCTATTATGCTCTAAAAGTGTGAAAAACTTATTTCACTACTAGAACTTTAACTGGTAAAATGTCCCATCTTTATTCAATTTTGCCATTGAACTGATTGAAATCATTAGAAAGAAGAAAAGAAAGTCAGGAGACAACACTATTTGTTTTGTTTCTCGTCTTATAAATTATTTGATCGGCCCAAAACATTTGTCACGATCCGAGTTGGCTTTGTCCGCGGCGTAACCGTCTTTAAATAAAGTGCCGATGGGAGAATGCATTGGGTTTTCATTTCCTGGGCCTTTTTCTGAAAGGGGGAGGGACTGCGGCGCTCTATAGACAGGCTATTCCTAAAAATGCACTTACATGGTTAAATAAAAATAAAGTTCAATTTATGTGGACTATAATAATACTTGTTTTCTTGTTTGATTTATTGTATAATTAAAGTGAAATGTTCTTTTCCTATATCAACGTTTCATATATGCTAAATGTCCTCAAATATAAACTTTAATAAAATGTTTTACACAAGTTTGTACAAGTTTTACAAATTGATACCCTCCAAAAACGGGATCGACATCAGACTAAAAATAAATAAATATGGCATCGTTCGGGCTTTAGCAACAAGCAATATGTTTCCCCCTGAAGCGGCCCCAGTTCAAGCAGTGGGGGGGGGGGGGGGGGGGGATGTGTAGGCAGAGGAGGACAGGGCCATCAGACAGTTGGCAGTGGCAGTTGGCAAAGTAAACCTGCCAGAGGATGGATGCCCACTTTCAGTGTTGTTAGGACAGCAACACTGAGTAGCCCAAGAGACACCGCCATGCCAGACAAACAAGTGTGCAGCTAAGCAAATATTGACTTTCAGACCCGTGCAAATGATTGTACATCATTTAGGCAGAGGGATGATATATTCAGCACATTCTGACTATTTGAGTATCCCTGCTGTATGACAGTGATTCTCAACCTTTTTGATTTCAAGGACCCTCAGTTTGATATGCATTAGGCCCCCTGCATGGACCCCAATTGACCACTATTATTTAAGTGTTAAGAATAGCCAATCTACAAGTTCACAATGCATGATGGCACATTGTGCGCTTGTAGATGTACTAGAATTTCATCCTATAGCGCCACGCGTCGCAAATGGGAAGAAGGCAATTGCGGGAGGGCGTTTCTTTGTATTTAGATACTTTTTTTTATTTTTTATTTAAAGCCGATCTACTAGCTCACAACGTGTTGCGGAGCCGCGACACGTTGTGAGCTTGCTGATCAACTATTTGTTTAACATACGACACGTCATACGGCGAAGCATACGTCAGGCTTCCCTTTTAGCCGAGGCGATGTACACAGTGAACACAGTCAGACAGTCAGACACGCATGGCTCCTAGTCCTCGGTGCAAAATAAATAATGTACAATACCCGATTTTACGAAAAAAAAGCTGGGTGACTGAAATTCTTTGTCCCTGTATAAAAGGTGCCGTTTTTATCGGCCAGATTGGGATGCTCACGACATATTTTGCACCACATCTCGCCCCAGCGCAGAAGCGCTTCCCGGCGCTTGATTGACAGCGCATTTTTTATTTTGACGACGCATGCGCACTGGCGCACCACTTATGTGCAGCCCTGTATATATTATATATATATTTCTGCTATTTTCCTTCTTATTCTTTTGTTTTTTATTTGCCAGTTTTGGACAATTTTCATGTATAGTATAAATGACGCACTCACCAGCAGCCACATTAGAAGCTGGGAGTTAGCCTGAAGGATTACTAGGGTAGGGGTTGTAGAACATCTCATGACATACAGTGCTATGATTGCTGGATCACACAGAGAGAGTTATTTTCTTAATCTGTTAGCAAGAAAATGTGTCTCCTTTCTCTGGATGAACGATGTTACAGTCTACAATGGCCAGAGTGCGGCTGAAAAGCAAGGAAATTACAGAGAGTCCCCCCAGAGCCACGGGAAAGAGCCACAACAACAGTGATTCTCGGAACATTTCCTCTCACTCTCCCAGCCTCCCGCTCCGTTATTAAACCTAACCGGATCAGACTTGCTTTAGTAGTGTGGGAGGACGGGGCTCCCTGATGTGGCTGACATGTGCTAGATAGACACTGTCTTCCTTGTTACAGTAATACAGAAGGAACAACATCAAGCAGACTCCAACAAAGACAAAGTGCGAGGGATGGAATTAAGGAACAGAGAATCTCCAAGAGGATTTGAAGTGAAACTCAATAATGACCTTGTGAGAGAAAGATATAGCTCTGCTCAAATAAACATTGAAAATGAAACACGGAAGACATTATCAAAGGGAAACTGGCGTGGCCAGTTCTCGTCAACATTAAAAGCTCACAACAACGCACCATGTTGCAATGCATTGTGAGCTTTATAGATTGGCTATTTTTGACAAAGAGATTTGTTCAACATGGGGGGGGGGGGAAACCCAAAGTGGTTGAACTAGTCCATACCCATGGACTGTGACTGCAGATCCTTGAGCCCTGTGGAAAACAATTATGTTATAAAACAAATAGTTCCAGTGCTTATGAAACTCAATAAAAAGCTGACCTAGTGAATCAATTAGCAAAAAAACTAAAATACATCACATGGATGCACCTGGGACGTATCCTCAGTGATGGAGAGATGGTCATCGGGTCTTCCAACATCATACCCCTCACTCAGGTGACCCAGCCGGGGTGATCAAGTATCAAGTCCCAACTTACGTAGCTACCCTCGATCAGTCCCATTAGGGAAAAACCAGGGCCACACAATCCGTTCCTCCGGAACTACTCTGCCAGGACTGGGTATATGCGGGAGAATCGCATCAATTATAATTTTTGCAGATTATATTTGGGGAAAGTGAAAAAACAAAAAACAGCTTCACCCTTCCCTGCATGTTAATGCCAATGTGCATTTCGGATCGGTTTACCAACCCACTAAGAAAGAAAAAGCTTGATAATGGCCATGTAACTGTATAAACGTCCCTGTTGTCCATCGATTGGTCATTACTGTATGTCACTGTATGCTGAGTGTTGCTACTGTGTGCCGATACAATTGATGAAAGCGTTTTGTAATTAAAACGTCTGTGCTTTATTGACTACACGCACGTACATGAACAACAACACAGGATTATATCGGTCCGCCAAGTGTATGTATATGCTATGCATTGAAATTAAAGTACTTAATTATGCACTGTTGAGACAGTTTTGCTGACATTGCACTCATACATATATGGACTATTCGCAAAGCATTGTAATTGCAATTGGCGATGGCGCGTAGGCTGATCTGTCCAAATATGGCCGACATCAGCGCAGATTTTCCCTTATATGGAGATATATGCCGTCAGTGGAATTGCCATCGTTATGTAATGGTTTTACGTCTATACAGTAGGCTACTGTGAATGAACAAGGGAAAGGGGAGACCTGACATGGTGAGAGGGGAAAAGAGAGGTGGAAAGAGAGAGAGAGAGGGGAGAGAGCCCATTTCATCCGCAAAGCAGCCAATGTAGGCTACTAGAACCTTAGCCTCGGAAACCCAGACGTTTTTATTTCCAGGGAGGGAAAAAAAAGTCTGGGTCCGAGTCCACTTCAATTCGGCATAGAGTAGCCGGTAGCGCAAACTTCGATCACTCTCTGCTGATTTCGGATTGTCTGCATCTTTGTTAAATTGACGCACACACGCACACATGTACACACACACTCCTCTCTCTCTCTCTCTCTGTCGCTCTAATTAATCAGTCTCATGTCGCGCAGCTGCGTCTAGATTCTCCCGGCGGATCCGGCCGGGAGCTGCCTATGCCATAGAAAGCATAGGTGGACCCCAGGCTACTAGAACCTCAACACGTACAGTACGTATCAACAGCACATTAACCAAGCTGATAAATGCACTACGTTTCTCTTTTATTAATTGTCAACTAAATAGATTACAACACATACAGTATACTGCCAGATTCTGTTGGGCTCATCGCCAGATATCATCAAACCATCAAGGTGCTAGTGGACTGTGATTTTATATAGTCCAATGCAATCAAAACATACTCAAGAGTGTGTACCAGTCCCATTTCATAGACATTTCTCACAGACAAGGTGTGCACGGAGTGTTTGAGGTACTAACATAGCGCCGCTACTGCATGTACAAAGAATCTGTTAAGCCCATGTAAGAGCGTTCTCTACTGGTTTTTCCAGTACTTTATAAAGGCACCTCTAATAATCACAATTTGACAAAATGTGCTACTGTATAGCTTTAAGATGTTTCAAGAGCCAAAGAAGCATTATTGTTTGGACATCTGCTCACAGTCAGAATACACTAATTATCTGATTTGCATTGCATCAGAATTTCATGCATTTTTCATATTGCAGAAAAGTTATTTCCATAAATCTAACAATTCATTCGCTATACTATAGCGAATGAATATATAGCGGCTATAGCCTTGCATGATCTGGATAACAGTAAACGCTTTCTCTGATGATACTGTACTTCAACATGGTCAAAAAGGGAGATTTGGGCACCAGGACTTTATTATACCAAATGGTCTAGAGATATATATATATAATATTCAGAAGATTTAGAACACCTTCATGGGGTCGTGATGTCGTCGTTTAGCACTGACACACAGACACACATTACATACATAAAGACCCCAGGAAAGTGTTCTAAATCTTCTAAATGTCATTAACATTCATTTTTATTTTTTTCAAAAAGGGTGAAGTGTGACAAGTGTCCCTTTAATGATCTTCCTTTAAAGGCGCGCTAACTTTGTAGGAAGGAAAAAGGCTGTAGCGTGGAATCCCAATTGAGTAGATGTAAATTGTTCTTATATCCTATAATGAGCATGATTGAGGACTAGGGATGCACCGATCCGGCTTTTTGGCATTCGATACCGATTTCGATACATGGGGGTCCAGTACCTGCCGATACAGAGTACCGATCCGATACCCCCCACAAAGAAACGTAATAACCTATTAAGCTGTATGCCTCACTGTGTGGAGTCTGGAATCATTATTTTGTGTAAGGCAACATCAAGGCTTGACTTAAACATTACTTTCCCAACTTTGTAAAACAAAATGTAACAAACACAGATATAAATGCACTGAATTATTTATTAAATAACTGTGCAACAATTAGACCAGGTTAATGTGTGCGCAGGCTAGCCTGGCTGCATTCCACATGTTATACTGTCAATACTACACTGCTGTGTCACAGAGGAGGTAGAGTTGTTTTCATACTGTAATTACACATAATTATTGGATCGGATAATGGATCGGCCACCGATCCGATACCCGATCTAGAATTTTAGCCTGGATCGGCGCCGATCTCCGATACGAGTATCGGATCGGTGCATCCCTATTGAGGACCAAATATAAGCATGGGTGAAGTGCTCCTTAACAATCAACTTTGGCAGAGAACTAAACCAGATTGGTATTGCTTTAAAGTCAATGTAGTACTTGGTACTATGGTTGACCAAAAACACATTTCTGTGCATGAATGGAGGTGGTGTACTGTATGTCATTGGATCCCCATATCACCAATTCCACCGACAATGCCAGACAGTAATCATTATCAAAAGTGCTAATGGCACTTTTGATAAAGTCTGAGGCGTTGAAGTGGCCTTTAAACCAGGTATAACAATCAGAAATAAATACGAACACGTCGAACAGTAGCCTACTATAAATGCCCATTTGTCTTAAAATATACCATTATTAATGTTATTCCAGAGCAATCATGGCTATAAAAGAAATAATAGACTCTTCCACAGCAGGAGTGCGTGCCACTGCCAGGTGGTAATTACCTTGAATGGGTGAAAATTGTGAAGCTGGACTTTCCTCAGGTTTGCTTTCACAGAACCGGAGATGCCTACTCCATTGTAATTGGGAAATGCGGCAGGATTCATTTATACGTTCTCAGATAATTGCAATGCAAATTAGGTTTTCAAAAGACAAATTAGGCACCCTGAAATGCAGGCCGTGTCCTCAGTTAGTCGGCTGTCCATGTGCAATTGAAGGAGTCATCCTATAAAGGTTTCCAATTTCTGTTAACAAAATAGCTTTGATCTCTGACATCTTTTCTCTGTGACTCGCATTCTTCCAGAGACGAAACATTACTGCTGCTCACCGCTCTTCATTTTAGACGACATCCCAAACGTGCCGGCTATTCATTTAATATCTGCACATGTAAGATATCCCTGTGTATCACCCGTGTCCCTCTGCCAAGCCAATGAAGGCAATAGAGAAAAATATATATTTGCGGCATGTTCAACATGCAGTGTTTTCCTCCATTGGTGCAGAGTCAATTACAATTCCCAGACACTCAGGGCCGATTCATACTCCTATTTTAGAGCCGAATAAAAGTCGGTTCGGCGCTGTAGAGCCTACAATTTGACGTCATTTGAGGTTCGGGGGGGCGGGTACCGTCCTAAAGTCGGCTCTTCGGTGCTACTGAAAATTTCTGACGAGCCGAAATCATTTCGGCACTACAGTGCCGAAACAGCGGTAAAATAGGAGTATGAATCGGCCCTTAGTCTGAAGTCTGTCATTTAGTCTGAAGATCATGGTCAGTTTACGGCCTCCAGGAGTGAATTTATTCTTAATTTGTGCATAAACAATGTGCACCTATGTGAGCGGCAATTAAAGCTGCCACTGCACTGTTGGGCGCCAGCACAGTCAAGTGTGGAAAAGAGAAAGGGCCATGAATGATAGAGATTCTGGTGAGAGTTAAACATGTGCACAGTTTCCTTGCCACTCAATTTCCAATACTACAGTGAATGGAGTGCCAATTATCTCTTCCCTGGCTCATGGCTCGGCAAGGCTTACTTACTTTAGTACTACTGGCAACATGAAGTCCGAGATCCACACTGGAGCCATGCCGTTCCCATGTGGTTGCAGAGATCCACATGATTTGATTTATTTGGAAAACATGAATGCTTTATACAGTATGACTGTAACCAATTAAGCCCTATATACGATGTATCTATATGTAACTATAAATGCACCAAGTCTCTGTATGTGTGTACGTCTGTAGCCCCACGTAACTCGAGAACCGTTCGCCCCACCTACTTCAAATTCTACACACACGTTCCACACCCCCACAGGGAGTGCAGTGCCCTGTTGTCCCACGGTTGTCGAGAACAGCCACAAAAGGCCTCTGCCCGGAGCACAGCTGACATCACAAGGCCTCTGCCGGGCCAGACTCCATATTTGGGCATACTTCTGACATCATTCTGACATCTGCATAGACTCCATATTTGGGCATGCTTGACAAAGAACTATATACTGTATATGGGCATAAAAGGGGATACCGCTGACATCACGATATAAGTGCAGTGCCCGGTGTCGAGTCGGTAAGACCCACGGTTGTCCAGAACCGCCACAAAAGTCCTCTGCCCGGGCTCTGGGCAGGGCCCCTCCCTACCCAGGCTTACAATGGGCACTGGCCCCCCTGGCACCGCTCTAGTAGGCCTATATTATAATTGGCTATTGGGAGGGTGGGCATGCCGGCTGGCTGGCGGGTGGACAGACCTCTGACGATGTCAGACTGACTGCCATAACCCAGAGCCATAGAGTAAGACAGAGTTACGACATTGAGGGGGCAGAAAACAGCCCGGTCACGTGGTTCATGTAACTCGTTTATCACTGTAATCCTGTCAATTATGTATTCAGTATACAAACAGGGTTTAAGTGGTAAATAGAAACCACAGTCATTATGATGTTCTTTAATCGTGACAGGCTAGCTCATTTAGATGTGCTGACTTTATTCATAATGGAACACAAGCCAAGTCTATGAATATGTCATATCTATGATATGAATCCAAATTTGTTTTCCAGGTTTCAGGCCGATCTGAGCCCCATTCACTTCTATTCTATAGAAGTGAATTCTATTCTATGTAATATTTAAAAAAGTATAACAATATGTGAACAGGAGTTTGCACAAGAAATCAATGCAAGACTTTCTCCAGACCCGCCGGAACGCAGTCACACGCACTGCTATTATTAAAGGACCACTTCACCACTTACTCAACTTACCTTCATATAATTGGTCCTCACTAATGTTCATGATAAAATGCCACAATTATTTTCAACTCAGTCTGTCTCTCATGGGAGGGCTGTCAGGCTGTGGGCAGTTCAGAAACCCGTCCACCAGTGAGGATGGGGGAATCCAAGCTAATAGAAACTGCAGGCTTTCTATTCCTGAGAAGTTGCAATGCGGTAATGGAAGCCATCGTTCTCACGATAATACAAATCTAATCTTGTTTAAAAAAAACAAATCTGACATAATGATGATGTCACTGGTGGACGGGTTTCTGAACTGCCCACTGCCCTCCCATGAGACACAAACTGAGTAGAAATAAATGGTGGTGTTTTATCATGAACATTAGTGAGGACCAATTATATGAAGTGAAGTTGAAAAGTGGTGAAGTGCTCCTTTAACATTAGTATTATTCTTGTCAAGAGTAATGTCTTGCAAGATTTAATTACACGCCAACAGTCTATTCTTCCAAATTAAAACAATGTATAAGTACAGTACATGGATTGATGATTAAAAAAAAATTATCGGCAGAAATGCAGGACACCATTAAAATCTATGAAAAGGATAAAAGTTCTAAAACATAAATAAGCACAATAGCTTATTGTCCTTGTGATCGAATTTGAGTGCAAATGTTTGTGTAAATGGCATACCATTGGGAGTGTGGGGGACCACTCTCTATTCATCATTTAAAAATGAATAAGATGATATGGGTCAGAAAACACACTTGACTGGGTATAAGGTTATCTAGTTTGAGGAACCCAAGTAGCAAACAGAGGCATGAGACGGCTATAGAATTAGCATTTTTATTAGAAAACACCTCACAGTCCAAGATACTCATCTATGACCTGTTGAAGGTGACTAGGAATATGTTGAGAACAGCATAACATTAATCTTTCAAACGGGCATTATAGAAAGTACATTATGTATTATTAACATTGACATAATTTGGATTGAAATCCGGGAATTTAGTTTACAATACACTGGGCCTCATTCAGGAAGAGATATAAGAACAGATTTCCTCTTATTTTGTTCTTAACTAGTAATTTTGTCTCATTTTGTTCTCACCTGAGATTCAACACAGTTCTTATTTTTGCTTTTCTCTTATGTAAGAAAAGAACCAATTTTAAGAGTAGTCAAGAGCACTCTTACTGAGATAAGAGAAAACATAGTCCTGTGTACGTGCCCTACAAGCTAAGGGCTTCATCTCTCCCTCCATTGACGGGAATCACTACAAATTGACAGACACCATCAGCAAAGTTCAGAGCTTGATTTGTACAGCTGCAGACGGCATCAGCCTTCAGGAGCTGAAGCAAGGACTCAATGGCATGAGTATAGTATGCCTGCCATCTGGCAGTCGGTGGTGTTTCTGAAGAAGGAGGGATGCATCTACTCCACCATCGACATGGACCGCTACAAGTATTCTATGCTACAAGACAACGACATGGCTGCTCTCGCGCTGCGCCCAAATGAGAAGGTGCTGAGTGTGATAAAGAACTGTCAATATGCTGAGGGCATCAGCCTGAAGGACGAGGAGGAACAAATTGGTTACATGAGTTTGCCTGTCATCTGGAAAGCAGTGGAGCTCCTGAACAACGAGGGATAAATCTATTCCACCATCGACCAGTATCACTACACGTCGACCACATCATCAATTCAATCCATCATTTCCATCACCAGTTCCATCAGTTTCATGTTTCATGCAATCCCAATAAATGAGTGCTTTTAAACAATCTGAGCCTGCAGGTCCCAATACTCTGTTCCAATGTCTGTGTGCTAAAAGACATTAACCCGCAACCTACACATGTGTAAGTATTACACCAAAGTACGCATACAACAGGTAGAGTGGGTGAAATGATCCACATTTTGGCACAGGGGTATAGTGGCTGGATGGTAACTGCAAGGTTGCCAGTTCGAACCTGGGCTCCCCCAGAGTTAGTGTCAAAGTGTCCTTGAGCAAGAGACTGAACCCCTAATTGTTCCTGATGTGCTGGTTGGTGCCTTGCATGGTTTCCGCCACCATCGGTGTATGAATGGGTGAATGTAATGCACAATCTATGTAAAGCGCCTTGGATAAAGGCGCTGTATAAATGCACCATTTACCATTTTAGTCTAGTCTAGTTCTGTTCATTTAAGATATGCTGAACGAGGCCCAATATTTAAGATGTAGGCTTGACAGTGATTTTATACTTTGTCTAATTGTATGCGTTGAAAATAACTATTGTGGAACTATTTAGAGTATAATATAAGCATTACAGCATTTGCTTTGTTTCCCTTTGGCCCAGCTGTTGTCCTCTCATCATGGCTTATGTCCCATATTCACAGCACAGCATTGTACACGTCTGTTCAAGGACAACTGGCCTGGATGGATACACGCAGATATGTTATCCTGACAGGAATGAAGAAGTTTGCTGCCGACAGCTAGAGTGATTGTGTTGTCAATGAAGACATGACCACTAGGTGAACTCGGCTGACAAACTACCTGACATAACTGAGATCCCAAGGCTCACTTATTTCTAGTTTGAATACATTTTGTACCCTATTAATATACTTCACAAGATTACATTTCAATTCATTATGTTACAAAATACTCCCATGATTAATTTTATTCACCATGGCTCTGAAAAGTGATACATTATGCAAATCGACAAGCTACAGTAAACACACTATCACCTCAGAAGACATGTACATTGTATTTGTACATTTCACATAGAAGATAAGCTATGCGCCACTGTACATGCCAGAGCTCCACATTCAACAAAGGCTGGATGTTGCAGTTAGCTCACTGTATTAAAAGTGTCTCTTCAATGTGTAGGTGGAATAATTTATGTAGATGTTCCACAATAAACACAATTACATTTCTAACCATAGACAGGAACTCTAAAGAGAGAGAGATCTACTGTAGGGAGATGGAGAGAGTGGTTTGGCTTATCAAGTCTATACTTTGATACCCGGTGAAGAAATACTAAGGCTAAAAGTAACTGCAATGCACAAAGGACAGTGTTTAAAAGAATGTCATCTGTGACAGGTTTTGCCCACTATTAAGATTGAGGATTTTTAATTAAGGTGGGTTTCATTTCATCCAAATAAATGTTCTGATTTGAAAACTAATTGGACAATGATAATGACTTCATAAAGTCTATAAATAATAAATAGAAAGGTCCATTAATGAAATATAAAACAGATTCTATAAGCTTTCAAATTATGTGTCATATTAAAATATGAACATATTTGAAGAAGATATTATTTCATGCATCAAGCTTTATAGGACATTGGAGCATTGTATGGTAGTGTAAGAAGAAAATTGGAAATGTTAATACTTGAAGACTACTTTTTTATTTTTTATCCAGGCTTGATGCTATAAGTCAAGCTACATATCTGCCCTAAGACAAATATCCTAATAATGATATCAATACAAATCGGCCCTGTCAGGCGGAAACCTTTCCAATTGTATATTTTTTTTAAATAATAACCTAGTTGGATTAGATACAACCTTTAATATTGGTCAAATATTTATAAACCTCACAAACAGATTTAACTACTTTCAACTTGGCATCGCTATTTTGAGTATGTTATTATAGGCAAAAGAAATACACCATGCAACATAATTTGTCAGCCTTCAGATCTGTTATACTTCTATCATATGATTACATTTAAAAAAAAGTCATTATCAAAAAGAAGAAAAAATATACACGGTTTCTGCCCGACAGATGTTCTCTGTTCTCTCCATCAAGACACACTCGATCATTCCCAAGTGGAGAGATTTTAATAACTGGCTGATACTGATTAAAAGAAAAAGACCATTTTGTTGCTGCCAGGCAGAAACCTTGTATCTCCATATTATTTACTTATGTTTTTAAATTTTATACTTTGTTGTATGACAGCATTGCAAGTGTGACAAGTCACAAAAATAGCCGTTCAGCAAGCTCACAACACGTCACATTGTGACACGATCAGCTTTTTTCTCCTGCAGTCAAAAACGTTGCTTATAATAACGTGCCTAAAATGGGGACGCCAGGTTGAAAGTGGTTAATAAGTCTGTGGGTTATACAAATACCTCTGTTTAACCAAAGAAAAGTATTAACAAGAGGCGTTGTGTCTAAATAATAACTACATATTCTTTGGAACGCAGGTTCTTTTTTTCCAGTAACGGAACAGTAAAGGACATACAAGAATGTCCACCCGACAGCGAGCCTTTCTTCATCTGCACAGCAGTGGGAGTACTGTACTTTAGCTGTCTCATTCGGGCTGCTGAGCTCCCTTGGCTAATAGCCTTCATGCCTCTCTGTCAAAAAAGGGAAATGTATGACCATTACAGGTGACTGCCTCAGCTCCACGGGGATTGGCCACATGTGAAGATATGACTTAACAGTAAGAGTAAAAGAGTGCAGCACGGACAGGTGGCATGCACTGTAGGCGGCCACAGGGCAGCCATAAAGGGGACTCATCAGCGGATCTCAAGGGATGAGCCTTTTTTGGGGGTTGAGGGGGCAGGCAAGGTAAAATGTGCTTTCTTCGTGCACTTACTGTATGAACAGTATGTGGAATTGTGTGTGTTGTAGTGTATATATTGAAATTAAACCTGTGCTTTTCATTTCTGCAGTTTTGCATCAGTACGTGTTTTTAATGAGTGAAAATGGCCCCCCGCAATTGTCTCCTATAATTTCCAATCCTTGTCTCCTATAATTCTTCCACGCTTTCATTCAGTTAATATTTGTATTGGAAATATGAGACTGCATGATTGATGGTCAGATGGTGGGATAGGAAGTGGTGAATTCATTGCCGTGTGCTCCTCCAGCTATGGCACCACCTGCTCAACAGCATGGCCATTGGGGATCCACGGCAATCTATTACAAGCCCTCTAGAGCACAGCTTGTTTGGCTCACGAAGCCCAGCGGATCATTTGGAACCTAGCCTACTGATTTATGAAACATCAAGGATGATCAGAGGAAATAGTTCAAAATCATAACGACAAAATAATGAAAATAGCCATTTACCAGCTTTTGCTATTTGCGCTTTTCTTTTCATTCTTTGACATAATTGTGATTTTTTTTTTAATAGAATAAAAATAACAACAGTAACAGAGATTCCAGGGAGAGACACACCAACTGATAATAAAATGTACAGTGTAGACTGTAGATCATAATATTGGTTCTCAATCTGTGGGTTGGGTCATCCGGGGGGACCCCACATGATTTAAGGACTTTTAATACCCAATACCAGCTAATACCTAATACCAGTTCAAATATGGTTATTTTGGATCACTAACAGCTTACATGTTGCTGAGGAGGGCCCAACATGGTCTTTGATGATGTCAAGGGACTTTGTGTGTGGAAAAAAAGGCCCAATAACTTCCCAAAAGAAGTAGTAATACAACATTTGCGTTGTTGCAGTCCGATAATGTATGAGATGTTGTGATCTTGTTAAGAAGCCCAAAGCAAAGCAACATGTTTTGTTTTGTTAATAATTCGGGTATTTGCATGGCATTTAGGATCATTGGAATCGTCCCATGGTAATATACATTTCAGACTGACTAAATGTGTAAAATCCATTCTGAGAACTGCCCACAGTCACTTTTCAAAACAGAATGAGCGCATATACCACTGCTAGTCTAGTATGAGTTACAATGCAACATTTTAATAATTAATATTTAAATAAGATATTTTTTTATTTTCAGTTAATTAGTCCAACTCCTAACCAAATATGCAATTTATTTTGTATGGTTAACCATTTAAACGTCCCATCCCTAATGGTTGTCTTCTCCCTTACAGTTTGTCTTGTGAGTGAAACAAGTTTTATGAGTTAAATGCCATTATATTATGCATCTCAAGACTTGCAGTAATGGAACTGCAGATGGTGGTCAGATTTATCCATAATATTCAAGTCTATTTTTCATGTTGGAGGAGTTACTAACAGGGAAACATGTTTTATCCCTAAGCGCTATATAAATTCACCATTTACAATTTACCAGTACCACTGAATTGACTGTTTAACCCGTAGCTTGTCATTGAAGCCGTGGTTTGCCTTTGGCCTGGTGGAGATAATAATATGTTAAGATAACAAAACTCTTTCGATGCGAAACAAGCTTGATGAACAATGTTGACAAATGTTTACAAATTATCTTATGGGGGTCTCTGGCACAAGCTCTTTTCAAATGTGACCAAATACATTTGAGCAGGCCTACCAACTCTCACGCATTCAGCGTGAGACTCACGCATGAGACGTCTTTCACACGCACTCACGCCACACCCACCATTTCTCACGCACGCACAATACGCACGCCGAGGGGGGCATATAATGTGCCAAAAAAAGCCAAGCCGGCTCTCATAACAACAATTTTCTCCGCGCGGCGCGCGCCCATGTGTGCGTCCTCACAAATGGCAGAGTAGCCGTTCTGCATGAGATTATGCAGTAGTGTAGTAGGGTAACCTCCAACTCGTCAGCAGAGTCCCTGACTGTGACGCATGGAAATGAGCCATGCAGAGTTTAACATCGCTTCGAAATATTGTGTGTGTGTGTGTGTGTGTGTGTGTGTGTGTCGCATCGCGACTCGTTAGTTCTGTTCAGAGAGAGAGACCACGACTGAGAGAGAGACCACGACAGAGAGAGAGACCTTTCGGAGCTATGTGTGTGGCTGGCTGGCTGGGTCTGAGCATGAAAACAGCACACCGGAACCTGCCCGCCCCCCCGGGCGCGTGTGTTCATGGGGGTCTGGATGTTCTGGGGAGACCCCCGAGGACCCCCACAGAGTTGCATCACTCACTTTTTTTTCTAGGGTTTGATTTCGGTATTCCTCTAAATCAATGTTAAAAAAGGCCAAATCAACATTAAAAAAGGCCACTTTTTTTGCGTCGAGCCTATTAAAACACTAAAGTCTCACTCTTTTTCTGAAAGTTGGCAGCCCTGCATTTGAGGGTTCTTGACATGAACATGAGAATTAAGCACTGCTCTCGAGTCTCGATGCTGGTAATCAATAACAAAAGCGTCTAAAAATCTCTTACTGCCTACACAACTCCACACCCTCTGGACCTTGCGTATAAACTTGCCCTGGCTATGGTCCTGGCTGATTACTATAGCAACAGGTTGTTGGGAAGCAATGGGGGTGTACGCCAATGGATGTGGAGCATTGCCACCAAAACAAAGAGGCTATAGTGGAGTGACTGGCGACTTGTCTTGATTACCACTTGCAAACCCAATACTAGCTGATGGGAATTTCATGCAACGAGTCAATAAAATATTTACATAGCCAACATATATACTTTAAGACCCCTGTCTACTTTGGTATAGTTAAAGCCTTTATATTGTGAGTTTAAACAGACAGCATTTCTGCAGGATTGGTTTGCTTTCCTCTTCGTTTCAGACTTGTGACATGTTTCAATGTCATGTTCTTTATCAGGTTTGTAGGAAATTGCCATATTCTTTAGCCTTTTGCAATGTGCGCATGGGTTATCACTCACATACTCTGTCTTATTGCTTTATGTAAATGACGATAGCAGAGAGATCATATACTGTATGATGCATGGAAACCGCAACAGGCTAGTATACGGAGCCACTGTGTTAAATCCTATTATGTGCAAAAATGTGCAAATTAGGTTTGATAGTTGTTTCATTGTTGTTCATGTAGCTAAATGTTCATGTACTGTAGCTCAGCAGGAAATGCCCAAAACAGGGCATTTCCTGTTTATGGGCTATTTAATTTAACTCAGAGAGTGTACAAATGGAACCAAATGGATCTGATGCATTTGGTCCCATTTGTACACTCGGTCACAGATGGGGAACGGTGCTTTTGTGCACAATGATGCTTATACGCACACCAAAGTCCTTGTAGTGGTGCCGCTCTGCCGGTCCATGGGAGAGTAAACTAGAGTGGAAACCTTGAAGGAACAAGAAAGTGGCCACTGTATGTGCATATATAAAAGATCAAACTATTTGGTGGTTAAACTTCAGATTAGTATAGTCTACCTATTTTTACCTAAGTACCTACGAACACTGTGGTCTTCAGGGGCTAGACAGTTGGACTCTTAGAACAATTATCAGTTGCTTATCAGATGCTACACTGGATCAGGGGTTCTCAACCCGTGGGTTGCGACCCATCGGAGGGGTCACCAAATTATTTTGGGGGGTCCCGACCCCGAATTATTTTTTAATTAACTGAATGGCAGGAAAATGGAAATTAAGAGTTTACATAGTACACACAGTACATGCATACAATTTCCTTAATTATTATATCTGGTTTCAGTATTCATTTAGGATATACTCGCAAGATAATGGCCAAAGCATTTCCGGGGGTCCCCAGCCAAAAACGTTGAGAACCACTGCGCTAGATGTACAGACGCTTTGTGCGATATAAGCAAATGCATTGGTCTAAGGATATGACATGAGCAAACTGCAGAAATACAATACTGTTTTAGGTTCAGCCCTTGTGGCCTATTTAAGAAATAGGAGTAAGGGGAGAAGCATTTGCTTCAGCATAATAAGTGCTTATACTGCTTATATAATCAGGCTGATTTAGCAAAGCATGGCAGTACGGGGAACTGAGATTGATGTGAGCACATTTAGCGAGGAACAAGCCATGTGTCTGCAGTGCAGACATGGATTTTCCACTTGTTATGCATGTCAAGCTGGATTCTAAAAGTTTAAGAAAACAGGAAGACAAAATACACCAAGCTACTTTCTGTGTGCTCGATGGATATCACTCAATGGCCCTGCGTATACCATCCGTTTTGAATTTGCACATAATGCAGGACGTTGCTTTACAGAAAACGAGCGCTTCCAAACTCCAACACAAAATCACATGCAAGGGATTTCTTGACAGGAAGTAGCTCATAACATGTCTACGGTGGATATGAAACAAACACAGCTGCCATGTTGGTGAGTTGGACGTTGTTTAATACAATCAGACGGGGTCAATGGACAATTGAAGCTAGTTACCACCCTGCCATTAACTTAATGGCAAGATGGTCGGCGGTGTGCATATGGTCAACAGACAAGAAATAATCTTGCCAGTATACGTCCGCTACAGGAAGTTCTATACTATCTCACAATTATCTCATTATGGCCGTATAAACGAATATAGAGTACATAGCTTCTTCTGATTTATTGCTTCCTGAACAGACTAAAACAGCATGGTTTGTGTCAAACACGTAGACCTGCTGAAGGCTATAGCTGGGTAGCTGCTCTCAGTTCTAGAATTTACTGCTGGCAGCCCGAGTACAGTAATGAAATTGTGTCTGGTTCAGAAAGGATGGAGTATCGTGGATGAAATTACTGAGCAAAGGGTAGATGCCATTTAATTTGTAAATGACCGGGTAAGCATATTCTCGACATTTATTCCTCATTCCCAAGGTTGCCTTGCCACCGCCAAGGAAACAAGCTAAAACAAACCATTTAATAAAGAGGATAAACCATTGAAAAAGAGATATCTTGTTACAACATGGTGGTCCAACACAGTGTATAAAATGAAATGGTTATGAAACACCTCTTTTGATTTGTAACACTGAGGCAACCGCACGCAGCACATTGCAAAGCAATGCCCAAGTAATCCCACAACGTCGCACTCACAGTTTTCAATTACTTTTCTCCCCATTTGCCATAAAACAAAGTAGAACGCAGTCAAACAGCTGAGTCCACAACTTTGATCTGGCTAACGGTTATAGAATGGAAGGGTGACATTTAATTTAAAATAAAATCCTGAATGCAACAATAATGATGAATAAATAACTTTTGAAGGTACGTAGGTCGGTAAGCAACCTATATTTACTAGTTTAGGATACTTTATTGCAAAAATTGTTTTGTCTGTGTCATTTGAATGTTAGTAGTGGAGGTGTAGGCGTGCGTGTGTGTGTGTGTGTGTGTGTGTGTGTGTGTGTGTGTGTGTGTGTGTGTGTGTGTGTGTGTGTGTGTGTGTGTGTGCGAGCGTGCGTGTGTGCGTGCGCATGGGTGTTGTGAATCACAAGATTTAGCATAATACTGCAGGTTATTTTTATGAACTTATACTTACTCTTGGGCCCCGCCCAAGAGTCTGTTATAGATATCGGGAATGCCTACTGAGTGGCAAAAAACTACTTTCTGGCCTTGACAGCCCATACATCCACACAGAAAAGTCCTATTTCATTGCATTAAACGACGTTAAAGAATGTTAAACTCACTTTTCCACTCACTTTGCCACTCAATTTCCCACTCGATTTGCCATTCGCTTTATGCATGCACATACTCTATTCCGACGGGGTGCATTGTACCGACGGCACAATGGCACGGGCTCGGGCTGACATATTAAGCTCTAATGTACAGTACAGTACACTACAGTACAGTGTTAGGTGGGCGGCAGACCTGGAGGTGGCTCAGAAGGTAGAGTGGCCGTCATGGAATCTAAAGGTTCCAGTTTTGAATCCCAGCTCCTCCTGCAGGCTAAGTGTCGAAGTGTCCTTGAGCAAGACACTGAACCCCTAACTCCTCCCGATAAGCATGTTTTGCCATATAAATGCAGTCCATTTACAGATTGTTGCTAGGCTACTCCTTTGTTGTAGATGGTGTTGCTTGATGGTTATTAGATTTTAAGGTGGTTACTCTATTAAATAGAACACAAATAGAGTATATTTGTTGTTAGGGTGTTAGAAAAACACAGGGGAAATTCCGGTACAGAGACAGCACAGCAGTAAAAGATACAGGGCAAAGAAATACCAAATAGTTGTATCTGTTTACGGTTGTTTAACCATGAATACATTTTAGTGACACACAGTGGTAGCTCTGGCTGAGTCTCCTCAGCGTAACCTCTGTGTGATTTATGAGTCTTTTCCACAAAGCTTATGCGAGTTGCGTGTTATATGCCACTTCACTTCACTATGCCTCACTAGCAGTAGAGGGCACTCAGCTTACACACAGCTATACAAGTATACAGCTATGCATTAACAATGAGTTGGTTATGCTACCAATTAATTACAGTATTGTTTGTCCCTGAAATCCTCAAGAGACTATAACTAGGGTTTGATAATAGTCTCTAGGTTATCCAGGTGATAACACAGTATTCTGTAATCTAAACACTGATTGTTTCAGTTACCAGTTTTACAATTTGTACTCATTTTGTTTTACTGTGTTATTACTCTTGTAATTTTTTTAAATAAATACACCTTGGCTAGAAATGATTATTCATTAATTGTTGTTACAACGCAATTCATTCAGCTATTGCCTTGTAGCCACATGGTATTGGTATAGGATGCAAAGAAATGTCAGGCACAGTGTGGTCACAGCCGTATTACTGCCAGGAGAATAGATGGCAGTTCACAAAGACATCTTCACAAATATGTTCAGCTAAATTAGCATTTTAATTCCACCCAAGGTTGCGCAGAGCTCATAGCGACTGAATCGAGTCAGCTCAATATCCAAAAGTCAGATGCAGAAATCAAATATGATGTGCTGAAGATGTACGATAAAAGTATCTGCGTTATAATGCTACAAACTCTTAAAACTATAAATTAAGTTTCTCAACACATTGTTGAAACAGTGAAGGGCCCTGAGTAGCGGCTGCCTGTGACTAACTACTCCCACACAGATAAACCTCAGAATCTCAGATCAAACTGCTTTGCAAATACCAAATAAACCAAATCATAAATTGCAAAGGAAGCTGAAATACTAGAACATTTTGAAACAGAGGTCAAATACCAGTATCATGTGATCTGGGTGTAAAACAATTATGAATTGAAACTCTTTAGAAGATTGGAGAGCACTAAAAGCGTCAACAAGTGATGTATTGCAAGCGTGGAGATCACTATTATATCGCTATTTGTCATACGAGAAAGTATAGGGTCTCAATGCTTAATCAGAGGACTGTTGTGTGAACTCAAATTCCATATCTGGTTCAACTGAGTTGTAGCCTCCTCTAATGTTGGTGTAAGCAGAACAATCAAGCATAGCCTGTAATATTGTCTGCATTCATTGTGCCTTGCCAGAATTAAGTCAAATAAAGCCCTGAGAAATATGACGAGTCGACTTACCAAGATCACGACTACATTATTTGGTACTTGCACTAAAATATTGTACGACAGGAGTGTGAATATGAAGACACTGGTAACTGTGAGAGAATCATTTATGAGTGCAGACTAGCTGAACTTACCTATACTCAAGTTGCTTCTAAGCCACCAGGGTACAAAAGGTTTTAAAATGCACATCATTATTCTTGCCTTTTCACACATTCCAGCAGAAATAAGAGTCTGGCACAGGAGCAACTAGTTGACAGATGAAAATATATTTTCTCAGTAAGATTCTTTTGCAATATAAAATTATTCGTATTTAAATTAATTGGAAATTAAGCTCCACCCACACGGCAGAATGCTACGCCGGCCACGAGCGGCTTTTGGCATCTTCGTGCCTGCGCTGTCTTATAACCAACTGGAAGGGTGGCACTAGGGGAAGGAAAGGCCATGGATCTGGTTTACAGAAAACGAGCACTTCCAAACTCCAACACTTGGGAAAAAAAAGGAAAAAAAAGCCTGACAAAATGCTGTGTTTATGATTCATTGTATCGTTTTCTTCAGGCACAGCAGAGATTTGACACTGCACTATTGTCCTATTGTTTTAAACTGCATGCCTGTTTTAATGCCGTTTTGTTTTGCTTTTGTTTTTATTATTTTTTCTGCTCTGTAAAGCACTTTGAGCTACATTTATGTATGAAAGGTGCTATATAAATAAAGTTTATTATTATTATTATTATTATTATTATTGAGCACTTGCCAGGTATGTTAAAAGGTTTCAGAAAGCATGGAAAATTATCAGACATTATTATAATGCTGCTCAGCTGCTCTTGATGTGTTTTTGAGTGGTGCAACCACTCCTATAACCAGCAATGTCCGTTTGTATCGTGTATCATGAGCACGAGTGGTGTGCGCATGCGTGAAATTGGAACGATACAGAGAAGAAATTGGAACGATACAGAGAAGAAATTGGAACGATACAGAGAAGAAATTGGAACGATACAAATTGGAACGATACAGAGAACCAATAGACGGGAGTTGCACCACTCGGTTCACACTGGTGTGATTTTTTTTAACTAATAGAAAAGGAAAAGAGGTTTGAGTAGTGTATATATTGCAAAACAATCTATATGTACAGATGTGGATACCCACACAATGCAGTTACCCTTTTTGGACTTGGTGAGGAGAGCAGCAGAGCTGGAATCTGTAAAGTATAGAGCTTGACCACCTGGTATCCATTCCCATCAGTTTACTGCCAATAAATGGAGCACCTGCCTGAACAGAGACAGAGTGCTGCGTTGTGTCTTCAGACCTAGTCGGCAATCAAGAAAAGTGCCATGGTGTTATGGTAGGAGTATTGCATAATACTGTACAACAATTCCACTTTAAAGCCAATATGTATGGACAATTGGACATGAAGGCAAGCTGACATTAATCTATTTTAATTATGTACTGTATTTATTAGCGTTGTCATCGTCACATTGAGTCATAATATGTTATTTGAATGACATGGTAGTTCGCCAATTCATTCAGTTAAACAGCAGCAGCAGGCCCAGAAACACTGGTGGTCAATAGGCTCTATGCACGGTAGCCATATTGCCATGAAACTGGGCTTACTGGGCATCACAGGCTATACAGAATTATACTGTCCATTTGTGTAGCAAAGCCACAATATCAAAGATGTTTAATTAACTGTATGGAGATACGTCTTCCCACGCTTCGCCAACTCTAAATCAAATGAGGAGATTATATACTTTACACATTTTAAAGACATTCCTCAATTTAGTTACAGTGCCTCCAGAACCCTGACTATCTATCCACCTCAGCTATACGGTCGGTTAGAGACACAACTGTGCACGAATGTCAGCCCAGGCTAAGTTTTAGCTAATTAGTTTAGTTTAAGGAATAAGGTCAGGTCTTCATCACTTTGGAAACCTTTATTTTTATGCAGTTGTGCGCTATACTTCTGTTCTGCACCATCTAAAGTTATTATCACTTTTTCAATGAGACATGCAGCTGTTAGTTCAAGCTCCTATACAACTAGTGCAAAGTTGTGCACATAAAATTATGTTGGAACACGGCTGTTAATTGCCGTTATTAAATACTGTAGCCTCGGCCCGGGAGGCAAACCTGGGACCTACGTATTACGATTGGCGCGTAGGTTACCAGTCGGCTAAAGAGCAAGACTCGATATAGCAACGCAGCACCGTATAGCCTACAGTCCCCCCCTACCAAGCACGTCCACGTGCGACAGTCGGGAGCTAGACTTAAGGGATGCATTGCTCCCCTGCTTGCGGTTATGTTTAGGTTAGAGATAGGGTTAGTACTAGTCATAGAGTACTAGTAGGCATAAACACTTGTGTGCGGTCAAAACACAGCACAGCGCTTCCTACTCCACTGACAACCAATCACAGCGCTCCAAATTCCTCGAATCCCGCAGCCATCCTAGGAAAAATGTGCTTGATCTGAGTACCTAAAAAGCAGATCCAATACATCGCCAAACCAAAGTTATCCTGACTGAACCCATTATATTGTTATTTTTACACACCACAGCAACCTCGCCGCCTACCAACACAATACTGACGTGCACACTCTATACGACTACGTCATCACTCTGTGACAGGCTTCAGAACAATCAATCCTTGAGCCTACAATACCATTACAATACGCAGTCATTGATCAATGAATGTTGCCAATTTAGTCTCATTATCAATTTTTCTCATGGTTATTTTATGTATACCCTATAGGTCAGTGGTTCTCAACTTTTTCAGGCCGCGAGCCCGCCAAAATAATCATATTTGACATATTTGAATTGGGGACCCCCCGAAATAATCATGTTTAAACTGGGGACCCGCCACCCTGACAAGCACTTGGAATTGAGGCATTAAGTTTTGTTTGACTCGGTTCCACAGGTATGTACTGTACATATTGTGAAAATAGCCGGTCACACACACGCAGAAGAACTGGGAGGCGGAGGCGCGCTGCCCAGGGCAGTGTGCTTTGCGACACACACACACACACACACACACACACACACACACACACACACACACACACATGTCCCGACCATAGACAGTAAAAAATATGGACAAAGCGTTCCCCGGGTCTAACATGAACGTAAAATGAAGCCTGTCAGTCGCCATCTTTCTAGATCCGTTTGGGCCCAGCTGGCCCATTGGCTGGCCCAGACAACGAGGCGGGACTTCCCCCCTTCTTCTTAGTTGGTTTTTATTTTGACTCGAGTGGGTGGGGAATTCCGATCATAGACTGTAACGGTAGCCACGCCCCTCAGAACATGCGCGACTTTATGGTCATTATTTTTATAAATGGGACCATCATTTTCCAAAAAGAATATTATGACATTAGAAATGAGACTTTAAACTAGTGACTGGAAGCAAAAAGTATTCATGACCATGTTTATTAAGGTAATACAGTCTAGGTGAAGTTGGGCCCAAATACATGGACTTCTATGGGGCTATGGGTTTTTTTGGGCCCAATGACAGCGCCACAACAGGCCATTATATGAACTTTCAGGAAATCCCAATTTCCTTGTGGCTTCACAAAATATCTGTCTGACTGCCCCCCTGGTCCCGACCAACAGGTTGAGAATCACTGCCCTAGCCTAGGTCACCCAGATTCTCTAGCTGACTCTGTTTCTAAATTAATGTGATGAGCACCTGGCTTGATTAATGAAAAATGATGTGCTAGCCAAGGTCAAAAGCAGCTTGCATTATTTGTTGCCAGCTTATCAATTCTTCATGGCATGCAATAACCAATTCAGCACTTTCTATTAAGAATGAATGAACCCATTTCATTTGGTAAGGGGGTGTGACTGGATTTTGAATTAAAATTGCAGTTGTGATTAATGCTATGGGTGTGGTTTGAGTGTGAACAAAACTGAATCTCTTGACTGGAAAGTAACTGATTCCCACATACTGTAAAATACATCTTATATTAAAACAGTTTCCATGCCGGGAATGGATTACTCCAGGTTAATGTCGCTGCCATATCGGACATACCCGCCTTTTGTTTTATGTGTTTAATCCGCCGTAATGTAAAAAATAAATAGAAAATCCGTCTTCGCCGCGGAGAAAGAGAGTAGATGCGTTTGTTTTGATGATGGAACCGGAAATCGTCACATGCTGTGGGCTGCTAGGGCTTCTGGGAAATTGAGGCCAGTGCAAACGAATGGGGTTCAACGCCTCATGGAGGAGGGTCCTGTGCTGCGTCTTCCGGGTGTACCAAGATGGCGGGTGGTGGGATCGTTCATAACAAACGGAGGAAGCTTTTTTCGCTCGATTTTCGCGGATTAAAAGCCCAAATAATTCAGCGTATGCTCTAAAGGTAATACAACAATCTCGGCAGTGAAGGGGGGTTGATTAAAATGCATGTTAAGCGTATTAAAACAGTCAAACTGGTAGAACAATGTTTTATGTTGACATTGGCAATACGCAACTACAAATAAATTCATAGTTACATTTGTTTATGTGTTCATTACAAAAAGCTGAACTTCAACTGGTAATAATTAACTTCCCAGAACAGGCTTTAAAAACTGTAGACCAAACTCACTGCATGTGCAAATTGCAACTACAACCTATTTTTCTTTTCAAAACCTTGAGTAACATTAATTAAGAGTTTCTGATTTATTGACTTTGTGATGTACAACAACACCAACAGCTTGTTAGCTCTAATGAAATTAGCAAAGATATGTCCTGTTGACTGATGACAGATAGGTAATCACACAGATGCTGCCTGTGCTTAAAAGGAATTACAATTAGGACATTTAACCCTTCGGCTCTTTGGATTAGGCTGAATACATGCCATAAATATTAATATTAGATCCTCTTGTGTAGCTTTTGAGCTCTCGAACCAGAACAATTAGGTGTGGATTAAATGCCTGGTACTCTTGTGGGGCAATCATATGCAAATGTATAGTGTTAAACACTGCAATTAAAGGTATACAATTACAATTTCTCCATAAACAATCCTATGATTCGCATCACATTCCAAGGGAGTAAAACAGGCTGGTGCTACGTATTGTATAGTACAAACTCTACCCTCCAATTAAGTAAAAAGTAAAAACTAGTTGGAACATGAGGTGCCCTTTGCCCTATGATGACAATTTCTGCATTTGATGTATTACCTTGTGTTGTTCTTAAATCGCTCTGGATTAAGAGCATCTGCTAAATGCCTAAAATGTAAATCTACAGTGCAAAGTGGCTCATCTAAAGGTTGCAAATGCCTTGGGAGCTCGTTCAACTCCAATTTTGCTAGTTCATTATAATAATTTAGTCCCCTTCTATGGTTCTTGGGGCAGAAACTTTAATTGCATCTCCATATTTTACATGTTTTTATTTTCTTGTTTGGTAAATGCATGCCCTACTGTCATCATACTGATTATGAATTGAATACCGCAGGACCTGAATGGAAACCAGACCGCAAGGACTCCCCCCCCCTCCCCCCCCCCCCCTTTTTCCCCCGTTGATTTCCTTTTAGAATGTGTTTGACTGCACTCTGTAGGCTACTGTTTACATTTCGTACTAATAAAGTAGCTAACTAATTTAAAAAAAAAATAGCCGAGCTACACAACGTGCAATGCTGTGAGCTTGTAGAAAATGTTTAAAATGACAGGGAAAGTGGTTAAGTCTGTGGGTTTAAAAAACAATCCCCCCCCCCTCTCTCTCTCTCTCTCTCTCTCTCTCTCTCACTCTCTCTCATTAGAGTCACTACCCCTCTCACTGTTTCTGGCGCCCCCTACTGCTATTATTAAGTCACATACTCGTGCTTACACAGACACACACACAAACAAACAAACAAACAAACAGGTACGAGGACATTGCAAGCTGGTTGTAGGAGTGGTTGCACCACTCAAAAAACTAAATGCATCTGGGATGCACCCAGGTAGCAGTTACAGTAGGGGTCAAGTGTCTAGCTCAGTGACACTTCACACACACACTAAGCCTGGGTTAGCCAGGGGGGGCGAGCCAGCGTGACCTCCTGATCCCCACAAATGGGTTGCATTTAATCTACAATGAATGAGACAAATCATCTCCGATTCCCTTTAAGAGTTGTGTTTTGTCTGCACCTGGTACAGTACATTGTCGTTTAAATTCACAGATTCGGCGAGTTGGAGGAGATGTGAGTGATTTTCTGCTGAGGAAATGGATTTGCTTATGCGCAACGTGTGAGGCCATGCCGCCATGCAACCATCTGTGGGAGCAGCATTAATAATGTGATATGATGATGTCAGGAGACCGGGAAACAAAATCTCTCCGTTCACTAAAATAGTAGAAAAGTAGTAAAAAAGTAGAAACGAGAGGTGGAACATGCTGTGGTGGCATATCTTGGGACCGGAATCATGCCTTCCTCCTGCAATGTCTCATTTCTGTCCATATGACATACAGTATCAACTTAATAATGCTTATTATTAGGTTAGTTAGGTTCTTTATTTCCTTAAACTTTAAAGGAAAGGAATGAATCATCAACGGAACAGCACACTGTGTGTCTGTAATGCGTTAAGGCTTAAAGCATTACAGACACACAGTGTGCTGTGCTGTTGATGATTCATCTGCCATTTCTTGAGAGAGGGCGAGCTCCAAAAGTGGTCTTTGGTATGGATTTTTTTAGGGCAAAAATAAATTAATGCCTCCCAGCACAGCAAATTGGCTGGTGCCGATGCAATATACGGTTTGGATAATAATCTGGCCCAGTTTACTCTTTAAACCTTTCTTTTATCATGTCGTCTCTACAGTACCATGTTGAAAATGAGTGTTGAGTTGAATTTGGATGCAGCAGTGTGCATGCGTGGCAAATCCAACTATTAGATCAATCTGCTGTTATATTGTGCTGGGGTAGTAGGTACTGTGCTACAATTTAGACTAGGTCAAAGCCGGTCTAACGCACAACTTTCTGACTTTTCTCACACCACCTAAGATAGTAGTAATGTGCCAACAATGTGCCTTGTGGTTTTTGTTAGGTTTGCAAAACTAGGAGAGAACTAATGATCAGAGTTGTATTAGGTTTCTATGAAAATATTATTCTAGTGACAAACTGACTTTGTGGTCCAGCAGCTCAGCTCACACATCAGGAATTACCTAATAATGCATTTCTAACACTATAAAGTGGAATACATATTCATTAGGTGCCACACAGCTCCATCAATCACTATTCATGCATTTCTTACAGTAAATAAATCAATCCATTTCTGTGTCTCCATGACTCTTGACAGCCCAATATATCACACAGTACTATACAGTAGAAAAACTGCGTTCATAAAAGATAAACTGTGTTCATAGCAAATGCACATTGTTCACATAAGATTGGTTTAATGTCAAATACTGGGAGGAGTAGGCTACAGTATAGCAAGCAAATAAATTCCAGAACCCCCCCCCCCCCCCCCTTACTGTCAGCTACTGTATATCCTCTCTGCAGGATTCGTTCCAATTCTACACCTCTTACAGTAGCCTATAGGATGAAGCTGGTGAAGTTCCCAAATAAACATGAATATGACAGATTGCAGTGTGCGACGTGTGCTGAGTTTGAAGTCGATCGGTCACACGGATCTTAGACGGACAGACAGACATTTCACACATTTATTCTGCAGGTGGAATTTATACAGGTGTTTGGGTTCGCTTCTCAACCACGGCGCCATGTCCCCAGTTTGGCCAGTAACTCCGACAACTCAATTGGCAGTGTGAGATCGTGTCATTGTCGCTGCACTAGAGACTGTACTGGTTGGTTGGGAAGCCTGTTGTTCGGTATAGGAGAGGAACTGCGGAAGATACAGTAGCATGCTCTTCCACTTGCATTATTCTCTCCGAACTACTCCTCACTGTCAGGTGAAAAGAAGCAGCTGGTGACAATGTGTATATTGGAGGAGACACATGTTAGTCTACAGTCTACCCAGATAGATCAACAGGGGGTTGGCAGTGACAGGGACACGGCACACATGGGGACTTTGTATAGTGTATACATTTGGGAGCAAATTTAAATAACACAGAGTTAGCCAACCAAGCTGATGGTCAGCTGAACACAGCAGTTCATCATGCAGCTTTAAGACGATATTTAGATGCGAGAGTAATAAATACCAGAGGAACTATCAACATTCCTGTATAGTCCGTACATTATACATACATAATACTGTAGATATGTACTATAATTGTCTCCACCAGGCCGAAGGCATGTGGGGAGAGTATGTTTTGCACTCCGTCCGTCCGTGTGTCCGTCCGTGTGTCCGTGTGTCCGTGAACAGCTAATCTCGGCCACCGTTAACCCGGTCGATGCCATATTTTGCACACACACTCCCTGGATGCCAACCATGAACCTCTGCCCCAAACTTTCCAGAACGGCCTGTTATAGCGCCACCAGGAGGCCGCTTTGTGCAAAACAAGTTTTTCGATGCCATATTTTGCACACACACTCCCTGGATGCCAACCATGAACCTCTGCCCCAAACTTTCCAGAACGGCCTGTTATAGCGCCACCAGGAGGCCGCTTTGTGCAAAACAAGTTTTTCGATGCCATATTTTGCACACACACTCCCTGGATGCCAACCATGAACCTCTGCCCCAAACTTTCCAGAACGGCCTGTTATAGCGCCACCAGGAGGCCGCTTTGTGCAAAACAAGTTTTTGCACAGTACACCTACAGATTTTGTCCAAACATCACGCAAATTGGTACACAGTCTCTCTAGAGCCATTCAACGAAACTGGTCTTTCAGATTTATCACACTCCATCCTGATTGGTTAAGATTGGCTTCCAAAGTTCACAGGACTGCTCAGTTTCAAACAAAATGCTGCAAATCATGAACACATCGCGTGATTTCCGTGAAATTGTGCACCCACATTCCCACTAGGCCGAGGACGAAATGCCACATGAACAATTTCAACTCAGCCTCAAGGTGGCGCTATAACTGGCCGAAAAGTGTTTTTACCTCTAACTGCACGGATCTGTGGATAACCTGGTGGAGACCTGTGCCCGGAAGGGCACTTTTTCTAGTTACAATTATATTTTATGTAATACAAATAGGACTGAACATATAAAAACAATGCTTTTCACTTAAATAACCTTTTTTACGGCAGAAATAGATTAAAATAGGTTGGAATTAGAGATCCTTGTACAAAATGTCTGCATGTTTACCATGAGTAGAAGTGTTCTGAAACAGCAACTATCAAAACAAGACTTATTGCATCTAACACATAACCAGCTTATTTTATGTTTTACACATTTATGCAATACCTTTGTAGCCTTTGACACCAAGAAGCAAACCCCTGAAAATAGTTTTGACCCCAAATGAAGAACCCTTCATTTGACATTCATTATACTGGTTAGCCTATAAATAAAACAAAGTTCTTAGTAAGGACATTTTGTTGCTGCCAGATCTGGACTTGCCCACAAGGAAGGTAAGACCTGGCCTAAACCTCAAGAGACGACTCCGTTATGGCGACCCATATGGCACCATGTTGTGACTTTTATTTTCCTGTAGCCTAACCACTTAAACCTTTTATACTTGATTAACTTGACCTGAGTCGTTAATGTAAACGAAGTCCACACCCACAACACCAGAGGGAGTGCAACAAGCCATGTACAACCCAGATTCGGCACAAACAAGGACTAAATTATTTTCGCTCCTATGCCACCAAAATGTGGAACGCCCTACCAACAGTCATTAAGACATGTGAATCCCTTGACTCCTTCAAAACCGCTCTCAAAGGGCACCTACGGATGGCTGCAATTCGAAACTGGCCTCTGTAAAATCTGAATCCCCCCCCCCCGCCCCATTTCCCCTCACTGTATATGTATCTTTTCCCTTTTTGCTTCCTATATGATGAATTCCTGTTCTGTTCTTTAGCTACATAGAAGTGTCTATTTGTATGTCTCTAAATGTTTTGATGAATTGAACAATGTGGACCCTGTTGTAAACAAGTGTAATGCTTAATTGGGTCGTCCACTCACAGTTAACAGTCTTTGTATTGAGTTGTATTGCTTAAAATGTACTGTAAATTCTACAAACTGTTAATAAATATTTCAATCAATCAATCAATCAGTCGGCTCAGTACTTGGCCCACTCCTTTTGTTCTTCTACAGAAAACCCCTTTGGCTATGCCGATGCGTACGGTGTTGCAATGCCTTGTGATCTGCTACTTTCAGTGTGCAATGAAGTAAGCAGGCAAAGTCAGCAAAGAAAAGTGACTGTAGTATACTGTAGCTTAAACAAAGGATATAGCCAGAGTTTGTAGTGGGGGGAATTGGGGAAAACAGAATTCAGCAAGGAAGAATTATTAAGCAAAACTGGATGGTGCAGGTTATTGCGAATGCACTGAGCACTAACTATGAGACCCTGCAGATCGTGTCTGTCTGTGTGTGTGTCTGTCCCGCTGTGACACCACCCGCCCGCCACCAGAGGGCGCAGCTGTAGCACACACACACACACACACACACACACACACACACACACACACACACACACACACACACACACACACACACACACACACACACACACACACACACACACACACACACACACACACACACACACACACAAACACAAACGAGCTGCGTTCGCTTCCCGTGTTTGCGCGTCCTACTTGTTACCTTTGTATCCTTACTCTGTATCTGTATCTTTGTATCTCTGCTGTGCTGGGCAACTGAAATCCCCCCACGGGGTCAATAAAGGTATATAATCTATTGACCTACCTTAAGTGTTGTTTTGACTAGAGCAGACCACTGAAAACTGTACTAAAATACAGTAATGACGGGATATGTTGACTAACAATTATGTATGGATGTAAATACAGTCTAGTTTCTGTTACAAAACGTCTGTTCTTTTTGGGCATGTGTGAATTCAGACCATAATAATTATGAACGCTCATGAATGTATTTGTAGAGTGTGTGTAATGTCTGCAATCTCCTAAAAGTAGACAAACAGCCCGGAGTAGTGATTACACTGTAGTTGACATGCGCCTGTCGTATTAAAGTAATTTGTACATTTAATGTTTAATTGATGTGTACCATTTCCACAGGAGATCACACTGTAACTATTATGTCCTCACTAGGTCTAATTCACATTAGTATTATCAGTAGAGTATTCTCAACAGTGTACCCAAAGGACATTTTGGGTATTACATTCGGATACAGCCTTTGGCCAAAACATATTGTGCGTGAAAACGGTTTCTTGCATTTCTCATTAAACATTGCAAATTCACTGTGCTTCATGGCAAAGTTGAATAATGCTTTTATTATTTGTCTCAGAGGTGCAGAACTACAACCTGGACCCCTGACTACCAACAAGCCCCATGTAAAACCATTCCAGAAAATGTTTTCAAAGCAGAGAAAAACACAATGTAAGCTCCTGAGAAATGATTAGCCTAATTCACCCCGAGAATTATACAAGGTGTTTAAAGACAAAGTAAAGCTGGCTATAAACTGGAGATAATTGCAGCAAGGGGAATGTTAATTTCCACACAATAACTATTTTCTAGTGGGACCTATTTCAAGTATAGGGATGGCCCAATAACGGATAGTTCTGTAACTGGTAATACAACATCATTATCCCGTTAATTAATAGTTAGTTAGGCTGAAATACAGTTCAGTCAGACAACTCACGAATAGATTAAACAATATTTATTGCAGAATGAGTAACAAGTGTGCATATGATATTTGACTTGGCGTTCGGCTCTGCTGGATTTCTCCCTGCTCGGCATGATTAAGCAACATCATAAAACATGAGAGCAGGGAGATAGATATACAATAACCCCCCCATGGGGAGCATAAATAGCAGAGCCCACCGGTGGTGCTGGGGTGGTGGTGGGAGAAAACATCACATACAACCGGGAACCATGAGCAGAGGAAGGCAGGAAGAGCATGGAGTCTAGTGAGCTTAAGTTGTCTGCCCAATTGGTCAGCTGACTGCCGCATCGGTGAATGACGTGTGAGACTTGCACACACTTATACGCCCACATAGTAATGCAGCATGTTAACCCCTTGAGTATAGAATGAGCCTTTGAGCATGGCAAGAACCCCCCTTGAGGTTGACTGACTGAACTGACTCCGCGAGCTGCGTTTGATTTATGATCCAAATACTACTGCTACTAAGCTTCCAGTCTGAAAATTGACACCACTGTGGAATTAATTTAAATCCTTTGCTCCCATGTGAATGTGGCACACAGGGGCGTCTCGGTCGCCCCCATTCCACCGGCATTGCCACCTATTCCCCCCCCCTATGTGTTTAGTTTTTACCTGTAACTGCACCGATCTGTGTAAAACTTTGTATGCACACTCCCAATAGAGGCCAAGGAATAACCGTTGCCATGCATCACTTCTTGTGTGCATAACATTATACAGGACTCCCTTGGAAAAGACATTTCTAACCTCATGGGATGTCCATTTGTACATTACAGACTCCATTATACAATCCAGACCCTTAAGGGTCCATTTGGACCCCCTGGTGGTCCCTGAATCCGCTGTTGAGAGCTAGTGATCTATGCAGTGGTCTTTATTTCCATCCATGCAATGGTGTCCAACCTAGTTAAATGTGATTGAACTATTAAGTCCAAACCACACCAAAGGGTCGGCTCGGGACGAGACGGTTTTAAGGTCAACCACACCTTGCATTGGTGTGGTTGACCTTGCTGTGAGCTTGTAGATTAATTATTGCACAAAGCTTTGCATTCTTGATGTTAGATTTGTCTCAATTTAATGAGATTTATTATAAGATACATATCTTCTAATTACTGTATGTTGCAAAGGCATAAGTCGTTTAGTTCTCATTTGCTTGTTTTAAGAGCCATTAAAACATAGTTAAATCCATGCTGTTTACTAATTTTGTTTTAATTGCAGCATGTGACTCAATATGCTGTTTACTGCTTTCAGTGTGTCCTTGATTTGTTTTACATGTCAATCATACTGTATGATGACACTTTTTTGCAATTTAATTGATGGTAATATTATCCATTTGTTCAAACCTTTAAAATACACTGCCAGTGCGATTCTGTAAATCATAAAAGCACAAGGGACAAATAATTTGTAGATAACGTTCATTCTGAGGTAGGCTAATATATCCCTAATATATCCCACATATCCCACATTCCACTCGAGATATCATACAATCCACATGGCCACATATTTTTTACAGTCTGTAAGGCCTAGTTCAGATTAAAGATATTATGATTAGATGATTTGCAACTTGCAACCGCTTGCAATAGAATCCAAAGAAGAAAGAACTGTGGTTTGCAATGCTATACAACTGGACAGTCCACAATACACACCCAGGCGCAGAGCTGCGACTGATGTGCTGTTTCAATGGTATTGCGACAGTCCCTCTGGGATATAAGCCAAGGGATATAAACAGCAGATGGTCGCGTCCCTAAAAGTGAATATGTGACCGTCCCCATCAAGGCGATTGTTAAAAATTATAGAATTGTATAGCCACTGAACCCTTCAGAATAATGGTGCTTGAGTGCCAGCCAGATTGAGGGAGCTTTTATTCTGAAGCACTTTCACTTCTACATCACGCCGATAAAGTTATTTCTCTTCAGAAGCGTTTAATATTGTAACCGCAATGCAGCATAGTCAGAAATTAGCCCGGAACATCCACGCGAGTGTTACAATTTGTACTCCAGAATGTCAGAAGTGAGTTCACAACGCGTTTCCCTTGCCAAATTTCAACACTCCATGTGAGAGGCAGCAGGTTTGAAATGCACTAGGCCTACTATAGTACACTGTACACTCACTCAACATGTCCTGTCGCATGGACAGAATAAGGAACTGGACATGTCTTGTCATTTATAATAGCATCCATATAATACATTGTATGGAACTGACATGTCGGTTTCCTGTTCCCGCTCTGCTGCTGGATTTTTACAATTTTACATAAAACCGTCTAAAAAGGGTCAGTCTCTTTGCTGTGTCCGGAGCTAATCTTGCAAACGAATCTTATCTCGCAAACCGCTTGACGGACCAAATTTCTTGTGTACACTTTCACTAGGCTGTGACGTGTGGAGATCTGCCATTTTCAACGAATGTCCCTCGAGAATAGGGATGCTATGGTTCAAGTGGTTAAGCCCAGCATGCCAGTCAAAGTTGGCCTCATGTTTTATTTTGGATTTCACCCTGTGACCTACAGTTTTCTCAGCTGCAAAGGGGCATAGAACTGACAGATATCATAGCCACCAATCAGTGTTGTTAATGATGATGATAAAGTACTGTATTCAGTAGCCTACATACTACTGGATCACACTAAAGGTCCCCAAAGTAAACACTGAACTGGAGAAAACAGCCTTTTGTTTTAATGCCCCAACCCCCAAAAACTGCTCTCTGATGGGTCACAAGTGTCTGCAACTGCTTTTATCATGTGTTGTAACACACATTAGGGATTAGGGAAACGTGTGTTTTGTTCGCCTCAGGTATGGGCACTGATGACGCGGAGGGGAGAACGCGCCCCCAGTGGGAATCGAACCCAGGACCTTCTAGCTGTGAGGCGACAGCACTACCGACTGTGCCGTGTACCGTGCCCTCTTATTTCTTTGAGAGCCCAACCTGGACTGTAAAAACCCTCAGTGTTAGTTACAGACCTGTAACGTCAAGGACTCCTGCAGGTCCCCACGTTAGAGAACCACTGGCATGTCATATCAAGATACAGACATGAATAGTGCCTCAACCTCAAGCTCAGATGGGCTGAAGGCTGCCAAGGATACAATAGGTGTAACTTGAAAAAAGTAGTAGTGTCAATGAAGAACTAACTAATATGAGTGCGTCTGTTGTTTTTCTGAAGTAAGACTGTGATAAACAGCAAGCAAAGCACAAAGGAGGCACACATTAAAAGAACTATACAAACCCAGACCCCCAGTTTCTCATTCTACTTCTACAAAAGAGGAGCATGATTAGTTTGATGAAAGAGTGCTTGAGGAACACGCCCTTGTAAGATTAGAGAGGAAATTAGACTTATCTGTGGGAAATATACATATCTGAGATGGAGAAACATTGCTATCAATGCCGAATTATTGAATTCCTCATGTTGAACAAGTCTTAGAATTCTACAGAAAATAGAATTATTTGTAACATAATAGTTGCTTAACCCATTCTGGGCGGGGTTCCCTATTTGTACCTTACCCCCTCAGGCCGGGAACCCATATTTGGGTTCTGTACAGTATGTACAGTATTCAAAAATGTAAAAATTTTGATTCTGCTATATCAATATTTGAAGTTTTTCAGAAACCTTAGGTCAGGATTTAGAGGCGTTTTTAGAATCGGCCTTAGGCCTGAATGGGTTAATATACAGTACAATCCTGTCTATTACTAGCCCACCCTTTTTCTACACAAAAATTGTTCGCAGAAAATAGCTGTCGTGTTGCAACATAATGAGAGCTTGTACATCTGCTATTTCTGCTGAGTATTCGCACCCGGGACCAGGACACTATAGGGCAAGGGTGCCCACACTTTTTTTTTTACTTAAGAGCTACTTTCAAAATTACCAGCTCAACAAGATCTACCCACCCAAAAGTGGGTAGATCACCTTAATTCACCTTAAGTCACCTTAATTCACCTTAAGTCTTAAGTCACCTTAAGTCACCTTAAGTCACCTTAAGTCACCTTAATTAAGTCACCTTAATTCAAGTGGCAGATTTTATATTTAAATGATATATTTTTAGGAGCATGTCATGTGATCCACCTGCACAGCCTTTGTGATCTACTGGTAGATCGCGATCTATCTTTTGGGCACCGCTGCTATAGGGTCTATAGTTGGCAAAACTTCCAGTAGCTCATAAACAAGACATACTGTACAGTCTAAAAACGCTGTGTCCTCCCTGGCCAGTCTTGAACTATTGACAGTAAGTTGTGTGTAGCTTGAGAATGAAGCTGCGCAAAGCACAACTATACAGGCTGGGTGCTTGTGTGCATAACGAGTGTGGTGATTGTCCATGTCTCATTTGGACAAGTGGAAATGATGTGTGTAATTACCATAAACCAATACTTCACAAGATCAATGTTGATGTAACAGAGAAATTCACCGAAAAACTAAAGAAAACTCTCATTCTCGCATTCTTAGAACCAGATCTGCTTTTGTTTTTGTGTAATGCAATTTTAAAAGCATTACCTAATAATGGTGGTGTAACCAACAGAAAAAAGAGAAGAGAAGAAAGGTCAATGTCCTGTTTGATACACAGCTGGCAGATACGGATAAGGAGATGTACGCAGAGCACCAGTGACGCAAGTTGCTTCTCCCCCCCCACACCACCCTTCACGGATAAGACTTTGACTTTATAGACCACGATCAAACGTTGTTAAAAATACCTTTAATCCCTAGATCAGGAAATCAAATCCAAGCTCTGATACGGGTAGTAGAAAATATATAGGATTGGGATCAGTTTGATCCCCCAAAAATGTGGATTACCGGTACCTTGATTCCACAGGAGGGCAGGATGTACAGAAGATTACCAGAGCAAGACGTACTATATAATTGATTTAAACATATGTTTCAATATAAAAAGATGTAAAATTTGCTAATAGAAACAACATCTTGTTTTAGTCTTCGGTTGATTAAAATCATCATTTATGTTTGTCACATACCCAGTGTACACTTGTCTACCTCTCAGAACAGTGCAAACTGTTTCACAGGGTGGTGGGGGGGTGCAAACTGTTTCACAGGGTGGTGGGGGGGTGCAAACTGTTTCACAGGGTGGTGGGGGAGTGCTTCAAAACGTTAACGAACCCGGCGGTTAAGTTCAAAATGATGTGACACACTGAAAACTGTATAACGCCCGGGATTCGAACTCGGGTCTCCATTGTGAAACTCCAACATCTTAACCATTAGACCAAAAGGGACCACCCTATTGTCCAGGTGGAGACATCAAGACTTTTGAGGCCATGCATCAGGCAGAGACTGTGAGCCACTCTACTACACACATAGTAGTACGTTTGTTTTTCCTTACCGCCTTGCCGTAGTAGTACATCAGGCTGCTCCCGGTCATCCCGGGGATGGTGTACGCACAATACATGATTTCCTCTCCTTTATTCACGTTATCCCTCGCTTCTTCCTCTCCTTTATTCACGTTATCCCTCGCTTCTTCTCGTCCTCGTCCTCATCCTCCTCCGCATAATCCTAAAAAAATAAAAACATGTTATGCTGCTAATATACTGTACATATACTGTAGCAACAAGAACCCAAAAGGGGTTCCCGTCCTGAAGCAGTAAAACATCAAAAGGGGCTCTCGTCCCGGGCCACTCTAATCGCATGCAACTACAGGAGCCTTTTAGATTATTACATAATTGAGACATAATTGGTGTTTTAATTTCAACATGTCTTAACAACAACAAAACACAGCAACACTTTGTGAGCTTACATCTGCGATTCTCGGCATGGTTAAGCCAAAAAAACAAAACAAAACAAAACCAAAACCCTCAAGAGTAGGAGAAGAACATAAATTAATACTGTATAATGATTATTTAAAACACAATCCTTGTTTTGATGGTCTTGCAGGGCTTTGAAGGGCTTCATAAAGAGCAATTATAATTTTTACTTTCAATCCCCATGCCTATGAGTTATCATCGCTACACAAATGGCATTCAAGCTTTTGTTCAATTTAAAATGAATGAAAAATACAATCATGCAAATGGCCTTAGTTCGATAGTCTGGTGGTATCAGAGATGGGGTATGGGTTGTTCTCTGTAGCAATGCAATAAATTATTGTCACTCTTTCCATCATAATGAGAAAGAACACCACAAACAGGGATTATTCAAAATTATGAATATTTATTAGTGCATCTCTGAATAGCTTATTTCTTTGCACATTGTATAACGCGGATGCAAGTGGCTATACGCATATTTGAGCAAAACTCATTGCAGCACGGCTGTCGTCAGTCAAAAGCTGACATGCGTATCTATTTCACTCAGTCAGACAGTTCCATTTCAAATGCACTATATAGCTTTCACTCTGCAAGTGTTATCATCCCTGAACCAGACCCACTGCCTGCAACGGCATGATTTCCTTGTCACACTCTTATGTCCCTGTGGAGGATACACCCTAGCATACACACATGCAGTAAAATCATCATTATTGGTCAAATAAATAAACATTTGTCCTGAGTTTCCAGGTATTTGCCAGTTAGGCCAGATTGATTCTAAGAAGCACATTCCAGGTCAGTGTGATGAACATATTCTCTAACTCATTTACTGCCAGAGTTTCTCTAAAACAGTCTGCAGCCTCTGCAAGCTTTTTTTTTGAGCAATGCGTATACCTGTATCATGTATCTTGTATCATGTATCAGTCATCATGAGCACGAGTGGTGTGCGCATGCGTGAAACCAGCAATGCCCATTGCCCAGCAATGTCCGTGTGTGTTAAGGCTGCAACAACGAATCGATTAAATCGATAAAAATCAATGATTAAATTCGTTGCAAACGAATTATCTTATCGATTCGAACACATTGCGGGTGTTTTAACTGTTTTTTAACAGCAGCTTGACGCTGCTATGCTACGGGAGAGAAGCCACTCTCTCATACAGTGAGAGTTGCGCAACCTAGCAGCACACATCACAAATAAAAACAACAATGGCAGCCGTCATGGTACCCTCGTCTCGCGAACGGATGAAAACATGTAAAAGCTGGGAGCATTTCACACTCGACAAGCCAAATAAGCACCAGCACCATGAACGAACACCTGAAGAGAAAACATCCGTTCACTGTGGAACCTGATGAAGACTCCCCTCGGTAAGTTGGCTTGTTAGCTTGCTGGCCTGATATAATAGCACACACACACTTAAAATTAACTATAATTTCTCGTCACCAGACTTTCCACTGCGGAAAGCCTGCTTTCTTTTTACCGTTCAGTAATGGCCAGGCCCAGTCTAGTCCATCTGCTCTATATTTGCGCTATAATAGAAACATAAACGCGATCGTGAACGGGATCAATTCACTTAGCAAGTTGCTGATCCGGTCTGAGGCGGAAACGCCACATGCGTGTGTGTTTGTGTTATTTGTCGGATACAGTAGGTGGACTCTAGACCGGAACCAAGCGCTGAGCAGTACATGGTAACCATTCAGGCTGCTGTGATGAACATTAAAGACAAGACATCACGTCAGGATTTTATAGAATTATAATAGCAACGCAGCACCGTATAGCCTACAGAATCAAGAACATGAAATTACTAGAATGTTTCTTATATGTAAAATAAAATGTTCATGAATAAATAAAAAGGATTACAATATTTGAGAGAGATGCTTGCTAAAATGTATAGCTTGTTGACAAGTGTCTTTTTTTTAATCAATACAGTCACAAGAAGAAAACGGGTGCCATGGATGCATATGTGCAGCAGAGGTCTGTCCTCACTCCGCAGCAACAAAATGACCTCACCAAGTCAGAAGAGAGCCAGCCTCACACCAGAGCATGTGGAGATGCTAACTTTCCTGACATTGAACATGCGAATTTGAGCCTCATGTTGCAGGAGTTGTGTCATGTGTAGAGTACTAGAGAGAGGTCACAAACACACACAGCCTACATAGTACATACACACACACACACACACACACACACACACACACACACACACACACACACACACACACTCAGCCTACAGTTTCTCTATGACAGCTCTCTTGTCTCTCACACACACACACACACACACACACACACACACACACACACACACACACACACACACACACACACACACACACACACACACACACACACTGACCCAGGAGAATCAAAGCTGTACTACCAGACCAGTATTTTTTCATAATGTGCCACGTTTACAGAATGCACCTTTCTTTTAAGTATATTGCTGCTATACAAAATTAATAATACAAAATTAATAATTAATAGTAATTTGCATACCTCGTTTGTTTACATAATCAGAACCTTTCCTATTTTTGTTTTATATTCAGCAGCACTTTATTTTATTTGAATACTATTAGTCTGCTTTGTTCATGTTTACAGAGAGATGTTATGTACTTGCTATATTTAGCAGCACCTTGATTGATGTTAATGTTCTTATTGAACTTTAAGAAACCAGAGGTTCAGGTTTGTTTACTTTGTTATGCAAGAAACTGTTGTGCATATTTTTGAAGGAAGTATTAATTTTTATTGTTTATATTGTATTGTTAGAACATGCCTATAAAGTTCACAGTACATTTTAAAGGTATTTGCAAAAAGGTGCCATTATCAGATTCATCGTTTAAATAATCGGCAGATGAATCGATTATGAAATTAATCGTTAGTTGCAGCCCTAGTGTGTGTGTAGTGCCTAGCACGTAGCAACACAATGCTGCGTCGTAGCATGAACACACGTCAATGCTGCGTGCGCTGCGTGCGTGCGGTATCGCACGTGTGTGTGTGTATAGCACGTAGCAACACAATGCGTCGTAGCATGAACACACATCAAAGCTGCGTGCGCTGCGTGCGCTGTGTGCGTGCGGTATCGCACGTTTGTGTGTGTGTAGTGCCTAGCACGTAGCAACACAATGCTGCGTCGTAGCAACACACATCAATGCTGCGTGCGCTGCGTGCGTGCGGTATCGCATGTGTGTGTGTATAGCACGTAGCAACACAATGCTGCGTCGTAGCAACACGCATCAATGCTGCGTGCGTGCATGAACGCGGTGCGTGTGTGTGCATGACCGCGGTATGTGCGCGTTCAAGTGACACTGTTGAGAAACCTTGAAATTCATGCACAGACTAGAGTACTTAACCAAAAATGTAAAATGACACAGATGCTTTCCTGGTTCTAATGTTTTACAACCTGAGGCAAATTTTACAAATACCTTACAGTACAGTAACTATAACAATAAATGTGTAGTTGCACCACTCAGTTCACATGGGTGTGATATTTTTCAAGACCAACAGCATATTTTGTTTTCTAACTATGTAAACACCAAATATCTCAAAATAATCAAAAGAGGTTTCAAAGTGTGTTTCTGCCATGTTCCATGCTTTAGTTATTGGCAGTTGCATATAGCTTGTTTTTACCAAAAACACTGGGAACAGCAAGCAGAGAAAAATGCATTTTTTGTGAAATCCTGTAACTTTTTCGGCTTGAAGTATTTTTCCAACCAGGAAGCTCTAGTCTAGATGGACTCACAGGTTGTGGAAGAGCGCCCTCTATCATACACCACTGAAAATGTCAGTGGCGGTTAAGCATTGGATTTGAAATGACAGACGTTAATGACTTAAGCTGTACTATAGTGACGACATGGGACATCTGAGCAAACGGCAACATTTGACAAGACGGGAGCTCCCATCATGAACGGGCTGGGTTTTCCGCTTACCACTCTATTATTGGTATTATAGGCCTAACTCTATTATGAGGACTCTGATAAAACCTGTTAAAATGACAGAGGTGCGTAATCTGAAGCAGATTTAAGCCATCTCTGAGCAAGCCGCTGGAAAGCAAGTCGGCGTGCCTCATTTTGTGAAGTCTGCTTCAGTCGACTCAGCGGCATTGGAGTTGCGTACCAATAGGGACAGAATACAGTCGATACACATCATACTGCTGTGTGGTCCAAACCATCGCCAGCCGTCACCTGTTCGACAGCACGGGTGTGACAATATTGGTTTGATTTACTTTTTCAAGATCGCTTCCCCTTATCTCTATAACCTTAAAAAGGCGGTTTCTATGTTCTATACGAATGATTCATTTTGACAATCGTTTAACCCTAACAAATATAATTTAGTCTGTCTTTGCCTCTGGCTGCTTCCCTATAGCCATTAAGTATGTTGACCTGCTGTATACATTCATGTCTTATCTTCTTCCTGTCTGTAAAGATTGGAGCAATCATCCGACTATACCTTCATGGTTGATCAACAGTATAATTTATAACAATTATTTTCTGTCACTTGAGAAGAGTAACTACTCTTAGTCTTGACAGCAAGATAAACTCTTGTCTGTGAATCGTCTTTCACAGTTCTGTGTATATTATTTATTTTGTTAGCAACCTTCTTAAAAATAATCATGTTTATTGATCAAGTTAAGTACTGCTGTGTACTGCAATTTGTCCTGATACAATCTGAAGTCAAAAGAATGTACTGACTGAAAATGTTGGTTGGATAAAGGACAAATGGAATTGCGATTTAAATTAAGCCATTTGCTGAGGATAGAGAAGTTCAAGTTGCTCCATTCACTTGTTGCCTTTGTATATTATCATGCATTAGCTAGATTTGTGTGGTGAAAGTTGCCTGACTGTATTTATGTTTGCAAGTATGTTTGTGTTGTATCCAATGAGTGTGTCCAGTCATGGTAACAGTGATGGTTGATGGATAAAATTGACTCTTAATCTGATTTATTGAAGTAGCCTATAGTATCAATGCGCAAAATGTGAACTTGGATCATGATTCTTCCAACAGAATAGAAGAAGTAGAAGAATTATTAATTCTAATTGAAAGATAGACCTTGGCCATTGATCGGCTACATCAAGATTCTGTCTTTGAAACCAAGTGCAACGGCAGTTTTCCCTGGAGAACCGAGACCAGCAGGTTCAAAAAGCTGATTAAAGTAAAGTAGTTCTATCGTTGGGCTGAATGTGGACTCCTTTGAGACATTCATGGAGTGGAGAAGAAGAAGAAGGAGGTCAGAGCCAGTCCATTCTGTCCAATGCTGCCCAGCCTTTCAATCGTGGGCTTGTTGCATGCATGAGATGCTGAGCATATGCATATCTTGTACATTCAGTTCACCTTTATATGTAGTCTTTAGGCTACTTTAAAGGTTTATTTGATCCCCGTCTCTGTTCTTTGAAAATACTTTGATTGTATAACCTACAGTAGAGTTATTATAGGCCCGTTACAGCGTCACTGGGGCCAGGTCGATCGGCCCAGTGGTGCAAGAGATTAGCTGCCAGTGGCGCTGCACGCACACGCACACGCACACACACACACACACACACACACACACACACACACACACACACACACACACACACACACACACACACACACACACACACACACACACACACACACACACACACACGAGTAATGGTCCGGTCATAGCAGAGTCAACAACCCTGGTGCATTTGTTTCCTATACAGTACTACTGTGATTTTTTTATATATAAATTACAGCTTGAAATCTTATACTGTAAAGTCAAAGGCATAAGCATGTACTGTAGCCCACACCGCCAAAGCTATTAATTGTGCAAGTTTGTGCAAAATTATGTATTCTTGTTCATGTGTTGTTTATCATTATAATATATCTCTCACCCAATTTGATGACCTACTGTATATCAGTCAGTTTATATTTTTCAAGTCATTTTGTGCTGTAATATAAACTGAAATGAATCATGTTTTAGTTCATACTGTAGCTTCCAGATGGCCCGAAGAGGGTTGTGTTATTGTGCATCATTACTTTTTATCATTATTTTTACAGCACACAGATCCACTGGTTAGCCTAAATAACAAAGTAGTCGATCCATGAACAGGTCAATGTAGAAACTGAAATTGCAGATGAGAACACTGAGTCAGTATATGCAATGTTTTCTGCTTGTGTGAAACTCCCATAAT
Source organism: Protomyctophum parallelum (assembly GCF_964188405.1). Classification (NCBI taxonomy): domain Eukaryota; kingdom Metazoa; phylum Chordata; class Actinopteri; order Myctophiformes; family Myctophidae; genus Protomyctophum; species Protomyctophum parallelum. The sequence continues at coordinate 32,398,109 of NC_139713.1, forward strand.
GGGTTGTATGCAGATCCCTCCATTACATTAAATTTGTCCCTCTTTAGGTTTTTCTTTTCATAACTATTCAATTGTGGGTTGACTTGTCGCATAAAGTAAATGATGTGGAGATATTTAAAGCTTCTACACTTAGAACACTAGCTTCCACACCATAAGCACAAATCAATCAAAAAATATACAATTATAAAATACATACAGTACAGTAATGGTCCAACCCCAGACTTCTCATAGCCTTAAGCTTGTGTTTAATGCTGCCGCAAAATGCTGGCACTTGCCTCCTCACTGGCAAGAAAAGGTGTCACCACATCACCCCAGTCCTCGCCTCACTCCACTGGCCCCGGTCTATTTTCAAATTGATTTTTTGTTTTTAAGCCCAAAGTGGGCCGGCCCCTCCATATTTATCTGAACTCATTCAGCCATACAGTACATCCCTGCCAGACCCCTGAGATTAGCTGACCAGTCACTCCTGGTTGTGCCCAAAACTTAAAGATGGAGTGCCATGATTTTTGAGTGGCGCAACCACTCCATTACGGAGCTATGTGTGTCTGTCCCTGGTTGGCTTCCTGGGTCCGTCCGAGTGCGAAAATAGCGTTTGGTTGGTTTTCAGAACCAAGCGTCACTGTTTGCACGTGCACACACACACACACACACTAACACACACACTCACACAGTATGATGATTTCGGGTGTGACAGTACAGTACAGTAAAGGGACCCCTCTGTCATTTCTCAATTTCTTTCGGACGCAGGGCGGTTCGCCGGAAACGGCCCGGCCCCCTGGGCGCGTTCCTGGGGGTCTGGATGTTCCGGGGACCCCCACATGGTAACTGTCATTTCTCTACCGTTTTGGACGCTGGGCGGCTCACCGAAACTGGGTCGGCACCCTGGCGCGTTCCTGTGGGTCTGGAACTTCCGAGTTTTTCATGTGTTTATGAGGTGACCCTTCCCCCTTTATCATACAACAACAGCTGTGGGTGCAGCTTCAGCTCAGGTAAATCCCCACCCATCACCGCAAACCAGGCATACTTAATGAACTGGTGGGTGTGTACACATAAAAACAACATTTTAACAACTTTTTTGAAAATAATCGTCGATCTGATGATCATGTTTTAGGGTGTAAAATAATCACGGCACACCATCTTTAAGTACAAAGAACAAAACAAAGATTACACATGCAGGAAGCTAATGGAACGACCACAGTCATGTTACAGGAAGACTGAAAAGAAAGGAACTTTAGGACACATGCAAGCAGCATGCTCTTTCCATGTGTACTCTTCAGACACTATTTTGTCAAATTCTTTAGGAAATGCATGAAATGTCTTTCATTTTATTTGGTCATTGGAAACAGTTTACCCTTATGTAAATGGATATGGATAGTGGTGCATGGCCATTATAGGATATGTTGAGAGATTCAGTCAGGCCCCCTGAAGGCTAAAAGACAGTATAGAATAAGTGGTGCACTTTTAGTGGAGGAGATTTATTTCTGGCCTGTATTCAGCATGAATTATAAAGACACAGAAGTATGTTTGTTTTTGTTGTTTGTTATTAAATCATCTGATGTAGTCACAAGTCAGGTGAAGTTTGGAGTATGCACCGAAAGGGAAATTCTTGGCCGAAACCGAATACCGAAAATAGGAAACAGTTGGCCGAAAACCGAATACTGAATCCGAATATGATTATGATGATGAATATGATTAATATTATACATTTTCCTACCATTGCTGTCATGGCCGTACCTTAAAGCTACCTGATTTATGGCAAAATAAATGGTTATGGCAAAACTTAACTTAAATAATAATCACTATTATGGGTCCATAAAACATTTATTCAGCCCTTTTGAATGTATTAATTGCATACACTATTCGGTGATATATTTTCTGCCTATTCGGGCCGAAACCGAATAGGCCGAAAATGATTTTTTTCTGCGGCCGAATATTCGGTGCATCACTAACTAATAGCGTATATTTTATCCATATATGCAGTTCCTCTACATACAACCTTTAGTGAATGATGACATTTTCTTCCTCCATGCTTGAAGTACCAGCAGGTGACCTTCTCAAAACAGGTTTATGAGCCAATCTCTTCAGTGTTGAAGGCTTTGATTGAACCCACTCAGTCTATGCTGTGACCACCTGTCCTCTTATCAAAACATTCATAGGCACACAAGCAGGCACACGCACACATGCACGCACACGCAAACACACACGTGCCCACATGCACAAACAAAGATTTAACACCGCTGACAACCAGACATCTAATTAGACGGAGGGGAAAAAAGGCTGAAATGCTGCAAGGAGAATGCGAGAGAGAGAGAGAGAGAGAGAGAGAGAGAGAGAGAGAGAGAGAGAGAGAGATTGCCTCTCGACTCCCACTGGCTTTACCTTTCCGGCATCTCCGATCAATATTGTCTCAGCTAATGAGGGCTTTTGATGAATGGGGAGTCAACAGTGTTTGCTTTCCGCCACTAACTGTGGTCTTGCTCCTTTATCAAAACAAAAGTTGAATGCTGTTGTAAAGAGAACCATTTATTACCAATCTTTTCAGTTGTTTTAATGGTACAGTAATTACCAGGAGATGAAGGGGGGGAATTACCAGGAGAGGACAGAGCTTTCCTGAAGGCTGCATCATTATCATGCACTAATTGCTTGATAATTACTTAAGAGTATACAGAACATATGTGACCTCAGCTAGCAAACATTGAATCTTGTCGTCGTCTCCACCAGACCGAAGGCATGGGGAGTGTTTTGCACTCCGTCCGTCTGTGCACAGCTAATCTCCGGCACTGTAGGCTACATTTCAAAGCTTAAATCAATGTAAATATGAAATAGATGTAATATATTGTGCAACTGAAATCTGCAAGAGGCCCAGGACCTTCTGTTTTCAGTCAATTGCAGAAATGTTCGTGCTCCATTACTTAGCGACGCGAGTCACATTAACTAATTTACTGCCCGAGTAAATACATAAATAATCCACCTACTGCCAGGGATTTTTCCCTTTTCCTTACAATTTAAGTAGTCACAGAATATTTAGCGTGAGATTAACTGCCGTGTTCTGCATTGATGCCATCTGCTCTTTTTTGGGATGATCTTTTGTTTAGTTTAAAAAAAGACGTGCGGGTTGAACTCTTCATTTGGGTCCAATTCAACACTAGTGTTACAGGACATTGGTTGGAGACCTTGGCCGTGTGTCTTCACTCACACTCACGCCCTTGTCTCTGGATTAGAAGTGTAAATCTCATGATCTCATGGAATGTTTTTTTCCCCCACACAATTTCAACATGAATGACGGTAAAAAGTTTTAAATAAGCTAAAATCCAAATTATACACCGATATTATACACACAAACCATAGAGGTCAATAGTGTCGGCAGCACCAGTCAGTGATTGGTTTGATTTGCCTGAGTAGGCCTAGCTTTCTCTGAAAACTAAAGCTTGTCTGCGTCATCAAAACAGCAATTAGTATGTGTTCCCAGGGCCAAGAGTGGTGGACAAGCTACAGCCACTTGTGACTTTCACATTCTACTGAGCTTGCACCTTGCAATCACTTGAGACTTTAGACATCATTAAGACAATAAAACACTGGGCTGCTGGTCCTATAGATATCTGCACTGGATCTCTGTATGAGTGAAAGAACAATAATTATGTACAGTCTGTCAATTAAGAGAAACGCAGTGTGTGTGTGTGTGTGTGTGTGTGTGTGTGTGTACGCATGGTTAAAGGTAGGGGTAAGTGATATTTTTTGGTTAAAACAAGACATTTTTTGTTAAAAGGTAAAATCACTATTCTGATAGTAATCATTGCTATAGAGTGTTTGTTCATAGCAGGGCTCGCCCTGTCTCTCCAACTCTTTAATAGTCAGAAAATACATCTCCAGGTAGGTGACAATATTTCCGCCAATCAGTTGAGAGTAGCTATTCAGAAGCTTAATCTTTTATAGTGTCCCGGTATCAATTTTGTCTGCTCATTTCTTTGTGTCATCACTTACAATTCCACTTGTTTAATCTCTATCCTGATTGGATAATATTGGTATCACAGTTTCAGTTTCTGAAAATGCATTTTATGTTTAATAAAAAGCTGGAGAGACATGGAGACTCCGGTTACTGAACAAACTACACTCTATAGCAATGAGTACTATAGAATATAGATCACAATATAGACCTTTTTAGCACTTATTTTAAAGAAAGGAAATCAATAATACACTACCTTTAAGAAATGGATGAACAGAAGCTTTCTGCTCCTGAACTATGATAAATCAGAGACGCTGCTAGTCAGTCCAGCTACGCACATCCTGTTCATAACTTTAGACCTTGATGGTTGTCCAATAGCCCACAAACCAACAGTCAGAAATGTAGGGGTAGTTTTCGACCCATCCCTATCCTTTGTACACCATATAAAAATCACCACAAAAGCTGCTTTCTTCCATCTGTGCAACTTATATAATTAGTCCAATACTCAGTGTAACTCACTTCCCAACACTGAAACCCATGGTCCATGCATTCTTTGGTGCACTTCAAGAATTATACTACTGCAATGCTCTCTCTACTTTAAGCTATGTGTCAGGGGAAAACACAACTCAACTTACTCAGCTCAAACTGTATTTGTATAGCACATTTCCCACCACCAAGGTTGGCTCTGTGCAGCACCAAAGTGCTGCACAGAGCAAAATTAAAATACAAACAAGAAAAAGAGCAAATCACAGCATACAGCATATCAAAGGTAGCCTATACAGTGAGGGCCAGGGTATTACACCATCTACGAACATATTCGGACCCCCACATTAGGGTACGGCAATGCCAACTACGTACATGTTCTTACCCCCCCCCCCATATATATCCATATATGAATACAGCGACCGTCAATTTACCTTTTAGCATTGTTCCGGTTGCTATGAACCACGATCCGCACCACAATCCGTGGACGCTTTTAAAAGGGGACTTAAGACTTTTCTTTTTAACAAGGCATTTGGCTAGTTGGACTTTTAAGATGCCCGGTGTGCTTTTAACCTTTTAGCAGTATACTTGACCACGAAATGCATGAAATGTCCTTATTTTAGTCCTTTTATATACTTATGCAGTATTTTATTCTTCTTCTCTTAATGTAGCACTTTGTAACAGATTTGTTTCAAATGTAAAGTGCGTTATAAATAAAATGTATTATTATTATTAGGCAACTCCTCCGTTCCCACAAGCTATGGGATTTTTACATCCAGGCTCCATTTATCTCCATTAAAAGCAGTATTTTCAAAGCCCCGTATCTCTAAAGCTTTGAGCGCTGTCCATGGTGAGCCGTCGCACATGTAATTTGTGACTTTGTCTCGCATCGCTCCGGACATGTAACTGTTTCTGACGAGATGTAAACTGGGTGCGCTAATGCGAATGATCACTCCTCACAACAACAGCCCCCTCCTCCCTGATAACCCGGAAATGAAACGGAGGCTCGTTACAATCGGAGCCTATGCTCCCATTGTACCTAGTGGGCAGAAAAATGTTAAAGGCTAGCGAGAAAATAAGAATTTAAAAACCTCCAATGACTGACCCAAGAGCGAATGTGGAGTGGCAAGGTGTGGGAAACCATAAAGGCTCAGTCAACACTGGTGTTGATTACTTTTTTCCCAATAAACCTGACGACTTTGATGACTTTTGGGGGGTTATATTGATTAAGTAAGATCGCTAAATTCACATCTAGTTGCTGGGCGATCGATAAACCAGAAATGGTCCGTCAGTGAAAAAGTTCCCCTCCGTCAAAACCCATCTATCTCTGATTCTTTTTCCAGATTGAGTTTTTGATCAAACCAGCTTTATTCACGGCTCATGAATAAAGCGTTGCTTGTCGCGGTAACAAAATTTACGTTTCGAGACAATTATAAAAAGTATTAAAAGATCCGTTAGCCTTTTACTAACTTCCGGTTCACGATCCTGGGGTAATTAAAGTAAGGACCCGACTGAAAAGACCATGGCAATAGAAGAACAGGGGTCGAAAGAAATATGGCATTAAATGAATTAAGATAAGACACATCTTCTCATAATGAGTAAAGTAAAACACAATTAATCTGCAGTGTTGTTCTACGAGCAGAATGTCAACTTTGCATGTGCAACTGGAGCTGTCTTTTTGAGACATACATCACACTACCTTCCGATTAGGCTCCAATTACATGCTGCCACTTTGTGGCATTTTCACAAAGCCATTCCTACGGAGGGAACACATAATGGCCCCTGATTTAAAGAATGTTAAAAAGGTCACACATCTAAACAAATGCCAACAATGCCAAACAATTTTCCCGTTACGAAAACATTCAAGCACAACAGAAGCTTTCTGTGCACACACGCGGGGCGGGACACGTTTGCCTGACAAAAAAAAGGGGTTTAATGCGAGGTTGGCCTTTAATTAAATAGGCCAGGATTGATTCTCTGGACACAGCTGAATGGAACTGTGGAGGAAGGCTTGAGTGTGACACGACCGTGCCTACAACAACAAGGCTATTAATTAAATGGCTTTTAGGGGATAATTAAAAGTGTTTTTGTTTGAAAATGCTGATTGTTGCTGCCTATTTATGGACAGCAATGTTATTGTGTTTTTTTGTGTCCTAAACATCATAAAAATAAGATCTAGTTGCAAAAGTTTGCATGCCATACTGTATATTTCAGGAGTATAATACATAATTGTATACCCTGTATGACCACGTTGTAAATGAGGCCTGCAACACAGTATTTTCACAACCATAACACTGGTGCTGGTTGAAACCAAGAATTAATTTGGGTGACGTCCAATTGCTCTTCTGAAACTATACATCCATAATAGTGCCAACATAATGAGGGAGTAAATGGTGTGGGTTAATGACTGAATTTGTTTGATTCAAATGGAAAATGAATGAATGGTTGATGTAGATTTTTATTTACAATGTCCTCCGCAGCCATTTTCAAAATGTGGTCCTTGTGTGGTACATTACTGTACATGAAACACAACTTGGAACAGCATTAAATGATCAATGATTATGATTTAATACACTCAAATTATACTGCAGGTAGACAAAGTGATGGCACTGGAATTGGTATCTGTAATACAACTATATGAACGTCATTTATTTTATTGTGTATATATACAGTATATAGGGTCTGCCAAAATCTCCCGGAGGGGGCGTTAACATATGTGTCACGTGGTAGCGGCCGCCATGTTGGCAGGCATTTCTGCTTTGTTTACAGTCAGCGACCATCCGTGTGCGTTCTAATTTTTAAACACCAGAGGGAGTTCAACGAGCTCGTTCCTGGCGACAACACAGTGAGCCAACACCAGGATGGAAAGAAAAAACGTCGGCCTCGGCATACCTTACAAGGACAAGCATTAAATGTAGTCGCATTAGTGGTTGTAGAAGATCGAATCCTCTGTTCAGTCAGTGTGTTCATAGGGGTCGAGACCGTCAATATCCTTGATTTTGTTGAGGTAACGCTCCTTTTCCTCAAAGTTAAGCTTGTCCTTGTAAGCAAGGTATGTCGAGGCCGACGTTTTTTCTTTCCATCCTGGCGTTGGCTCACTGTGTTGTCGCCAGGAACGAGCTCGTTGAACTCCCTCTGGTGTTTAAAAATTAGAACACACAAAATATTTCTATAATAATAAAGCATAAGACTCACGCACACAACTAAGGTCTCTAAATGTCTTAGTTTTTTAACTGCCATTAGAGCTGCTAGTTTCTGGATTGATGAATCTGATCATTAGGCAATTATCTAATTACTCAGCAATGGCACTTGCCTTGAAAGAACACATTTAACAGAGGGGGCCTAGGTTGAAAGAGATTGACTATTTCTCTACCAATGTATTGAATTGAACTGGTTAAGAATAGGCTCCAGCCAGAAGCTGGAAAAGTTTCATAGGGAATATATACAATGATATCTACAGATGTAGGGTTCAGTGTGTGTGGTTAAGCAGGCCTATCTCTCAGTTGTTTTGGAAGGGCTGTGAAGGACTCCATTCCCCATGGTGCATTAGAGGAGGGCTTGCAAAAACACAAAACAAAAAAAATAACAGAAGAACAGAAGAAGCTCATAAACTTGCTTCTCATGGCTGTTCATACAGTCTGAGTGTGACTCATTTCATTTTATGTGCCGTCCGCAACTGAATATCTTTCGAATTGATCAAAAATGTCATTTTTATGACTTAGTCACAGAGCAATCGTCCCTCCAGGCTGTAGGAGACGTGTCCCACAAGGCTATTGGAACTAGCCCATCCGGTGCCTGTCCATCTGGCTTATGGGTTATATATACACTACTAACAAGGCCATTAAAACATTCCTGTCTCTCCTGCTTAAGGGATGTACAGTCAGTACCAGTGCTATTGAATCACAGACATGCAAACAATGCTGGCACACAAGTTCATACACAGGCCCGGCGCCACAGTGGGCAGGGGAGGGGAACCAGTAAATGTAAAACTCATGTCACTTCCTGACCTACATCATGGAAATATGAGTCAAATAGGACCCTGGCAAGACTGAGTAGGGAAGTGAGAAAGAGACGAACATAGCAAGCTATCTCAAACAATATAAAACAATGATTTTAATTCAATTACAAATAATAGTATAATAACTAGAAATGTACGCTTTCCGGAGCATAGATTTCCTCCGGTCGATCTATGGTGGAGATAATATATGACATCATTGATTTGATAACAAATACATGCACACACGCACACGCACATGCACGTTCTCTGTGTCATCGATATAAAATGCTAACACATGTGTTCATGGCGTCATAGCAAGATTTATAAAGGGTAAGCGCATGCATAAAGTGAGTGGCAAATCGAATGGCAAAGTGAGTGAAAAAGTGAGTTTAACATTGTTTAATGCAATCAGATAACACACTTCTCTGTTTGGATGTATTGGCTGTCAGGATGTTTAGTATATACAGTACTAAAGACATATACTGTACATACAGTAGGATGGACTGATTAACCTGTCAGCATAACTACTGTATATTGAACTGTCACTTAGTATAGCCTGTTTATATTCCTCACCATTTAGGGAAAGCATCTCTGTGTGTAATAGTTACATAAGTGTCCCCGAGGCCAGGAGGTCTGGGAATATGCTCCTGTAATGCTATTTCTCTGCAAAGAAATTTCAAAATTGTCAATACTTCACCCTGTCTGGATATTTTCTGTAATAATATCTTGCTGGGTTTAAGCACATGATTTGACATGGTCACCCATGACATTCAGGAAACGCCTTGGATTGGAAGTCAGATTTATCTGCATCATCCGATTTGAACATCACTCAATCTGTAAATCTAGCTTTCCAACAGATTAAAAATGGATGCTGGCCATTTTCCACAATCTAGGCTCTGTGAAAACAGCAAATGAAAACCTCCTAGATACTGTAGCTCAAAAGCACATCATCGGAAGCACCACGATTCTAAACCAAATATGAAAACGTGGTAGTAATACAGCAGTTTCCAGTTGTGCAACATCACAAGTACTCACTGGAACCACAAACTTGGCACTGAACAAACTCATGCAGGCGGAATCTTTCCAGCTGCAATACATGCTTTTGTTTATGAATAAAACATTTTAAACAATCTGTATGGTACAGTATGGTAATACAGGTGTGTGCTTCCTGAAGAAGATCCCAGTGATCGAAACGTTGAATTAATAAATCAGTGGAGCTGAGTTTTCCCTTACCAGTGTTGCAAACTATTTCTTACAGTATGGTAATACAACATGACTAACACAACTGTGGTAGTATTGCATTGTAAGTTCAAAGCCTACTATCTCCCCTGCGCAAACTGGCTTTCCATCTCAGCGCAGCAACAGAAATGTCAACGTTGGGGCAGAAGACCCGGGATCAAATCCCAGATAAGACATAATTCCTACGGATGGCAGCTTTAACGAAGACGAGAAGACAATATCACACCCATTTTGACAGACTTATCAGCTTCCGGTACCATTCAGAGGAGGCTACTACCGGTATTCATAACAATGTTACTGACATTTAAAGGTCTCAACAACCTCGTCTCTTCACGTGACCCAGTACGAGAACGTCACCTCCGCTAGGCTGCAAATGTTACTGTAGAATTAGTATAGAGCTTGAATAGTCAAGTCCTTATCTACCATTTAACTAGCTAAAATTTACAATATGCTTGTTAAATGTGAAAATAATGCATAATAGTGAATTCATGTAACCTTTGTTCTATGAGTTAATCTATCTCTCCACAGGTACATATTTCATATGTATGGGGAATGACCCCTACCTGCCAGGGGGGGGGGGTCATTCCCCATACATATGGAATGTAGCTGCAGTAAAGGCCATCGGGATCGGGAGTCGAACCTGCAGCACACTGCCAGACTGGATTACCAGCCAAGGTGCCTGGACCGCTGAGCCACGGCCCAGGCCCACCAACTGACTTTTAAGGAGAATAACTCAATGAATTCAAGTTATTTTTAATCCCTGTTGGAGCAGTCTAACGGAGACAAGGTGTGCACTATCTCTTTCAAATATACAAAAAAAACCTCCTTTGTGAAGCACAGCACTGAAAAACGACTTTCTGCTCTTTCCCTCTAACCCGTGGCTCTCCCTCTTCTGAACTATCTATCTCACCAATGCGCTATAAATATATATTGCTGTAATGTTGCATTAACAATTGCCCACTTTTTCTGTAATGTCAAGTCAAAAGTAGACAAGTGATGGATTATGGACACAATATACAGTTTTTTCTCTGACTTGTGTAGGGATAAATTTAAATGGATTGGCAACAATGCCTTTTCCCCCCCAACACAGCCAGCCACTCAGACCCCAATTACTTGCTTCCTGCAGTCACAAAGGGGAGCTTTTACTCATCCTCCGCTCTGTTATTCAAATGCAATGAATTCTGAGATACAGTACGAGTCTGGATAGACCCATGTGAGCACATTTTTATTATATTCTTGTTCTAAAACAAGGGCTTCGGGGAGGTGTATGTGGTGACAGGCTTTGGATTTGCCGGCTTGAACTTATATTTTCTTAGATCGTATGACGCCATCCATAGTATTTATCTTTCTCTCTACCTGTATTTCAATCTCTCAGTGATCCATTCCGCAGGTTATACTGCCACAAACCCGCTTAAAATAGTATTTAATTACACTCTGGCAACGTCTGCGTTGTAGTGAAAACATCCGAAGACACCTGTTTGTTTAGAAACCCTGAAACATTCTGATCTGGTCTAAACCGTGGCAAACATTAATTAAGCCAGTTGCCCCTGGAATGCATTTATACTTTAGTTACAATGCATTCTATGCCAAGTAACATCTGTAACATTTTTCAAACATTCATTTTAAGGGAGAATCATGGTACAGTAGGAGATAAGTCTGGTTGATTACACAAACACATTCCCCAGGATTTACTAACATTCAAAACATTTTTGAAAGGAAAATTATCCCCCTCTAATGAGGGACAGTAGGCTATCAATGAGCACCAAAAAGGGGACAGGCGTCAAAGGAAACGCTGAGGAAATCTGTGGAGCACTATTTCAATTCCCTGAGGAAGAAGACATATTCTAGGAATATATTAAACGCTTCATACAAGCTACATAATCCCTCTAGGAGACACAATTAGGAAACACAATGTTAGTTTCCATCCATACACAGATGACATACGATTATAGTCTGTAGACCTGCACGACACAGACGCTTATAGTCATAGACATAAGCATAATGTAAGCTAAAGAGAAACCACTTTAAGTTAGCCTTCTCTTAGCACTTTATATGGTTCCTCAGAACGTTGTTAATCAAATGTTTTCAAGAAAGTTTAATGTTATTTGTGTGTGTTTTTTTTTAAGATAATACAATTATTATTATTATTATATTATATTAATATATATCCAAAAGGACTTTCAAACTAGGAAGGGTATGGCCTGGTCAGCCTGCAATGACATGCATAAGATCTGGTCATCCCAGTATAGTAAGATAGTAAAATATTTAGTACAACCGTTGAGCCGATTCTACTCTACGGCTCCAAGACATGGACACATTCAAAGAAACAAGAGAATCGGTTGGATGGCACTTACACCCACCTTCTAACATCTGTCTTGGAAGAGCCACCCATCGACTAATCTAATATACGGCAACCTTTCCTGTGTTTCTTCACTGGTCCGATCCAGAAGAGCGCAGTTTACAGAGCTGACAATGAGGTTATATCTTCCCTTCTTCTCTGGAGTCCTGCCTCTGGGCAGACCAGAGGTAGAAAGCTGTCGTTCCCTGATGTCATCGCTAGGGACACATGCTTCAGTAGGTAGGAACTAGGGGTGGCAATGAAGGACCGGGAAGTCTGGCGTAGCATTGTGGAATCCATGATCTCGACCGCGGTCGAAAAATGATGATGATTATTATATTTGAACTCTATGCCCGTCCTTTTACACCCATGTTTTAGGCATACGCTGTGTTTTGGCCTGGTGCTTAATTTTTCATTTGTCTGACTTATAATATCTCTCTTAATTAAAAGTTATATATGAAAACTGTCCTGCTTAAGCTCCTTGAACTCCAGCCCTGTATGAAAGGTGCTATAGGCTACGCTACACAGTTTAATTAGTTGATTATTATTATTATACAATGATTACTCCATTGAAAAAATTTATATAAGATCGAACCATTTGATAGCCAGTAGCACTAATCTAAAAGTAAAAGATGCGTAGTGTACATACATGTCATGTATTTTGAATTTCCCATTGAAATATAAAAGCTCAAACCAAATCTAATGTGTTTATAAGTAGTATAGGCCTACATACAGTATATATCTGCTAGATACCTTTTCCAAGCCAGCCCAAATGGACCCCAGTTATAGCCTACATTATATATGAACCCACTCAGAACCATTGCATGTGGAACCCTGCTAGCCCACTGGCAACACATGTTGGCCCCATCAAGGTGTGTTTTCTAACACCACAGGCCTAATGAATCAGCACTATTTGTGGAGGTGTAAATAGAAAGAAGATGATAATAGTACTATAGGTAGTACAAGCACAAGACTGTACTGTACACATCAGGCAAGCATGCATGCATCAGAAGGCCAGGAGCTAGTTCACAGAAAGGGACATCGAGATAGACGGTATCAATGTCGGCACCTCACAAATCAGTGTTAGCACCTAAATGGATGTGCGTGTGTGCTTATTTGATTCGATAATCCTGTAGTCCACATAACTAGACCATAAAACAAATAGGAAATTAGCCACATGTTTGTCAAAAGATCCACTGAAATAATGTTGATTCAATACCCTGATTTAATTATGAATAATAATAAAGGCCCCATACCCTTGTTTACAGTCCTTGAGGTCTGTGTCATTGTCTATTGTCTTCCTGGAATAGTTTCCTAATACAATTCTTTTTTTCAAAGGCAAAACTAATGACTCCAGTATGATTGAAAGTGGTTTTGTGTCATTCTGTATTTACAAATATAGTGTGCTATTTTTTCCCCACCCAATTTTTTTATAAAAAAGGTAAACCGGCTCCTTTCACTATATAGTTCTATCATGGGAACATACCAATGTCATTTCAAAGTTAAGACTGACACAAGCATTCTTTCACATAATGAGAAATATCCTGGGTAAATGCAGACTGACAGGTCATCCATTACACCGTATTCAATCTGGGTGGCCTTATTTGCGAGAAGACAGACACTATGGTCCACTGAGGGCCCACCTTTGGGATCTCATGGTTCTTAATTACATGTCCTGGTTTAACCATGTCTGTCAGGGTTCCGGTTCAGGCCAGGAGCATGAATATATAAAGCAAGATGAGCTCTTTACAGCAATGTCTTTAACCTCATCCAGTGCCATGCTATATTCTACTCTATGCTATGGCCTCTGTCCAATTATAATTTGCTGCAAGGAAGGAGCCATGTAGCCTTTAGCTGTTTTTGATACTAATTGCAAATTTGACGAATCCAATCAGCTGACTGCAAAGTGGACACAGACCCATGTTTAATTATATATATATATATATATATATATATTAGGGATGCTCCGATCAATCGGTGGCCGATCGATCGTGGCCGATCACCGATCGATCGTATCGGATCGGCCGTGCAAAATCCACCGATCCGCGAAACCGATCAACAAAGCAAAAATCTGCGCAGTTTTACATCCAAAATAATGTGTCACTTTCTCGGTTCGGCACCGCTACTGGAGAAATATAGCGCTGTCGAAGGCAGCGCAACTAAAATCTCCCCCTCACACACCCCAGGGAGAGGGAGAGAAAAGAGAGACAGAGCGAGAGAGCACTCACGTCTTCACCCAGCGGGCCCCCGCGAATCCCGCCCCATTAACCAGATACAGAGCTTATATAGCCTATAATAGCCTACACTTTAGCAAAATATCATGTCTGATGAGAATGTACTGCGCTGGACTGTACAAGCACCGTGGAGTCTGTCTCACACTCTCTCCAACAGACATCCTCAGCCACGCTCCAAAAGTGGCAGCACCTGGCTGTCACTCATAGGCTAATCACTCTGTGAGGACTTGTGTGGACTTCCTTTTCTCCACAACGGACTTTTTCAGGTTCGGTGAGGCCCGGTCGTGCTGTCTCACCCCCCGGCCCGGCCCAATGTTGTTCCGCCACTGGTTGTCAACACATGCTGAGTTGACAAAGATTGACAGATTGATTAGGCTGTGGAAGTATTCACACTACTTTAGTGTGGATTTATTGGTATTGGCAATTTAAGGACAGGAGGAGGAGGAGGTGATCAAGCAGCTCCACAAGACCACAACGTTACATTGGTAGGCTCAAGGCTGCATTTTTTCCCTTTTTTTTTCTCTCGAGGGTGCATGGGATGATGGGAGCCCCTCCAGCAGGCTAGGGAGCCCCGCTCAGGTTAGCCAGGTTTTTTTATAAGTAAAATAAATATATAATAATAATTAAAAAATATATATATATTTTTTTAAAGATCGGGATCGGAATCGGACGATCTTAAAAAAAAAGATCGGTGATCGGGATCGGCCCCCAAAAACGTGATCGGAGCATCCCTAATATATATATATATATATATATATATATATATATCACATCCAAATGTTTCAATGCAATAAATGACAGAAGGAATGAAGGATAAATAATTATGAGGGGCTAAGGGTTAAATATAATTAAATGATTTGTGTGATGCCTAACGTGCATATTTTACCTATAATATAATAAATTATTAAAAATCACGTGAGGGGTGCTCTTATCATCATACATCACATTCCGTGCTCAGCCAATCAAATCATCACATTCCGTGCTACAACCACATTCCGTGCTCTACAGACATACACACAAAACTGTGCATAGGAGGGGCTAGCGTCCCTAAAAAAAACTACAACTGTGTCAAATTCTAACTGCATTACATACAAATATTGCTGCACTTTAAAATAACGGGTTTACCATTTTGTTATTATTCAAAGTGAAGGTGTCAGTCTATCTACTGTTCATTCACATTGAGTACATTGAAAGAAAGATACAATATATTAATGTCCAAAAAACAAACTATAAAACTATGAAACTGTTTTTTGCAAACTGCCCTGGGACTCCAACGATGAAGAAGAGAAGGGAAGATGGATGCATGGATAAGATGGTTTCAGGGAAAGCTGTTGTGTTGCCAGTCATTTCATGATGCAGCATCTGTTTTCCAATGCCTGCCAATGGTACTGCCCTTAATGTGCCTCTGTGGTCTGACACAGTGGGTTATAAATATATCCTGATCAAATGCTTAGAGAAGGCATCTGGGGGGACTGGCAGATGTGCAAGTCTCTCCGTCATTAACTAGTGCCTTGGGCAATGGCACCACGGGTGCCAAGGTTTGCGATAAGCTTGTCCCTTTACGCCCCCCCCGCCCAAAAAGACGAGGGAATTGATATCGCTGAATATTCAGATGTTGTTCTGTCACTGCACAGATTATTCATAGGAATAGGCAGATGTTGCCTCACTGGCTCAGCTTTAGGTTGTTAATAGGTGTGAAGGATTTGGCGGAAATGCCTGTCAGAATGCTTTATTCCGTAACGTGATTATCATTAGTCTAATCTGAGTTTTCCGCTGTTATCAGAGCAACAGGTTAATCCTGTTGGGTGTTATGACTGTTTTTGCTTCCACCCGTTTATGGGAATGACACACCCATCAGTGACGTAGAGTCTGTGGGGGGCCAGGGCCCCCATGAGGATTATGAAAACTATTCGTCCCTGCCACCCATTATGTGAGGACACAAGACTTTGGTACAGATAAGCACAGCTTCTATAGCTATCACCCATCGCCTGAACATGTGGCACACACTTATCAACCCCGCTTGCCAAACAAAACACGTACTTCACACACCATGATCACTACTTTAGTGGTCAGTTGATAGCAGAATCAGGTAATGCTGCCACAACAATAACCTGCCGGAATAACAACTCAGATGTTTGACTGGGATAACAATCCCAGTCCAACGCAACCTTTTGATTATACATATATATATATATATACTATAAATGGGTGAAATCGCTGACTGTGGGTGTGTGCGAGATATTTCAAGAACCGACGGACCGACTCAGTGCTGCCATCGCCAATAGGGCAGCACTGAGTCGTTTTCAACTCATAACTTAAACTCATGTAAATATTTGAATATGTTCCCCATGACCACACTGAAACCACCAATGCATTTATCCCTTAATAGAAATAATGGGGAATGTTATGCCAATCGGCACCAGGGTATCAAAAGCTTGGCTGTCATTGAGCCATTGCTCCTTTCTCTGGAAGACCCCCAGGCTCTACGTCTTCCCGGTGGGGGCTCCTCACTAGGTGAGGCAGTAGGATATAACAGCAGTTACAACAGAAATGTGTGGGGGAGGGAATCATAATGTCTAAAATGGGGAGAAAATGGGTGAAAAGTTAAAAACAAAACACCAAAATAAGCATCACAACAAATGGGTCAACATATCAACTCAATATTCTGGTTTGTTTTTATACACACACTATAAACACAAGCACATTGATGAGCAATGTCAATATCATGCAAGAGATTAGCATGGTATTGAAATAATACATCCAATTGCAGCATTCCATGTTGCATGCTCTGAGTCCTGTGAGAGCAGGGCAGGGTGATCAGCACCACGGACAGTGCATGTCCCAGACAGGAGCTAAATCGGGGCTTGTTCTGGAACATGTTGTCTATATACCTTAGACACTGTGTGCACTTAAATATCACCTTTACATGTGAGAATGTCCCCTTTTTGCCTTTAAAATAGAGGTTGTTACCAAGAGAGAAGCACAAACTCTGGGAAAGGTATACAAAGCATATTGAAGGAACAAACACCCGGGACCCGTGGAACTGACAGCTTTAAAATAAATGTCTACTACCCCTGTTCAGGAAGCATTCAAGTTTTCTTTGGCCACCGCTGACCTCTCTACCTTTCTGTTTTTGCCATTGAAGTAATTAATACTCATCCACATCACCTGATCATTAGGTGGAATGTGGCATTAATGTCATATTCAATGTGGTGCATATAGTCAGGCATCTGATTATTTATTTAGGCATGTTTTTCCTCTTGTATAACACTGTAGATAACGCTGGTTTCATGTTTTTTTGTAATGACCTTCCCCACAGCAGTACAGGACAGAGTGTGTGTGTGTGTGTGTGTGTGTGTGTGTGTGTGTGTGTGTGTGTGTGTGCGCGCACGCGCATGTTACTGATGGATTTACGAGGGTGCAGACTTGCAAACACCAACTCGGTACTGCTATATCCAGCATCAGGGACCGGAGCTCTGCAGTGTCACTAGGTCCACTGTCATGTCGCAGTGTGTCCACAGTCCACATATGTGGTGCTTCTCCTCCTAGCTGTGCCTTGGGTTGACTCCCACAGTGTCAGTTCACTCTCCATCAGTTCCGGGTGCCTGACACCGTGCCATGAGCCTCATTCTTCTCTCAGTGACTTTGTCCATGACCGGAAGGCCCCCGTAAAAGTCCACGTTTCTCATGTGGTTCTCCCATGTGACATCAAGTGCCATTCGTAACATTCTTGTGTAGACGTCATCCAGGGCCTTTTCCCGCTGTACTCTCTCGGGCCCTTACAGCAGTACTAATCCTATTGTAGTCCAAGGCTTTCCAGACCCTCCGGGCCTTCAGATAGTGTTCTGTCAAGGCAGTCGAGGTGCCAAAATAATTTAAGTCCTTGACTACTTCGCACTGGCAGTAGTAATGGTTCTGTCCTCCTTGTTGATTGTCATTAGTTTTGTTTTCTAGGGGGCCTTCCTGCACATTCTGCTGCCAGTTGCAGTTTGCCAGTAGTAATTAGCAAACTAACTTGACTTTTTACCCCAGTTTTTAGCCATTTAGACGTCTATTAGACTACAAAAAATGCTCAGTGGGTAGTATACAGAAGGCAGGGCAGCTGCAGTGGCTTTGGGCCATAATAAAGTGGGTTTTTAGCACTGTTCCTCATTTTGCTGGGGACCCCCTGCTGGTTTAGTGAATATCTTGCTCTCCAGTCATTATTTTGTTTTGTTGTTGCTGAACTAGCATTGAGATCCTCTATCAATATCATCTATTTTTTGTATTCTGAGCTTGTTTATTATTCAGGCATGAGTTCCTTTGTATAACAAAAGGATGAGGATGGATGGATGGATTTGAAGAAGATCCCCATTAGAAAAAAGTATGCCAGAGTAATGAGGCTGCAAAGGTGAGGTGGATTTAAAAATGTAATCCCATAGATATAAGATAATATTTCAAAGTATATTATTATATACATATATATTTCAAGTATAAACTTAACATAATATGTATATATTTAAATCACCAATAAAAAAATAAAACAGAGCCGAACATTTTAAGGTGTGAATGTTTCAAAGTGTGAACGTGTAAAAGTAGTACAAAAACTTGTACGGAATTTAGACAGACAGACAGACAAGTGAGTGCTCGCTGCAGTGAGCCTACAAATACTGCTGTAACAATGCTGGACCCCTTGAATGGGACCTTGGAGACCACACGGTGGCCCCGTTGTGACTACTCTCATGGCCCCTGAACGTCCACAGTCCCCCGACCCACCCTCTAGGCAATTTGAATTTTAATCTAGGATAATATACAACCGAAATATTTGGTCATGCTTGATGACCAAATGAGCCTTGATGAGTCAATGAGCCTCAAGTCCCTCCATTGTATTACTAAGTATAGAAGAACATAGTAGTTACCGTATGTTCACTATAATACACACACACACACACACACACACACACACACACACTAGTGTACTCGTGTCTTCACACCCATCAGGCAAGCATGCATGCATCAGAAGGCCAGGAGCAAGTTCACAGAGATATCAGTGTTGAGATAGACAGTATCAATGTCAGCACCCCACAAGTCAGCGTTAGCATCCAGATGGATGCATTTCAGAAGCAGATGGAGGAGGGCAGTAATATGGAAGCCGCCAGCAAGGACACCTTAACAGATGACACTGTGAAAAAGCCAGGGGCGGATTGGTGGATTTTTGTATACACATTTCAAACTGTCACTGTACAGTATGTCCCCCTTCCTTCGCCGTTCACCAACACTCCGCAATGATTTGTTGTTTTAGTTAATTTTATTCTTTGGTTTATAATAATTGTGTTTGTGTCATACTAACATTTCCCCTTATGGGGTTGTGGGTTATGTACTTGCATTGTGCAACATCTGAATTTTAGGCCACCGACTGCTCGGTTTAATGAGCAGTTTGTACATCGTACAATTAGAGTTACAGATATACAAATTAAACAAACTCATTGGCCTGCATGCATGTTCTTGTATATGCATGTTTTTGTGCAATGTGTAAAAAATAAGTTGTGTTTCTGTTAAATCTGCTGTTCTTGAGTGTTAGGCGGACTCAGGCAGCAAATAAATATTTACTTTCAAAATATGACGAGTAAATGACCAAAGTTTATTTCTAGCCAATTTCCAGCTAAACAGCTGCCAACCCACAATGTGTACCCTCGCCTACTCACTTTCATTTTTCAATGTGCTGCAAATTATGATTTTTTTTATGGCAACCCATCAAAAACGACTTGTTCTCTTCATTGAGTGAACTAGAGGCAGTTCAATAATTACAAATATTTCCCCCCCAAATAAATGTTCAGATCACGCTTCATTGACACTGGGAAATGACATAACAAATACAGTATGTTATTGTACCTAGCATGTGAAAAGGTGAATCATAAATAATGGTTTAATTGTGCTGTTATAGCCCCTCTATTACAAAGAAAACCCTGGTAATGTGAACTAAATCAACGTGCTATTTCCAACCCCAATATAATTGTGAAGGATCCAATAGCAGCATTTAATCTGGTCAGTATGCATAGACATCCTGATCTACAGACTCAGCTAAGCCATTAGGACTGCATTTAGGACTAGGTGGGAACACAACATCACAACATCAGCTGTGCAAGTGAGACCAGTTTGGCCTCATCTTAATAGCAGGGTAACCGCAAAACCATTAATTCACCGGCCATATATTCCAGCACCACTGAGAATCTCCCAGACGCCGTGTGACATGCTGTGTCCTTGTGAACAACAGCCGTTGCTATGTTCCCTGGCACAGAACAAGCATCAAGCTGAGGCCTTAGTTGCTAAGGGCAACAAGGGTGTCACTTTGGTCTGGCTCGTGGATTAAATGATGCAAAGGAATTACTCAGCAGGAAGTAATGTGTCCTGAAAAATCTGCATATTCAATTAGGTTATTACCTTTGCGTTTTGGACTGCAGTCATTATCTTTCTGCCGTCTCTTCCCTAAGACAGGGTTTGCCTCTGGGTAGTCCTACTTGCAAGGCGTGACCAACAGATGAGTGAAATGGCATGCACAACACACATTCCTGTGAGGATGCCAATTAAATGAATTTTCAAACTCAAACCAGCCTTCTGAGACAGGAAGCATGATGATTCCATGGGGAAAGTAAAGTACAAGAGGATATCATTTTGACACCAGTTGGGAAATTAAATCGTTCCACAGATTTTCTGTTTGGGTCTCTCCAGTCTCCATACGTATTTGGAAGCGAAGAGAATGTAGGCTACCACAGTTTTTTAAACAAATGTGGTATTGTATTTTTAATACTGTACATTTTTTTAAATCTGTTTCAAATATGTGCATCGGCTCATCTTTTAATGATGCACACTATATAGTTTAGAAATGTGAATTTATACTGCTTATGTTTGTTGCTTGTAAAGATGAATGCACGTCAGTTTTAATTGTGTGTGCGTGCGTGTGTGTGTGTGTGTGTGTGTGTGTGTGTGCGTGATACAATCAGTTGTTCTATTGTTAACAATAGAGCAGAATCATTCATTGTTTGTGATGACAATTGTGTGTGTCCTGGTCCATTATTCATTGCTAGTGTGTTCGCTGTTCATGTTTTCACGTACAAACTTATCTTGAACTGGGATTTCAGATAATGGTCCATAGATTGTGCTACCATACTGTAAAGTTTCATAAGCATATGACGCTGCATGTATGTATTAGGGGCAAAATAAATTTCACAAAATGGCAATTTTCAATTGGTTTCAATTGGTTCAATATTTTTGAAACAACACACAGATGTAAAGGGTGTTCAATAGCACTGATTTATGAAAAAAAAAAATCAAAAACCTCAAAAATGGAGTTAGGAGGTTTCCTCCAGACAGCAACGATATACAGTTTTACACAGATTGGTGCAGGTAAAAACACAAATTGGCCATCCAGTTATAGCGCCAGCATGAGGTTGATTTGAAAATGTTCAAGTGACATTTCATCCTCAGCCTAGTGGGAATGCTATATCTATTGGAGCAGAGGTTCAGTGGCATCCAGGAAGTGTGTGTGCACAGTTTGGCTGTGATCAAGCCAAAGGTGCCAGATAATTATGTTGACAGACGGACACACGGACAGACAGGGTGCAAAACATACTCTCTCCCCATTCCTTTAGCCCGGTGAAGACAATTAAGTGGTTAAATTGATCTTGATGCCACATTAACAAAATTTGGCTAGGGACCCCCTGGAACCCCCTCAAGGACCCCTGGGCGTCCCCGTATGCCAATTTGAGAACCACTGCTGTATAAAAGGCATAATTCCATATAGAGTACCTGTACGTGAACGGGATGACAACACTGGAAGCAATGACACATTAATTGTCTCACTCCTCAACATTTTCTGTAGTTATTAACTCAAGTAATTGTTCTAAAACCTACCCAAGTGGATAAAGTAGAAAATTACAATGTGTGAGAAATAGGACAATTATTTGAGTTATTAAGTAATTATATTATAAAATGATTCATCATGAGCCATTACACAACGTGCCAACACATTGCCTGTTTTGAAAATGCCTGACGTTCCATGATACTTTTTAATCAACACAAAAACGGGCAATCTGATTACAGACCAAGTCAAGTCAATTTAACACGGCAGGGACGGTGGGGGCGCTGTGGGCATGTTCTCTACTCATCAGGGCCTCTACCCTAGCGGCGAAGCGGCCTGCTAACAGTAACACTTCATGCATTGAAGGAAGCATGAGCACAGTTCTGGGCTCTCCCCAGGTTGGAGGGAGAGTAGTCCCCAGGATTACAGCTTAGGCAATTGGCACCGGGTGAATAATGGGTAACAAACATTGTGGGATAAAAATATAAATAAATAAAATAACTAGTGTCGTGGAGGTGCTGACCACGGTGCAAAAGATTGAAGATGAAAGGAAGAGGCCACACGACTCATTGCCACGATGCAATAAATGTATTGACAACCCAACGTTTCAACCAACTACGGTCTTATTCAGGGACTTCCCTGAAGTAGTCACTGGGTGAATGGCTAGTGTGCTGCAATGTCTCAGGTTCAGACACCTGTCAACCTTTACATGCTTCTTGCTGCCATCAAAGTAAACTGCATAAAATACAATTATCTATGACACTTACTTCTGATAGAATACTGTATGTTTTACCGTTACACAAATAATTCGAATTTGAAAACTAATTTGGCGTTATCTCGACTTCTCAGATAAAGACCAGAATTTGTTCTTGCTACCTACAGAGGCTGTCAATGACAAAAAGGCCTTAATTATTCATAACATGCTGAGTGCTGTGTCATCACATGTTGCTTGGAAACTGTTAACAGTATGCAGTCTACATTATGCAGTGTAGTTCACTGGACCCTGTCCCTAAAGGTATAGAAGGAAAATAATAAGGCAATATCCTTGTATCGCCATAATATTTCATATTCAGTTTTTCTTACATCATTTAATGCTATCTGTCAGTTTATACTTCGTTGTACGACACACAAAAGTTGCTTCCCAGGATATAAAACATGCAAACTGGAAATTAATAGTGTTTCCCAGAATGTATTATATATAAGTAGTAAGTGATATAGCTCTAATGTCTTCTACTCAATTAGTGGACCCTTTCCAACCCCCAATTAATTAATCGTCAAGACAAGACCTTGATCTTTGCAGCAACACACTGCATATTGAATGCATAATGAATGATGTTCACCTCTCCAATACACCATAATGACAGACAGAAGTTATGCTTCATGTTTCAAGTCAATATTATTGGCTTGTATACAGAAATAAATATGAAAACAACCGTATACAGAAATAAGAAATATGAAAACAACCAACTCCAGAGGGTTACTGACAACAGTCTTCCATCTGAAATTCATATTTTATTTATTCTGTGTAATATTGTTGTGGTCGGGCAGCAACCTTGTATCTCCATTATTTTATGTTTTCTTTTTTAATGAATGCCCTATTTTATACTTTGTTATATGACAGTGTATATGACAGTGTACTGCAAACCTAAAAAAATAGTGGAAATAGCAACACAGTACAAGCTCATATTGTAGATCTGATTTATGTTTCTCCTGTTTAAGTTTGACGAAATAGGGATGTCAGGTTTGGTTAAGTCTGTCTGTGTTTTTGAGGGGCACTAGCCCCTCCTATAGTCAGCTATTAGTGTAGATTTCCGTCTTACAAACATAAAATTCCCATTGACAATGAATGGAGAATTTTACGTCAGTGTCTGAGCAAATCGTCTTTTCTGTCCTACATGAACATTAAATTCCCATTTGACAATTAATGGCAAATTTTACGTCATAGTGTCTGAGCAAATCGGCTCTGTCTATTTTACGTCATGATGTAAAAACGCTACTAGATGGCTACAGTGAAGGGCGCCGTTTTCATTTAGTTCAATTGTTCTATACCGAGTGAGTGTTTGAGAGACTGTCTCGGACTGACTGTATTATCACCAGAATGAAGGATTTATGTACAAAAACGTTGTTTGATTATTATTACAAAACATACATTATCCCTATATAGCTACACTTTAGCTATTTGAAATACGATGTAGCATGTTGTGAGCTTGTGGATCTGCCATCTTCAAAAGATTTTCATGCATTTTGAAAACTTGTGAAAATGGGACATTCTGCATATAATGGATACGTTTTACTTTTGGTACAGAGTAGACTATAATAGGCTTACTTGTCTTAAACAGAGTATGTTTAATATTGTCATATTGATACTTTTAAATAAACATTAAAGGATGATGGTTCGAGTTTAACGCATTAGCCTTTTAGTTGGGCTTTAACAGTTTGACTGTTTTTTACGATTATCCCGCATTTTAATCAACCCCCCTTCACTGCCGAGATTGTTGTATTACCTTTAGAGCATACGCTGAATTATTTGGGCTTTTAATCCGCGAAAATCCATCAAAAAAAGCTCCCGTGGTTTGTTATGATCTGTGTGTAGCATCCACCATCTTGGTGCACCCGGAAGACGCACACACGATTGGTTTCAATGAGGCGTTGCACCCAATGCATTTCCATTGGCCTCAATTTCCCAGAAGCCCTAGCAGCCCACAGCATGTGACGATTTCCGGTTTTGTCATCACAGCGAAGGCATCCAGTCTCATACTCCGCGACGAAGACGGATTTTCTTTTGATTCATTACATTACGGCGGATTAAACACATAAAACAAAAGGCGGGTATGTCCGATACGGCAGCGACATTAACCTGGAGTAATCCATTCCCGGCACGGAAACTGTTAAACTTTGTCCATTTGCAAATTATTGCTTTCTTTCCAACGTACTCTACTTATTACATCAAGATCCTGCCCCTTATGTTGCCGTTTAAATTAACGTATAGCCTTTGTTTTTATCTTCTTGTAAACCAGCTTAAACTGTTCAGTCTAGCTCAGCGGTGGAGATAGAGAGTCAGCCCTTGGGCCCAGGGGGTACCTGACTGATAGTTGACATGGGGAGAGAGAGAGTGTGTGTGTGTGTGTGTGTGTGTGTGTGTGTGTGTGTGTGTGTGCTTTAGATACTAGAATACAAGCCCCTAGGGTGTGGGTATATTTCTCGATCAGTAGCAGCTGTCTGCAACCATAACAATGACCACTCTTCTTTAACCACTCCTCTGATACGAGCGGCCCTCCAGATATCATATGTCAACGCTGCTGTCCCTCTAACAACCCCACTGATGCATCTGCATGTTGTTCTCACGTAAGAATAGAATCAATCCCCCCCGGCCACTGACGCAGGACGATACCTTACCCTCCAATATAGTATAACTCATGTGCAAATCTGTGTACACATGATGTGACATATACACTGCATCAATTATCCAACAATATAACACCCTGCATTCTGTTCATGCTGATAATATACATTGTATATTAGATACAAATTAGACTGGACATTATCGGTTCTGCAATTGTCTCTGGAAATATAGTAATTTAACCACTGTCCACTTATGGTGTCCATAATCCCTAATATACAAACGAAAAGTTCAGAGTTCAAAACCCCACATCATACACTCTAGCGTCGGCAGCCCTCAGATGTCACTGACTTACCCTTTGCATTCGTCGACTGCGTTATCACACGCAATGCCGCTGGCATTTCATTATAGGTGAAAGATTTTAAATAAATAAATAAATTACTACTACTACTACTAGGTCTACTACTACTGCTGCTACTACTAATAATAATAATAATAATGAGGCTAATTTGAAAATGTTAACACATTCCCTCTCATTACGGCGGGATCATAAGGTCAGTGCCAGTCTAATGTGCGAAATATAAGTAGAAGAAGAGATCCCGGGCAACCAGGAAGTGCAGCCCCCCACCACACTAAAATGTGGCAGCCTCTAGCCTGTGGACGACCCGCGACAGAGTTATTTTGATTCGGCGCGATGTTCATCATGGATTTACTGTATAAGCTCCCAAACCTCGGATTTTGTCTCATTTTGAACAGAAAAACGACTAATAAAGGCGTGCAAGTGCACGTTGGATTCGCATTTAGGATTATTATGGATTAATGCCAATTAATAAAATCTCATAATCTCGTTTTGGCACAATAGCTATTCACGAGATTTTCTCGTTAAAGCACAGATCGTGTTAATAAAGAAACTTTGATAAAACATGTTTTAATACAGACATTAAAATGAAATAAAAACTACAAAATAGAAGATATAGAAGGTCATAATGTGTTTGTAGACCCACTTTTTGAAGATATGGCTTACTGTAAGTTAATATCAACATGCTGTTTGAGCTTTTATGTACCTTGAAAAAATAACACCATTAGGCAATTTGCAATAACATGTTTTTATTCATGACACATAATGTTCGCATTTACTTTCCAGTAGACAGTGTTCTTGCTTTCCCTGCCCTGTCATGCAGTGCTTTTTAAAGAGAACGCTTTGCAATCCTCAGCGTGTATTGATGCTTTCGTAACTTAAATTAACGCTGATGATTTGACTGTGTAGGGACTCTAAAAGGAGAAAAAAAAAGAGGAGAATATAGAATAAGGAATCAGTCCCTCTGGTCGAATGTCCAATTTACCCAGAGAGGATGTGCTTAACAAAGGAGGTGTAGTTGATGCAGCCGTTGGCATCCTCCTGTCCAGCCATCAACCTGTCCACCTCGTCTTCTGTCATCCTCTCCCCCAGGGTGGCCAGCACGTGACGCAACTCAGCCCCCATGATGGTGCCGTTTCCCTCCTTGTCAAAGACCCTGAGTCCCTCTACAAAGTCTTCAAAGTTGCCTTGGTCCTTGGCACGGGAGATATGCTGCAGCATGGGCAAGAAGGTCTCAAAGTCCACGAGCTTAGAGTTCATTTCCTCTGGCCTCGGCTTACCCAGCACTTTCAGCACATCAGCGTTGGTTGGGTTCTGGCCTAGAGCCCGCATCACGTCCCCGCACTGGGCGAACGTGATCTTCATTTCCCCGGTTGGTGTGCGGTCGAACAGAGTAAAAGCTTCCTTAAATTCCTCAATCTGGTCAGCAGTGTACTCGATAGTGATGTTCTTGGGGTCAAAGTCGGGCTCTTTGGGGACCTCAGGCTCAGGCTCCGGGGTTGGCGCTGGCTTAGCAGCCGGAGCCGCTGCATCCTTCTTAGGCTCCGGTTTCTTGGGCTCCGGTTTCTTGGGTTCAACCTTTTTGGGGGGCATGTTGCGTAGAGATCCCAAGGCGAACCTGCCGAGGAGTGACTGGGAGACCGGAGGGATCGGAGGCGATTTCTAAGCACACAACACCATGGCCTGTACTTTAGCCTTTATATGTAGTTAGTCAGGGGAGGGGAGATGGAAACATGATAAACATGTCTAGAGGCTTACTATAAAAGGAAGAAACCTGAAATAGAACCCGCTCTCAGTGATGTTACCATGAGGTATTGTTCTCAGCTGCTATCATCTAGCCGACGGGGCTATTACTGTCATTAGCGAGAGTCCAGCTGCATTAGTTCAAAAATGTTCTGTCTGTCTCACTGACGGACAAAAGGGATCAGAGCAGAGCCAATGCATCAGTGCATGAGGGAGCCTGACTAAAATAGCTTTGTCTATTGAATATAGAAATTCTGTGATTCACAGCATTCAAGGAAATTACTTTGCTTGATAGCCTAACCTAATAATACCATAATCATAATGTGTGCTTTTGTAGTGGAGTGGGACAAATACTATATCTGCCTGTGAGATGTAGTGGAGGAGAAGAATAGGATTTAAAACATTCCAATACTGAAGTATCATACTCTTGACAAGATTAAGACACTCGGAAATGGTATTAGTTAACCACTTAAGCTCTATATATTTCGTTGTACAACAAATAGAGAACACAGCCGATCTACAAGCTCAGTTGTAGATCGGCAATTTTTGCCCACATGACCAAAATAGGGATGCCAGGTTGAAAGGGTGTAAAAATGTTGGTGTGTAACCATAGATATTTAAAAAATAGATGCCTCATTGGCCGCTGCAGTTCATTGGAGCAATGTGTGTTGAAGGAGGGGCGGAAGAATTTACACTGGGAGAGGAAGTATGCCGGAAGTGTGGAAGGCACGTTACGTCACCCTGCCACTCAAGTGATTACTGGCCAATCACAGCGCATCTTTTCCGCGACTTACAGACCCGAACTTGCGTTCTGTGACGCATGCTCATGCTTCCGTGGGGCTTCGCAAGGAATCTCTGGAAAGTTTTGCCCTCCCTTGAGCACATACACTCCAGAG
The DNA here is from genome assembly GCF_964188405.1 of Protomyctophum parallelum. Classification (NCBI taxonomy): domain Eukaryota; kingdom Metazoa; phylum Chordata; class Actinopteri; order Myctophiformes; family Myctophidae; genus Protomyctophum; species Protomyctophum parallelum. Next base: position 32,426,517 of record NC_139713.1, read on the forward strand.
CCGGAAAGGGCATCTACGTTTATATGTCTGTGTGTAACTGGTTCGGTCCAACTTAACCAATGAAATCCTGCATACTTAACTGGATTCTAGGCCCACTCCAATTTCCGCTCTACACCATGTATATATCTGCCGAAAATAGCAGATCTACAACCTCAGTTCTGAGGTTGAAATCTGCCGCATAATTATGTTAGTCAATGAAAATCTAAGAATTTGTGGATGGAGATAATGGTCTGTCTCTCTGTGTGTGTGTGTGTGTGTGTGTGTGTGTGTGTGTGTGTGTGTGTGTGTGTGTGTGTGTGTGTGTGTGTGTGTGTGTGTGTGTGTGTGTGTGTCATGAAAAGTGTATTAGATGCAGCACACAATCAGAAGCATCATGTAACCTCACGGCCACACACACACACACACACACACATTTGATTTATTTTATTTGGATCTGCACAAGAGGCGTAATACAATAGACCCAAACACTGATCAGAATTATGTTATACATTATATGGTCCAACCAGATATAGCTGCTGCACATGCTGCTTAACACACAGAGGGAAAAGAAGAGAAAAAATAAATATATAGGCCTATAGCACATTGTTGACATACTATTACTTGACACTACTAGACAGGATGTTTGTTTTGGGTTTTTAAAGCCACCTAGGGATAAATGAAACAACGCCTTCTCCAGACAGACAGACTGCCCATAGTAGCTGAGACAGAACAGTATTTAGCCAGCTTTTTTGCATTTGTTTTTAGCTATCCACCCGATTGCAGACCCCTGAACACAAGTTTATGGACATGGCCCAGACTTCCAAATACAAGGACAATAAGTTGACAGTTATATCCCAAGGCCATAATACGTTCCACCAGAAGCTGATATTTCATAAGTTTGGATGTAAAACAAGTGTCCATATACAAATCAAATGGGCAGCCAATTTAAAATATAGTGACAGTTTTTCTAATTTCATTGATGAACACAATATCTGGGGTATTTGGAATATTTTGTAGTGAATTGACATGTGTGTCATTGTGATCAAACCAGTCTATTTTTACAGTGCTGTGTTTATACATTCTTGTTGTCCTGTCCTGTACTCCTCTGATCTTGTCTGAGACCAGGTCCACCAGACGGTCATGTCTGGCAATGTACAGTCCTTTACAGTGGCTGCAACCATTTAAGATGTGTGCGACTGTTTCTTTGTCATGTGGTACTGGATGTAGGATGCAGTGTGGGTCGTGTGCTGATGGGTACCAGGTTGCCAAGTTGAACTTGGTCGGCAACACCTGTAAACGGGCTTTAATAGTGAAAATGAGAATGTCCTCACCTATGGTGTTATTTGACAGTATAGAGTGTGATAATGAGTGGTTTGCAAAGGGAAGAAGAGCCAGTTTTCCCTGCAGCCTCAGACTGGTCCAGTGTTGTGCACTTTCTGATCGCTTCATTCCTAGAATGGTGGCTCTTGCGGTTGCGGATTTGATTGACAGTTCATGGTGCGCACCGTCCTGCTCGTAGGTCGCACATGCACGGACACGAGGATCTATGATGATGCTGTTGTTGAGCGCAGCAGTTGTTGTATCAGGCGCCACCCACTTCAACTGTAATCCTGATCGCTGGCATAGATCATTAAGATCCATCCTTACACGCACGCACGCACGCACGCACGCACGCACGCACGCACACGCACGCACACGCACGCACACGCACACAAACACACATTTGATCTATCCAGTACACTACACACCCTATAAATATATAAAATGGCCCTTGGATCTGCATACATGATGCCCTTATACTATATTTGGAAGATGATAAATTAATCAAAGAAAAATCAATTTCATTTGTGCAAGTGAGGGTATGTACACTATAGGATGTGCCTCTGACATAATTCTAATCTATCAAGGCTACTTTCATTCCACAAATACAATGTCATTTATCATCTCAGTTGTGAGTGGCCAAAGCCTGCCATGGTATGATCGCATTTACTTTCCTCCGTTAGCCATGCCAGACCTCTCAATCCTTCATTGTTGAGTATGGAGTCCTTCCACCTTGTGTGTGTGTGTGTGTGTGTGTGTGTGTGTGTGCGTGTGCGTGTGTGCACATGTGTGTACGTGTGTGTTGTGCACGTGTGTGTGTGTGTGTGTGTGTGTGTGTGTGTGTGTGTGTGTGTGTATGTATGTATGCACGTACGTGCGTGCGTGTGTGCGTGCATGTGAGCGTGTGTGTGTTTGCGTACGCATCATGTTTAGCCAGAAACAATGTTCGTCTTTTTCCTCTTTTGCTTTGTATGCATGATTGAGAGAAGATGAAACCTACATGTCAAATCAATGTGACAAAGGAATGATACACAATAACTAACAACTTTTCACCACTCATGGGCATCTAAACTAAATGTCTGTGTGTCATACTTCATTTGCTAACCTGTTCACTTGAATGAGTTACATTTGCCGGTAATGATCGCTTTCATTTCTCCCACCAATAGTTTCAAATGAACATTAATCCAAATATGACAATCAAGTCCGCTCTCTCAAGAGTGCCAACCCTGCCAAGAGCAATTTGCAATTCCCATACTCAAGGTAACCTCAAGGTTAATCAATAGAGTGTTATTGCATGGATTGAGCAGTCAATTATTACTCCCTAGATCTGCAGCATTCATCTCAGAAGACACACAGGCGCTCCTTCCACTGACCTCCAAGGCCATCTTCCTAAGCACTGTCCACTGCCTCAATGCACAGACAAGATCTTTAATTCATGGCTCCAGGAACCAGCGTAGTGTGGTTGGCTGATCCAAAAATATCTTAATTCATGTCTTGTGATGGGAGCTCAGTTGGAAAAAGTCTCAGTATTACTTGTGTTTTTCATTGAATGTCTATATATTTATACATGTATTATACATCATGTAGCTTTTCATTCGTACTAGAAAAATTATATTGATGCTGTTATTGTGTTTTTGTACAGAATCAAATCCCATGGTGTCACTTAAGATTTGGGTTCATCATCATATTTTTTATGTTATATTATACTGTAGCATGCAAGCATAGACATTCAGAATACTTCTAAACTAGCTAAAACAATGTATAACCATAAATATGAACAACATGTTTTAGATATGCTTGTACTACTGATAATATCCTGATATAAAGATATTCCCTTTATTGAGTTCCAGTGAGTGAGTCTTTCATCATTTGCCTTTACAACATGCATGCATGCGTGAATGTGTGAGTGTGAGTGTGCGCGTACGTGCGTTCAAGCAAACTGGCCAGGCAAAGAGCGAGTGAACAGAGACTGTGAGCCCTTAAGCCAGGAGATAAGGCTGGGAATGGGGGCAGACAGACTGGTGGTCTGGACAATGCTAGCTGGGAGCAGCTGGGAGATTGATGGGTATAGGGTTAGGAGGGAAGGGTCATGGAGTTGGAGGTTAGCATAGCTGTTGATATGTCTGCCATTCCACAGGGGGAAGCTGTGCATGTACGAGCGAGCGAGCGAGCGAGAGAGAGAGAGAGAGAGAGAGAGAGAGGGAGAGAGAGAGAATGTCTAATAAAACAGAATGATTGAGGCAGCACTGAGGTCACATTCTTCCTGTGGCCCTGACTGGGTGACTCAGACAGCAAAGATCTGGTGGTTTGTTAAGTAGAATAAGCACTTAAGTCGTATTATATACTTTGCCATACGATGGCGTCACACAGCGAAAATAGACGATATACAAGCCCATATCACATTGCATTCATGCATTGTGAGCTTGTAGATTGGCTCTTTGAGCTTCATGAATATGTAACCATAATTGCAAGCCCAAAACGGGAATGTCACGTTGAAATTGACTAACTGGATGATTCAGAATGGAAGCATTCCTTTTCAGTATGCTGTAGTGTGAGCAGGATGCGGTATGATTCATGCAAAAAAACACATTCACCACATTACAGTCCATGGACCAGATTTAAACAAAGTGTCAAGTACTGCATAATCGGAACCGCATTCCATGAACAGCTCACACTTTTAAAAGTATCACTGTGTTGACAGTAGATATTTGGTGCTAAAACAGCTCTCACCAGCTCGCCTGCCTCAAACTACCACCTCAAGGGCGGCTTAACAGGTTCTTAACAGATTTACCAATAGATTGTTTTTCGCCAATAACAGAATTAACACAGGTAGATGAATGGCATGAAACTTCCATTAGGCGTGAATCCAGTGATAATATTTTTAATGGAATGACTGTCGCAGGAACCAGTTTGCGGACATCTGTGTAAACAATTTAATTAAGCCCATGTTTGTTGAATTATAGCTGGTGAAGGCACTGCCTCTTCTAATATTTCAGTTTCTTAATTATACCAGGCATCCATGAGTTCATTCCCATTGCCCTCAGTGTTCTTCCCACACACATTCTCCTGCACACAATGATAGAAATTGAAAAACTACAAAAGAGAAAGTGCATTTCACACTCTAGTGAAGCAAAGCAAGCTATTTGAAATTAATCAAAACATAATACAGTTTACAACATGATAAAGAGGTGCTGTATATGAAACGGAGAGAGTCATTTTGTGATATTCAGTTTCATATTATAATATTTGCAATGACTATGTCCAAGAAACCCATTTGCAGCAGAATTACATTTTGGGTTGTGAATTGGAAAATTATTTACATGAAAATTTACATGAAAAGAAGACTGTAGAGTCCAAATGCAAGGTCTTGTAATTAGCACTTTTGAATGAATGTAATATGGAAGGGTGCTATCTAGGTGACACCTAAACAGCAGCGATGGCTTTTGTCTCCGCCAAATGTCCTAAAAGAAACACGTCACGATGGCTTGTGTTTCAATTGTTACATAGCGGTCATATTTGTCATTTATAAAAGGTATGCCGTCATTGAAGGCAAAAGTCAAGTCACTGCCAGCATTACTGAATGTCAAACATGACCACTGACCATTTTCTCTTTGTCAGATCCACCAATCCTGAGATCAAAAAAAGGATATCAATTTGCAGATGCTCCAGTGAAAGGTGAAACTGGAACACAACCAACTATAAGAGGTAGAAGGAAATTGGATGACGACAGCTTCAATTGCATATAGGATCACTTGACAAATAGTACACATTTAGTCCTATAAGAAGGAGACAAAGGACACAAGGATCACCTTCCGGTCTCTAACTTGCCGTGGCTGTGCAGTGGCGAATGACAATTCGGACGGACCATCGATTTCCGAGGAACGAATATCGCTGGTATATCTATAAGCTTCTTTGATTGGCTAAACCACTTCATGGTTTGGCGTTTGTGCAACTAAACAAGTGTAACTTCTGATTAGCCAACCTGGCTGGCTGTGCTTCGCATAAAGTGTGTGACACATAGCAGTATAAATGGAACAACTTGCATCGTTCCTGACATGCATGGCTCCAAAAAGGGTGCCGTCCTAGTCTTGGGCAAGACGCTGAACCCCTAATTGCTCCCGATGTGCAGGTTGGCGCCTTGCATGGTTTCCTCTGCCATCGGTGTATGTACGTCTCTGTATGTCTGTACGTGTGTACGTATGTAATGCACGTAACTCGAGAACTGTTCGCCCCACCGACTTCAAATTCCACACACACGTTCCACACCCCCCCACAGGGAGTGCAGTGCCCCGTGTCACGTCTGTCAGACCCACGGTTGTCCAGAACCGCCACACAAAAGGCCTCTGCCCGGGCTTGGACAGGGCCCCTGCCCAGGCTCCATATATCGAGCTGGCCTGTTCTGACTTCACAACACACCATATTTGGGCATAACTGACACAGAACTCCATAATATGGATTCCTATATATTATATAGGAATAAAGGGACACAGAGACATACAGAAAACTCCATATGTGGGCATAAAAGGGACACAGATAGATGGGTGGAACGGGTACTCTGACATGGGTACAACGGTATTGCATAGCCGGGTGGGGCATGGATCTCCAACTTCCATCGTTACAGACTCTGTGCTCTACAGCCAGGCACCGGTCTAGTCTTTCTATAGTCTCCCGTTGCCACTGTCTCGCAATTTTCAAATGCTTCCATCATACAGTCTGGAAGCAACGGAAGTTCTATCATGAGTATGCGATAAAGCGGAAGTGGAGCCTCCACCCCACTTCCGTTTTGTCTTTACAGTCACACAGATTTATCATAATATAAATAGCCTAGAAAGCATCTAAGCATAATATGCTTTACAGTATATTATACTGTATAGCTATAGTTCCACTCTATATAGCATTCAGAGATTGTGGAATAGTTATCTGGCTACGCGAGACTAGTCTATCTATAAATGCACCAAGTACGTGTGTACTGTGTACGTCTGTAATCCACGTAACTTGAAAACCATTCTCCCCACAGACTTCAAATTTAACACACACGTTCCACACTTAAGAGTATATATTAATAGAGACGTCACCGGATTTCTTCTCCCATCCACTTGCATTGAGTTGCTCACCCAGCGCATGAGGTGTTGTTCCAGTTTGGAAACAGTGCATTCTGGGATTGCTCATGAACTCGCTGGGCCGTTGACTACCATTGCGTGCGTTCACACAAACATAGCGGTCGCGTGTTATGGGCCCATAAGTGAACGTGTGCAATGCATAATGCTGGCTCGAGCTGCAATACCAAATTCGGCCACTATGTCTTTTTCGCCTCAGAGTTTCCTCTCGGTGACGTCTCTATTATATTTATACTCTAAGATTCCCCCACAGGGGGTGCAGTGCCTGGTGTCTGCAGTACCCGGTGTCGAGTCCCCCGGAAAGTCAGAACCCGCAGAGAAGCCTCTGCCCGGGCTCTGGACCTGATCACCCTATATCTCCAATATGGAGCTGGCCTGACCCTTACATCACAATGATTGTTCTGACATCTGCATAGACTCCATATTTGGGCATGCCTGAGAAAGAACTCCATATATGGGAATAAAAAGGGACACAGACATAATAACTGGGTGGGACAGATTTCCAACTTGCATCGTTCCAAGTAGTGTCCAACGGGCACCAATCTAGTACAGTAAAGGCACCATTTACCATTATTTATGAAAAATCACACCCGTGTTAAGTGGGGGCCGCTCTTATCATCATACATCATTATCTCATTCCAGCCAATCACAATTTGCATCCTCACTTTTCCGTCCTCACTTTTGTCTTCAATGTTTGTATTTACACAAACATTGGATATAGGAGGGACTAGCGGCCCTCAAAAACAAAACAAAAATATACAACGTGAAATATAGACACAAGGTTTCTGCAGACAGTGACAATATGAAATATAATTTAAAAATACTACTGCTGTATTGGGTTTTACAACTGTTATAAAGGGATATAGCCGAATGGTTAGGTTTGGTATGGCATGTGGTATGGACATACCACATGGGCAGAATGTCCTCAGTTGAACTCCCAGTCAGCCGGACCGTATGCTGTGTGTCCTGCTCTCTGTCCGCATTTCATGTTTCTCTCTTTATTCTATCTGATTAAAGCATGACAATGGCAGAAATAAAGCTTAAACGAATGCCAGCATAACCTTTAAATAGTACCAAGTTCCCAGCTCCTACATACAATCCAAAATTGCCTCTTTATAAAATGTCCCTTTATCATATGGGCCAATTTTAGTGCCATGTAAATTTTATCCTCTGCATACCGTTCTCCCCTTGACTACCCTAAACAATGGCTGGGGATGACAACACAATTGTCCTATTCCCTCTCCCCCTACCAACAATGCAGCATGTGTCCCACAAGCCTGGCTTGAAATTCCAAAGGGGAGATTAGGGAAGTTTCCAAGCTATTCAGACCCCCTATTCTTTATACCCCTTTAGCTTCCCCAAGAGACGGCCTTGGCTCAGTGGATGAACGCTCTCCTGTTCTGCTTTCCTGGTCTATTTTCGAATGCACTTCTGATGCTGTTTGGAGCGTGTCTCTGAATGGCTTGTACCTGTTTATCCCAATGGCACATGGGCTTACCAGGGTTTTCTTTTTTCCATTTTTTCCCCTCAAAGCTTACTGGGCGCTTTCCCCAGCTGGAGTGCTTGTGTGTTTACCTCAGACTTCTAATCCCTGCTGAGGTGGACCAAACATTACTTCAGTTTGCTCCCCCTAGTCTGTCACAGAGCACAGCCCTGCAATGACCGTAACAACGGTCTTCTCTGTGTATCCTCTCCAGTGCATCTGTCCACTTCTCTCATGGAAGTAAACAGTACAGTGACTGAATCCAACTCGTAATTTATTCAACGGTGATATGGACACTATTTCAGAGCAAATAAGCTCTTGTTTATGAATAACATAATGCATGGTACAGAGTAGGTCAATAAAATCAAGCAATACACTTATGCATGAGGCAAATACCTCTCAAGTATTTCAAGTAAATCAGACTGCGAGGCCCAGTACTGCATTATTGTCGTTGTAGCTTTAATAATAACATACCTTGGGGATTGTGTTTTGCAATAAACAAAGTGCCTCTCAAAGTAATTGGAGATTCATATTATTGTTACATTCATCACGTGAACATCACTACACTTATGGAATATCAGTTCAGACCAGTGATCTTAAGGGAACATATAATGTGAATGAATCATTCAGGAAGGTTTATTTGTCCCTACTCATACATTAATTTCAGTGAGTGTGTGTCTGTCCTTTGTGTATCTTCAGAACCTTCCGACAAATCAACTTCAAACTCGCCGTACGTATTGCACAGATGCCAAGGGATCGAGTGTGGTGCCCAGTGGAAGGTTCAGTCAGAGCAGCCGTTTTCCAAAAAAATATGTCTATAAATCCACAAATCTCTGTGTGTCTGTCTGTGTCTCTTTCATGTCCATAATACGGTGCAACTCCGGTTTAAACATAGTCAAATAAAGTTGTTGTTAGAGTGTGCAGACTCTACTCCTTGGCAGCACTATAGTTACCAGTATTATAATGAATCACCATGTCATCATGGTTTTTGAAACACTACTGTAGATGTTAAACATGTATGGGTAACCTATGGCTTACAAGCTAAGGTTATAGCATTAATGTATGGATGTAATAATAATAATAATGAGTGGGTGGTGAAACATTAGCTACAGCCTACAAGCAATATTTTTTTTGGATAACTCATAATGCATTTTACACTTTACAGTATGTAAAAAAAATACATATACACACACACACACACACACACACACACGAAGCAATTGTTATTGGAAGTTTTGTTGAATCATTTGATGCTGCCAGCTTTATGATTGAATGCAGCTACACAATTTGCACATTACTACACTTTACTAAGACATTGCGTAACCAGATGAAACCTTGCATCCCATCTGGCAAAAACTTGGTCTACAAACTCAACGCATTACGCTATGTGAGCTTGTAGATTGCCTATTTTTGACAAAGTTATTTGTTGTAGATAAACTGCGGACACCGGTCAATTACATACTGTATATGGGTTTCATTTTTGAGTGGTGCAACCACTCCTACAACCAGCTTTGTCCGTGTTCACCTATGCCTGTGTTCACCTATGTGTTCACCTATGTGACTATGAGCATCATATAATGAGTACCAGTAGGGGCGCTGTTTGCCAGAGAGAGAGAGAGTTGCCTGCTAATGAGAGAGAGAGAGAGAGAGAGAGAGGGGGGGGGGGGGGAGTTGCACCACTCGTTTCACACGGGTGTGATTTATTTATTTATTTATTTTTTAGCTTGAGGAATTTGTGGTGTAGCCTATTAGGGTGAGCTGGAGGTAAGAGTGAATACAAACAACTCCCCCTCTCAACTCACAATCTCAGCAAGAACCTGGTTCACCACAGGCTGCAAGCACTCCAAATTATTTCTTATTTTGGTCCACAGTGGTATGACGCTGTGTCTCCTGCCACAATGAACCGAAGTTCAGTCAGTTAGTGCCAGTTGTTTTGTTAAAACGGTAAAGCTCAACATTCCAACAGTTGCTATAGGGTGTTCTTTAGCAAAGAAATAAAAATCCAACGCTTGACTGCCAAGCACGCCAATATTGCGTCCTATGGTCTTTTCAGTGGTTTACGATAGATGGCGCTCAACACTAGGTTGCCCAGAGACGGATACAACCGGAAATGAACCGGAAGTGAACATTTAGCCTGGCATCTGCCTCAATGTTCAGATTTAGAAAAATAAATGTATCTCTGGTTCTTTTCCCAGATTGCATGTTTATCAGAACAAGCTATATTCAACGGCCCATAACTAAAGAACCAAAATTAATTTTCCGGGCAAAATAGAACATTTTATTGTATGACCCTCCATTCAGCCTTTGTTTACATCGTGTACACATCACGGGTTCCGTGGGTGGACAAAAAAAGTTTAAACCACTGAAAAACACTGGCGATGCGATGGCTGAATAATTACACCCTGAGCGGCAAGAGAAGGACGGAGTTCTCCGTTCAATCAATTAGTAACACACAGCACTCAGGACGGAGATTGATAAAAAGGACGGATTATTGATACCGATCGCATCGCTGCAGGCTGTGAGCGTCTTTTATTTATTTATTTAACCTTTATTTAACCAGTAAAAACCACATTGAGACTGAAGTCTCTTTTACAAGTGTGAACTGGCCAAGACAATAGGCAAAATAAGTGACACAGCTCTGCCAGTAACAAAGAAATACACAACAAAAAACAGGACAGACATACAATGCTCATAAATACAGTACCCACTACCGAAGAAGCTCAAAGGGAGAACAGGAACGCGACCAATAAGGACTAATAAATAAAAACTAAGCAACGGAAATTGCTAATTGACTAAAAAGCAAGCAGACAATTGCTATACGTCAAAGCAGGAGCAATGTATGGGAAGTGTGCCCATGGCAATCCTTTTAAAGCTCACTAGGGGAATCACAGCAGCCAGTTTGAGTCTGGACTGTAGGTCATTCCAAGACCATGGTCCGAAATGCTTTTTTTCCCAGCCTCAGATTTTGTTGGGGGCACGACATAGCGTAACCAAGCATTTGATCTGAGGTTGAGAGTTTTGGACAAGTTCAAATTTAGAACCAATGTAACGTGTTGCACAACATTCAATGTTATTTGGGACGTCATCTAAATCATTCCATCCAATTCTAAGCAAAGATTATGTGTTAGACGGCCCATCGCGGTCCCGTCGCTAGTTGCATTAGAATTAATCATACTGTACCTCCCGTTGTTGTCGATCGCATCGGGAGTGTTTTGGCTACATCAAGCTACTTCAGCTGCATCCGGGATAGCACCTGGTCCGTCGCTAAATGTGCTCCGCTGCTATAAAACGCTGGGCGCTCTGATTTAATGGATTAAATAACCCCGGGCATTGGCGATTCAGAGCACCTTCTCCTTGTTGCGTGTCAAAGCGTCCTTGAGCAAGAACCCTAATTGATCCAGCTGAACAGGTTGGTGCCTTGCATGGTTTCTTCCGCTATTGGTATGTGAATGGGTGAATGTGAAGTACAATGTAAAGCACTTTGGAGAAATGTGATATATAAATGCAGTCCATTTACCATTATTGTCAAACTGAAATATGTATTCTGATAAAACATTCAAATAAGGTGGAGGATTTTTTTTAACTGTTCTTAATTGGTTGTGTGTGTCTAAATTAACCTCTGTCTTTGGTAGTACAGTGAAAAAATATATATAATTATTTTGCTGATTCTGTGCTGGGTCATCCAAGCACTAAAAGCGAGGCATGGAAATGAAATAGTAGTAGTGTAATGAAACTTACTTTACAGGTACAAATTATACAAATTAAGGTTCCATTCCATTTAGCGTAGCACAGCCTTTCCAGTGATATTATAGCTCTATGGCCAACATGCACAATAGGCTAGCAGCATTATATGTGACTCTGTTTGACCTGAATGGAACACAACCTTAATTAGCAGCACTGGTATCACTTGACCCTACTACCGCCAATATGGCTGCCTTGATCAATCAGGAAGAAAATGCTTTACTGCAGGAATTGCTTTGTTTTTGGCACAGAAAGGGTCCCAAAAATGGATTTTCTGATTCAGGAAGTTTATTACCCACGTTTGTGAGCCCTCCTATACACAGGTTTAATGTTTGTCTTTAGTTCAAAGTTTATTTTGTAAACCCATTGACAATGAAGGGAAAATGTACGTCATAATGTGTCGTTTACGTCATATTGTCTATTTATTGTTAATGGCGTTTAATGTTTGTGTTGGCACCGTTTGTTTTAAATCACCTAATCAACATGAGTTAGACTTTAATATATTAGCGCCCCTCACTTCACACAGGTGTGATTTCTTTGCTCCTGATCCAATTACGATAATTAGATTTTGAGCATCTGCCGACAATTTTTCTGGATCCGATATTTATATTGTTGAGGGGCGCTATGTCCTGCTTTGGGGGTTTGTGTAAACACAAACATTGGAAGACAAAAGTGTGTAAACACAAACATTGAAGTGAGGATGCAAATTGCCAGAATGAGATGATGTATGCCGTTTGATAATTTCGCCCCTCACTTCACACGGGTGTGAATTTTATAGAACATTTATGCCATATCACAATAGTACAATATCCAAAATGACAGACAACATCCAGTCTAATATGATATGGATATAATATCGATACTAGAGATGTCGCGATCATGTTTTTTCACTCCCGATCTGATTACAATAATTTGAAAATTTCGTGATCCGTCTTGATTTCCGATCACGTGATCATATCGGGACAACCCTATAGTTAACCCATCGCCGTGAAAATGCTTCAGGCCATCTGAAAGCTATTTGCCTTAAAACATTTGGAGGCATCCAGGTAAACAAAGATGGGATGTCATGTGAGAAAGTTTGGAGAATTTTTAAACATTTCAAACTGCACAGTGTCGGGTATTGCCATTTGTAGCGGATTCGAATGAAAACAACCGATAATCACCAGTAGGTTACTTATCAAGGTGATTTTATCAACCTACTGCATGCATACTGGGAGCCTACTGGCTGCGATTAGGAAACGTGGAGACGTCTGACGTGGACAACGCGACCAACGGGTCGTGTTGTCCGACTATATCTAACCCTATAGCTCTAACCCTAACCTCATTCTTAACCGGCCATGTAATAATCATACTATAATACTAACAATGTCTGTCTGCCTGTGTGTCTGTGTGTCTGTCTGTGTGTCACTGACTGCCGTAGCTCCTTACTGCCTGCACCAATCACTCCGACTTTCCACACAGGCATTGAACATATGAATATGGAGGGCGTAACGAAGCCCTTTTTTTGATTTGACACATTAATGATTATTAATGAATTTATTAGTCAATTACAAACGCACCCGGGTGCAGTACCCCCATGGCCACAAGGGGGGGGGGGGCAAATATCTCACAACGGGTAAGGGCTAGTAATAATAAAGCTTTATTTGTATAGCACCTTTTAAGAACCAGTCACAAAGTGTAAGTCCCCTAACCTCATATCAGTCTTAACCGGCCACTTAAGTCCCTTAACCTCATATGAGTCTTAACCGGCCACCTTAAGTCAGTTTCACTTGCATGTTTCCTAATCGCATGCAGTAGGTCGATAAGGGTTATCATCACCTTGATAAGTAACCTACTGGTGACTATCGGTTGATAACATTCGAAGCAGGTGCCATTCGGAAGTGTTGATGGAGGCTGCTGTCCGTGGTGCTGAAGTGACTGCCCTGAGGGTTGCTTGGGTTTCTGCTGTCATGTGGTGTGCATCCTGACCCATTGTCATATACCGTTGATGTTCAGCATACATGACGCAAGTATATGTAAGATTATTATATAATTGCCTAATCACAATTGTTTGAGATAACTGCAATTATTTTTGCATAATCATCATTAGTTTCCATCTTGACTAATGTTCATGCATTAGACTAACATCCATACATTTTCAAAGATTGTGGACATAGCAGATCTATATTATTTTTCGTATGGAACTATTAAATAATATTTAATAAATAATGTATGTGCTCCCTGTGCTTTTAACGAACCCATGTTTATGTTCCAATGTTCAATGGATAATCACTATTAATCGTCAAGTTAAGTATAAAATGTCATGATCGTGACAGCCCTAAGCCTAGTCCACACACCAATGATGTGCAACGTGACAAGTTGCAATGGCAACCACTCGCAATATTGAGTTGCCATTTCCAAAAACATTAAACATACTATACATATTTACAAATTCATTGATTTGGGATTCTAAAATAGTAACCCTTCTCGGGAAATTACTATCATTTTACCCTTTGTGTGATTTGTATTTTAATTGCAGCCAACATCTTTGCAGGCCAGTAATCATCAGACAAGTGGGTGCACTTTTTTGCCCCCTGCTAGGTCCTTAATCACACAGCTAAACCGAACAACATTTTTCTTTTATTTTTAACATTTGTGTGACTTTTGCATGGCAACTTAGCCAGAATAAATGTATTTGAGTACATTTCCCTTACCAACAACAACAGGGACTTGCTATGACCCCACATGTCGGCACACATTCATAAAGCATTTTTGCGGTTTCACCAGCTGCTCATGCTAGATCAATCGCTTTTTTTCATCCTTTATTAAGCAGGAGATTTTTATTCAACTAAACGGTATGCGCGAGCAACAGCTGGGATCGATGTATCAGTGCCAAATGAGTGCATAAATAAAGACAGAGATGATTAGGAGTTTGGTAGCCCAGTAGGGCAATCTACCTCCTCAAGGCTTCGCAGCATGAACACAAATAACTACTATATCTACAATTGGATGTGTTCTGCATGTGGGAGGGACTGCACAGAAAGTACTCCAGAAGTATCGGAGTATGCCCATAAACCAGGGGTTAGTTTAAAACAAGAGGGGTGCGCACATCCAGTGCGATACAGTGACCCGTCATCTGATGAAGGCCAGTCATGGCCGAAACGTTTTTTTTTGTCTGTTTAAAAAAAACAACGCTTGGGGATTGGTTTGCCATGCATCATCCACAATCTGGCAGCAATTCATCTACATGTTTTATTCAAACAATGACAGCACAACGTGGACCGAATAATTTGATTTACATGAAAAACAATGCAACGCAAAAACAAAAATAAAACATAAAATCTAAATCAAAGAGTACAGAGCAAAGCTTAAGGCCATGCCTGTCAATGCATTAGTCATAATTGCAGCATAGCCGTTACTCCTGAGAACAAAACATGGTATCAGATGGCAAAATGCACAAGAGATTCATATGCTGATTACAATTGAACTAAACTAATTACAATGAAAGTAATTGTGGATTACACAATTTGGCCTTGGGGCTAATCTGGTGTAAAATATGCAGTTTCTGAGTTCATATATGTTTAACAGCCTATCCATACAAATGGTTAATCGAGCCTTACAAGATATTTTAGGAAGGTAGGGAAGATGAGAAGGCAAAACTACTAGAATTTCACAGCTCAAAAAACAATGTGCACCTGCACCACTGCTCCTCCAAGAGTGCTGATCTTGTTGAACACACATAAGCATGCATGTGTGGACACGTGCACGCACGCACACCATTCTACTGTCCTCGAGGAAGGTCAAAAGCCCAAGCACAAGTGGGATCTCTCTAACTTCCTGTGACTCAGTGCTTTGAAACAGATACAGCAGTGCACAGACTGCATTTTATATCTCTGGATGTTTGCTGTACAATATACATTATTAGTGGAGTGCGAGTCATGTCCAATGTCCATCGGGCCGAAAAAACTATTGCTTCAAATTGTAAACATTGAAATGGGGTGATCAGCCAATCAGCCAATGTTTGTGTTCACGCACACCCGGAAAGCTGGGCATAGGAGGGGCTAGCGCCCCTCAAAAATAAACCGCATGGCCACCATCAACCAGTAAACTTGAAAATGGATGTGGCCTGTCACAAAATTAACCATTCATTTTGATGGCTAATTGCCATGAAATGTTCTATACAACTATATCGAAGCAGAGTTTTTAAATTATGCCCAACAAATAACCAAAAAGATCATGTTAAAAACAAGCAGAATCTACTATTCATTTGGGTATTAACACGAGAGGACATGCTTCTCCGTGCTGGACAGCCAACTGGACATTTTGGCCTAAAGTCATGCTAGAAAGGATCACAGGGTCACCAAATTCAGTAGGGTTAATCCTGCAATCTGCCCATTAGATTCAGATGTGTCCCATCTGGGCCTGAGGGTGATGCTAGAGAAAAGGTCATGGGCTCGCCGGTAAGTATGTCCATTAGAGTTTGAGATACGTTTCATGCAGAGGAGTTTTTTGCCTAAAGGTGGAACTAGAGGAAAAAGCCCTGATTTAGACCGTATAGGTCGAAACATGTCGGTTGAATAAAGTTTTCCTCCTTTTTAACATTAAGTGTGCCCGGATCTCCGCTTTGTTCTATATAGATGTGTTATCCCGATTGATCCCAGGAGCACCTTTTTACTATTTTTAATTTTTTTATACCTGCACACCTCCTGAGCTTCCTTGCCTCTAAAGGAAAAGGCCATTGGGTCATTATGGGGTGCATGAGGTCACCAACCATCACTATGCTAAAAATGAAGCATCTATCATTTTGTACCTGGAATCACCGTTTGCTTCTATGTTTGATAAAGCATTGTCAATGCTCCTAGTTAAAACAATTTCGGCTTCATCTCAAATGTAAGCTTTTTAATATTTGCTGCCTTAACCTGCAGTTTTTGTGTTATTCCAATTTATGTTAATAGATAAAAAGAGATTGTATTAGCGGTCCCTTTTCAATGTGATGTCTTATCATGTGTCAATGAAGTAGAAGGGTCAGCGTTTGATTAGCTACTGTAGCTGCAGCCATAGTTATAATATATCTAGAGAGCGGATGAGGAGCGACAGTCCCGCGCCCTGCTATTCACTTCAATGGAAGTTGCTCAGTGGCGTTTTGAAGGACCCGGAAAACTGAAAGACTTCCGGATAGTACCCCTCGAGCGTTGATATGATTGGTTGGGCTCCTATGATAGTACCCCTCACACTGTTCTTGTGGTATCCATACGTCACAAATTCATTCATAAATTTAACCTGGGCCCAGCCTGCCTGCAGTTCCAGTTTTGACCACTACTGTCACTGGCTTCAATACTGCCCAGCTGTTCTGGGGGCTTGGCTATAACCCCCTTGTACACACAAACCTGAGTGTGTAAAGCCCACCACACACCGGCTGCGTCCGCCGCGCGGCGCCACGCGGCGGACACAGCCGCCTCCATTATTTTCAATGAACCTATCGCACACCGGCTCCGTCCGCCGCGTCGCGCCGCGTCGCCTGGCGCGCCGATAGAACCCAGTTCTATTTTCCAGGCGGCGCCGCGCGGCAACGCGTCGCGCCGCAGACGGTGTGTGTCGGGCTTAACTGTGATGACTTCACACTGTGGTGAATTGATGAATAGGCTTCAGGAAGATGCTCTCCTAGGCACTCATTTTTACAAATCAGTGCAAGGTGATATTGTACCTAATCTCTTAACCACTTCAACACCATGTAGTCTGCTCCATTGCATGACAAATAGCAAAATAGTTGATCTACAAGCTCATACACTGTAGCATTGCAATGGGGAACCAGTGTACTGTAAGTGGTTAATTACTGAGGCAACACCACTGTAAAATGATATATGGTGTTAACCTGGTGGAAATTACAGACTTGGATCACTGTAGTTTTCCATTAGTCTGCTTGCTTCTTTGACATTCTACTGTACATTATGGCCACACTCCAAATAACGCAGTGTGTCTGCTTGGAATTCCCTAGAAGTACAATAAAATCAACATCAATTATAGATAATATCTTGATAACTTTCTGTTCCCCCCTCAAGAGTCCAGCAGTTTTCTAATTCAATTATGGCTCTATCATCACGAGGACAAAATAATAACCCACCAGGACTTTTATTTACATAAACAATTATATATGAGAGAGAGAGAGAGAGAGAGAGAGAGAGAGAGAGAGAGAGAGAGAGAGAGAGAGAGAGAATTGTGAGAGTACTCTGACATTGTTACTGACAGGGTAGTTGCTGTCAATGTGACATGTGCTTGCTATGACGTGTGACAAGGTGGCATAGTGCTGGCCAGCAGGCCCAGCATGGAAACAAGCACCTGGAGCTTTTTGTGTTATCCTTTAAGCATAGCTTGTTAATTTGTACTTTTCAATGTGTTAATAAAGTAAGTATATTGAATATTGATTGACCGAATGGTCAATCAATATTCAATAGCAATGGACCTTTACTGAGTTACTGTATAGCCACATTCAAACATGTTTTACACTCGGTGTGAAATAAGCTTGAACACCATTAACTGAGTTTGATGATGCCAGCTAAGTTGATGATCTGTAATAGGTGGATTTGACACTATTCATATAATAGAGAGTATGCGCGTGACATCATCATCATACCCGGAAGTTATGCGGGAACGCCAACTGAGTGGCAAAAAACTACTATTCTGGCCTTGACAGCCGATGCATCCAAACAGAAAAGTCCTATCTGATTGCATTAAACGATGTTAAATGACATTAAACTCACTTTGCCACTTGATTTCCCATTCACTATATGCATGCGCATACCATCTACAGTATAAGCACAAGTGCATTTGTTGTTTATTTGAAATTGCATTTCTTTAAAAGCAATTTGAAATAAAGTATGACCCGTATGACACTAAAGCTAATGTTTATTTTCTTTCTGGTGTCTAAAGCCTAATTACAGTAGATACTGTAATAGCCATCATCCTTTTCCCCTGGTAGAAAAGATTGTCGTTTACTTTGGCTTATTAAGGAAGCATTTTAGTACAGCGGTCTTTGCTTTCAAACTAGTTTTTTATCTTTATTATATGTAAGTATACAGATATATTATATGTAAGTATACAGATAATAATGTTAAAAAGCATAAGAGGGAAGCAACAGCACAAAGTGCATGATTGGTTGTCTAAAATGTGTTTATATTTGTATAGCAGAGAGGAAATAGCCGTTTTTAAAACTAAAAAAGGCATATACTGTAGGCCTCTTGCAGGTATACAAACTATATAGAGGTTAGTAGCTGTAAAAAGGAGAGATGTGTGAGAGTGGTCAGATATTGTTTTGTCTATCAGCAGTTTATTTGAGGTGTATCCCTTATAATAATGATTTAAGGGGAAGGCCAATGATTTGGATGATCTGGTGACAATATCCTGGTGTAGGCTATGACATGACATTGTTATGTTTGATCATTGTGAGTGAGAATAATATCAATCATGACTGCACAGAAATGCTGTACAGTAGGTGTTGTCTCACATACAAAATAATTACAAATAATACAAAACTAGAAATACTAATTGTATTCCTCTGCCAAGTGCCAATCAGTTGCAGTTTACATTTACAGTATGTCTGTCCAGACTGGAATAGAGCTCTTCCCGAGTCCAACATGACTGACCCAAACCCTATAATGGACCTTTGTTCCGACAAAAAAGACAGACTCTCATCCTAATAGATTCATGAAATTTGTTCTAGGACGTGAATTGTTCCTAGATACAGAACTAATTAACTCCGGCAGGTTGGTATTACAGTAGTATATGGACATGATTTTGACATTGCATTGCTGTCATCTGATCTTATAGGTCAGCCAAATCATCACACGAGTTGGGGCAGCGGTGGCCTAAGGGTTATAGGAGTGCCCTTGTTGCCGGTTGCCGGTTCGATTCCCTGGACGGGCAGGAAAGATCTGGGTGGGGAAGTGATTATCATCACTCACCCAACACCTGAAATGAAGTGCCCTTGAGCAAGGCACTGAACCCCCAACTGCTCCCCCTGGAGCTGCTTAGTGGCCAACATTATAAGACTGTGGTTGTACTGGTCAGCTCCCAGGTTTTAAAACACAATCAGTCCGGAAGTCCTTCAAAATAGGAGCTCTGGGGTGGCAGAGCTCCTATGGCCGCTTTAACTCTGAAACCCACGACCCGGAAACAATCCGCTAAATAAGTGTGCTTTACATTGCTAGCTTACATTGCTATAGTTTTAATTTATACGATATATAATCCAAAAAGCGTTTATTATTGCGGGAGAGACAGATGAGGAGCAGAAATGAAGCGCCAGTATATCGATCCGTTCAGAACCACGGAGAGCGCCCTGGATTAGGAGAGACGAGTCATTATTTCTGTCAGCTAAGGCAACGGTAAGCTAATATGAGGGCATACGGTAGCCGAAAGGCGAACTGACAAATAAAAAATGAAAAAAAATCAGAATATTCCTCTCTCGCCCGGTATCATTGAGGATGCGCTACAGATGTCTACAGACGTCGTATGTATAGAATGTGTTTTAATGTGTGCATGCGTGTGTGCGCATGAGTGTGTGACACACGTGTTCCACACCCCCGTCACATGTGCAACTCCCAGCCTCTGCCTCAGCCAATTGATTGCCATGGCAACCCCAATTGATTACTTAACCAGTCCACTTTTCAGTCAGTTTGCACTCTTCACACACAGGCAGACAGATACAGAGATCTCCATGTGTGACACAGTCAGACAGACTAGTTAAAATGGGTGCTATGACGACAGGTATTGCATACTACCGATATCTCCATATACAGTATGGGCACACAAGGGACACAGACCGGGTATATACAACGGGTATTATTAGGTTCCCAAGTTGGCCAGTGGCCGACGAGTAAGTACAAGTCTATCATAGAATAGTGAAGACTTCGAGGGACACATGCATCTATTCTAGTGAGGTCACAGAGAGACCACCTATATTACAAACAGTTCATCCTTGAGTTCCCACAAGGTATTGAGTTAGAATAAAAACAGAGAAACAATACCCAAGCAAAGCAGTGCACGCTTAACCTGACTGCAAGATGGAAGAAGTTTGCTTCACATTTGTTTCACAACATACTAACTTCCATCAGGAATCTCTGATTGGCCTAGATTGGCATCTAAAGTTTGCAGGACCGGTCCGTTTTAAAGGTTTGACACCAACATGCATTAGGCACTCACCCCATGCAGCAGTCTGACTGTGCCCTTATTCTGAGCTGTGATTAGCTCGATACACAACAGCTGTGCAGTCACACTCGGCTTCCAGTCTAATCAGTTTGAATCAGGCCAGGTGTGACTGCTTAAATCAGTCACCTTACCTACCCTGCCGTCTTTTGTGGAAACTGCGATTGGTGTAGTAGACTGCAGCATAAGTTGAGCTGTGAATGTACTTTTGCTGCGATTTGTCTACTTTCCTTGCGATGGACGATCATACAGACAAACGATGTTCTAGATGGCTGGCCCTTTCCAGGCCACACTGTAATGACATACCGGTAACTTTATATAAATACGCTTTCACAAGTGGCAGCATTTCCCCTCCTGGTCTCTCGCAGGCAAATGTGGACCTTCCGCCTGCACTTCATCCATCAACAACTTGACTGCAAGGAACCTATACTGTACAAGGATTCTTTGTGGAGCTCTACAGTATATACTGTATGCATGCAGTCCCATCATACCTGAGCCCCGACAAACCAATCTCTCCCAGCTCGTCGTGCCTGGCCTCACTTGTCAGTGGATCAGAAACTTCCTGACAGTCCCGCAGACAGGCTAGAATAAAGATAGTAAAGGATCCGTCAGTTATGCCACAGCTAAGCGTCATCTAGTGGAAGTGCTTCAGAGTCGTGATCAAACTCATTAGTAGTGCCTGCATGAGTCAGCATACAGGCAGGACGCTCAACACAGCTGGTATTGTGGCGTGGTTGCAATCATTTTAGTGTATAACTGTATACTGTTACTATATTACTGTGTAATATAAAAAAATGAGAATCAAGCTAAGGTAGTCATGAACACATTTAATTGGATCGCTAACCACAGTTACCTCAGATGGACTTTATTCGCAAAGTTAATTCGCTGAATTAACTTGGCGGCTAATGCCCCCTCCCCATGTCAGAACAACAGTTCTTGTAGTTCTGGTTATACTTTCTTTCTTGCATTTATAAACCCAAAGACAGATCTCTGTTTGGTCATAATAGAAAAATAAAATATTTCAAAATGTTCCAAATATTCAAAAAAATGTTTCATCGTAAATCATTGGTTGATTATTTTATGAAATATGGCAGTTTCTGCTGGACAGAGACAATGTTACAGCTTAATTTTATGAAAAAATAACCCCACCAACACAATGACAGGGAAGGGAGTAACTGACAGTCAGCTCGGCAAGAGAAATGTAAATGAGATCATGTAGACATAGACATAAAAAAGGACACTTTTTCCTAAGAAGGCAATCAAGCAGGTCTATGTGTCCCTGTGCCTGCCTCCTGCTAAAAGGTCTATGAATTTCATAGACCTTGTAGCAGGTGAGAGAGAACTTGGTCTGCAAGCTACCTCGCAAATCTATGTATGTGAATAGCCGGAGTACTGACAGTCATTAACACCAGTTCTGTAGGTCCCAGCATGCTTTGATTCTGGGGGTGTAGGGCAGTAGGTTGTGTGCTGGGGGACAGGGGTGTGTGGGCCAAGCCAGAGGGGTGAATAAGGTGATGTTAGTTAAAGTTTGTTAATCACACAAATGGCAGATCATTATCTGTCCATGCCAATCACTGCTAAGCTCACATTTAGCCCTGAGAGAATAAGCCAGAATACAGTGAGTACAGTGAGAGTGAATTGTTCACTCCAAGCTGCTACAAAACACTACAAAACACTCTATGAAGGTTGGGGACCACCTGATGACCTCTCTTCCAGGCCAAGATCCATTAGAAATGGATTATTATCGCATCATTGATTTAATTACAAACTGAAAAAGCTGAATTAATTTTAAACCCTGAGATGAATGATAGATCAGTGATTGATCATTATGATGAATTTGACAACTCCTCTCATCTCAATTTGGCCGCAGCGACCAAATTGAGATTGAGCTGTCAGGAGCTGTCTGCACAGTAGTCAATAATGGGAATGGTACTACTATTGTGCAAAGTTCTCATCACGCTTGTAACATTTTGTTTCAGTGAGAAAATGTAATATTTTCAATATGTTCCACACAATTGATTTAATTTGAAAATGTAAACATCAACTTCGAATCTGCTACCTGATGGTTGACGGAATCTTTGATAACATAATTAGGGGAATGGCTTGCACATTCAATTAATAATTGTGTCAACTCTTTGTCAACCCATCAATTATATATCACTTTCAACTGCACATTAAGCCATCTCCATTTGCCAAATTACAGCGTGCGGAAGATTATCATAATACTAGGAAGTGACCTTTCTATGATTCTGCACTTGGGGTGTTGATGGCCAGAGGTTAAACATTTAACACAGCATCATGCTACTCACATAACTGCCCTAATTTAAACTCCTGTCTCTGAAAGTAAATCATTAGATTGGTCTGAAAGGACAGACATTTAACAGGCAAATTAAGCAGATTAGCGGTTGCAGGGACATGATCTGTGAAATAATGTCCATAGCCGAGGGACATTAATTTTAAACATTATAGAAAACCTATGAAAAAGTGTGACCTCAGTTACTAAAGTACCCAGTACACTTGATTTAATACCTCCTCTTCATAGAGCTAGAATTCCTTTGCGACTGTAACGGAGAGGAAGGGCTGCACAACTAAAATATGTCCAAGACTTGGTCAAGATCAATAGGGTTCATCCACAAGTTCAAAACTTTTAATCTCTATCGGATATTGAAATCCTATATTTTGTGATCCAGGTTCAGACAATCCAGCCAGATTTTGTCCCAGGAGTTAAAAAAAAATCAGGATAGGATCACCTTTATCCAGATTCAGATTTCTCGAGATTCTGAATATCAGTGTTTTAATCCTACTTATTGCAACCTAGTGGATATGAATAGCAAAGTAAAGGAGTTGGACAGTACAGCATGTTAGAGCCATTTATTAAGGATTAATTTTTTGAATGATGTTGGTGATAATGTTATGATCACTAAACCTTTATTTGGTTGAAGACATTGTTCTACGTCAAGAGGTTGGCAAGACGCAAATATAAATGAAAATCTTATCAACCATAAAGTGCAGAAATGATGTATTATTTCAATTTACAACCTTTACCACCTTATTTATATTGAAACATGGTTAAATTAATTGTAAAGTGTGTTTTGCTTTGGTAATCCACTGCAAAACCAGCACCCTAGTGGGATATAAAGTAATCCTGATTTATTTTTCGATCAAACTGATTCCTTCCAAATTCCAATCCTACGTTTTTGAACTACCTATTTTGAAGGTTTGATCCAGATTACATCTTGGATTGGATTTCCAGATCTGATCAAATACAGGTATCAGAGTCCAATCAATCCAGATTGTTGTTTTTGAACTCCCTAAAATCAGATCAAATATGGATTAAAAGTTTTGAACTTGTGTGCCGGATGCATGTAAATATGTAAATATGCATATTGATATGGCCAGAAAGATGGATAGATAGATCTTTATTGGCATTGTAACGACAGAATGGACAGAGAGGAAAGAATGACTCAAATTGCTAGGGTTCATATAGGTTGAAGGTAGTATGCATGTTTGCGCGCACTTAGCAAGGTTTTTCAGTTTCAAATATCTATTCAGTTCAGTGTTTTTATTTCTGCTCTAAAAGGTGCTTAATGGAAACGGGGCCTAACAAGGTCAAGGTATCAAAAGTGCTCCTTTCTTTTCAGAGTAGAAATGATTTGAAGCACTTACAGTAAATCCTTTTACAGTAAATCCTTTTACTGTAGGTTCACATGCAATATATTGATAGCTCTTATTGACGTGCATTGACCTGACACTGACCTTTGTTTGGCTGTAATGTGTGATTGGTTAGTTACTTAGGTGGATCTATAATGTGTGGTTACCCTATAAAATTCCAATGTAACAAATACATTTGTTTGTCTTGATCATCACATCATTGCTATAGCAACTCTCTAAGCCCAGTCAGTAAAGCCAATGCACAACATTACTCTCTCCTGCTGCTTGATTGGTTGAATAAAGTGGACTTTACTTAATGGGTTCCCACTTCCCAGATTGATCGGAACGGAATAATGAAAAGTCTGAATTATACATTTATTACATATAACTCCAGAGGTCATGTGCACCGAGTTGTTAAGAGTTGTGGACAGATTCTGTAAAAGCAGTAGCTAAAAGTGTGTTTTGAAGAAAATGGTAGAAATGGCCATGGCCAATTTGGGGAGTTGCATCAAATCAGAGGAATCCAGGAGGAGGGAGGCAGACATTTGATATTGTGTGTCACGACTTACAGGCCAAAACCCAAACCTTTTTAGACTGACTAGAATATTTGAGGTAGAGTAGAGTTGGCCTACTGGGAGTGTGATGCAAAGTTTGACGCAGATCGGTCCAGTGATTTGTGAGATTAGCTGCATGCATGCCCGCATGCACGGCAGGTACAGGTGCGTAGGGAAATATACAATGAACAAATTAATTGTTTCTTGATGTTCATAGCTTTTTACTTATAGGCATCTGTTTATATTATGGACCTATTGTATCTCAAATGTATCATGATTTCATAATCAAAATAATTTTGACACCCTGCAGTAATGAAGTGGAATGAATACACAATTATTTTA
The DNA here is from genome assembly GCF_964188405.1 of Protomyctophum parallelum. Lineage (NCBI taxonomy): Eukaryota > Metazoa > Chordata > Actinopteri > Myctophiformes > Myctophidae > Protomyctophum > Protomyctophum parallelum. The sequence goes on from NC_139713.1 coordinate 32,451,881, forward strand.
AAGTAATCAGTTGCCAAGCAACAGGTTGAATCTTAGTCTTTGAGTTACATCACTGGATATGGTTGTTCCTCCTTAGGGTATACAGTAACTCAATAAACAGAAGACTCACTCACAGGAAACTGTGAGGGCTCACACTGATGTAACTGAGACGAAAAAATCACATCACAGCCACATGATCCCACTTGATGTGCCATAAGAGATGTGCAAAGTTGCATGGAAAATATCTACAAAGGTTAATGATGTTGAAAAAAATGCTATAGAGGTAGAGTTGCGATAGAATGATATGACAAAGTTTGAGCTCTATTTTATACTTAAACATACAACAGTGTTGCATGGAAACACTGTGTACAAGCTAAGGTAGTGAGCTTGTAAACTGGCTGCACACACATTATTAATTTGTTTCGTTAATACTTGTGTTTTTAATGCCAAGCACACTATCCAGTGCAATTCCGGGTTCCCTAAACATCGGCTTGCAATGTTTGGAGAGAGTGAGTGACAGGGTTGTTTTCATTATTAAATGTATTTATTTGTTCAGCATTGGGCCATTGGTCCATTGCAAGCGTATCGGTATGTGTTGAAACAAATCTGTCTGGAACTTTGAGCACTTGATAAAATAGTGATGCTTCAGAATCAACTTTATGGCATGCATCACACAAATATACATTTAAGAGTGGGTGAAATCAAATAACACTAAAACTAGTGAAATCAAATGTCCAATATACCTACATGGTGTAAAGTAACTAAGTATATTACTTAGTACTGTACTTAAGTACAATTTTGAGGTATTTGTACTTTACTTGAGTATTTCCAATTATTTTACTTCTACATCTAGGATCTACAGCTAGGATCCAAGTATTGTACTTTTACTCCACTACATTTATTTGACAGCTTTAGTCACTAGTTACATTGTAGATTTGGATTATTATTACAAAACATACATTAACCATTTGAGCCCTATACATTTTGGCCATTTGAAAATAGCCGATCTACAAGCTCACAGTGTGAGCTTCTAGATCTGCAATTTTCTAAATACTTTTTATAACAACTGGAAATGGACATTCTGCATAGTCAGTACTTTCTACTTTTGTTACAAATACTTTTGTACTTTAGTTTAAATCAAGTACATTTTACTTGTAACATTTCAGTATTGATACTTTTTTTCTAATAAAGTTGTGTCCGGCACCAACACGTGTAAAGCGTCTTTGAGTGTCATGAAAAGCGCTATAAAAGTCCCAGATATTATTATCATAAGAACGACACTTTTTGGGTTTGTGCGCCCAGTGAATGAACGTGCATGCATTCAGCGCACCGCCAGCACTATCAAAAAGCGCGCACACGCACACACACACACACACACACACACACACACACAGTTTGTAAAAGAATGTGTGAAATTATTTTCCGCACAAGCTTTAACATTCTAAATATTACAGTCTTAATAACTGACATATCCACCTCAGACCACCTGCATGTATAGTCATTCCACATACAGTAGCTTCTCTGGGTTCACATCAGTAAGGACCTTGGCTGGACCAGCTGGTTACATCACATGTTCACTGTCATTAATATTGGCAAGGCAGCTCTTTTTCCTCCACAAGACTGAAGAGGGTTTAGTTGGCATGCACTGCAAGATATTATGCACCATAGAGAATGGGTGCAACAGTTAATTGAACTGATAAAAAAAAAAAAAAAAACGTTTTGTGTTTGTTTGTTTAATTTTAAATACAGTAGCAAAAATAGCATTGCGTGCATGAACGCCCAGTGATGAGGATGAGCAGATTGATACTGCCTTTTCCTTTTGAGAACACAAGTTTTTTTCTTTTTCTTGTGAAACTGAATGTGTATTTGATGCTAAAAAAGTCAAATAAATGAAATGCAAGATAAATGTCTACCAACTAGTACTTCATCTTGTATTAGTATTGCCCACACTGTTGATGAGGCTCTAATTACAAGACATTCACTACCTGTAATGTTGTATCTTTGTAAGAGATAATCCAGGATAAAAATAGCGTATGTGTCCTCTGTTGCCCAGCCCAGGGTTAACATAATTGTATTAGCTGTGACCATATAAAGCACCGTTTGCTTGGTCAGTCTTTGTGTCGGTTCCAGATTGTTGAGCAGAAACTGAGAGCTAAATGCAGCTTATCATGGGGCATTACGCAGAGCTGCCAATCCTCATGCATTGGGCATCAAGACTCACACAAATGACCATGCTCACATTCAGTAGCCACACCTCCTGTTTCTCATGCTGTGAAACCCAAAAACAAATTTATTTTAAATGTCTAATAATCACGTTAATCCTGGCAGCAGGATTCATGTTGCCATGGTGAGTAGTTGTTTGAGAAGTCGCAGTATGCTCATGCGGTGCACTGTGCACATCACAACTGGCCGGTCCCTGACAGTCTTTTAGAGATGGCTTTCTCTGATCTGCCCTAGTCCGATACATCTCTGCTCTTCCAGTGATTAATGCTGGAAAATGTTCCTGTGATCTGTCATTTTAACCGTTTGTAAAGTGTTTGTTTCATAAAAATCCACCGTAGACATTTTATGAGCTACTTCCTGTCAAGACATTTCTTGCATGTGATTTTGTGTTGGAGTTTGGAAGCACTCGTTGAATATCCCTCAATGGCCCTGCGTACCACCCGTTTTGAATGTGCACATTGTGCAGCAGGAGATTGCTTTACTGATAACGAGCGCTTCCATACTCTGATACTTGGAAAAGAATAATCTGCAAGGAATCTCTTGACAGGAAGTAGCTCATAACATGTCTACTGTGGATTTTTATTAAACAAAAACTTTACAGATTGAAAGAGGATAATTCAAGCTTTCCCTATAGCTGCAATGTTGGTGATTTTAACGTTGTTTAATATAATTAGAGAGGACTTTTCTGTTTGGATGAATGGGCTGTCTATGGGAAGTAGCACCTAGGTATCACTTTGCTGGCAAGATGGCTGCGGTCTGAATATGGCCAATACAGCTCATCCAGGGCAAGCGATAGATCAGCCTATGGGGAGATTTAAACAGCTGTGTGAGGAGGACTGGGCTAATTTGATCCTCAACATGATATGTTTGTTTGTGCTGCCCCATGCCGTGGAGAAAATTATTATGGAGGATCAGCTTGCCGCATGTTGTTGTCCCCCTCGGCGCGTTGCCCTATACGCACGTATGCCTAGCGGTGGCACTGGAACTTAGGGACAGTGACTTAAAATGCAAACCCCATGAAGAGTTAATCACACTTCCCCTCTACCCTCAACTTGAGAGACGGCACAGTCGGGCTCCACCCATTACTCAGAATACACCAGAATAAAGCAGTACTCTGCAATATCCTGTTGGTATTTATTCCATGTGTGTCGTCTCGCTTATTTCCCAAGGTCTATTTGCTAGCAGAATGCTGGTTGTTGTTTCTCTGTCGGTTTCTGCGGAGCCCCGGCGTGCTTCCCACTCTTTGTTCTCCAACACAGACGAGCAAGTAAACAAAGGACCCATGGGGGAGTGCCATATGTTGCCTGCAATGTCAAAAGTCGCAAATTAAGTCTGGTTTGTACCTCCAAATGTTGTTGATCACATTGAATGTATGATGGAAAAGAATGTGTACACAGAGCTAAATCCAAGTTTGCAGAGTTTATTCTGAGCTCGCGGCAGAGCAACTGTCTCACTGGCAGATGAGCATTAATAAGTTCACGTTGCATCGTTCAGAGTATAGCCAATACGGCTTCACGTTGCATCGTTCAGAGTATAGCCAATACGGCTTCACATTGCGGTGTTCAGAGTATAGCCAATACGGCTTCACGTTGCAGCATTCAGAGTATAGCCAATACGGCTTCACATTGCGGTGTTCAGAGTATAGCCAATACGGCTTCACGTTGCAGTGTTCAGAGTATAGCCAATACGGCTTCACGTTGCAGTGTTCAGAGTATGGGTTTTATGCCATTCAGATGGGGAAAAGTCTCCCATTGGCTTAGGAGGCAGCCAATCATGACTAGGTCGCTACCAAGTTCGCTATTAGAGGTAGATCAACATGTTGTCCAGCCGCTTTGCAAGCAGCTGGCAAAACAACACTAATGTTGACCTCTTAAATTATGCAATAATTAATGTACGCATATCTATTATTTGAACCGTGAGAAAAAGCTGCTGATCAATGCAGAGGGCAATCTGCAATATACAATGCAATAGAATAACACACAAAAGGTTACAGGTTCAGATTGAGTTGGTATACTGTGTTTGTATACATTCATGCTTGACAGTAAAGTTTGTTTTGATTGGCCACAGCTCATCACTACAACACATTTTTCCAAACCATTCTAGTTTCTCTTTTTCACTGCTCTCATTATACTCCCACTGACATCCAGCATTCCTGTCTACGGGTCATGCCCCAATGTTTCAGAAACACTGGCTTATAAATAGATTCACTAAACTCACTAAGCCTATACTTGTTTGACAAAATAACTCAAGAATGGAAGGGATTTTTCATGAGACTTGATCAAAGAGAGATGGTTCAGTTCTAGGCTAGAAAAGTCAAAGTTATGACCTTTCTAACTAAATCAATTAGTTCTGGATTTTGATGTCTATGACTTGAATTCTTGTGTCATGACTCATGACTTATGAAAGAAATGAAATGTAACTGTAGTCTATACACGGTTATTGGAAAACCTCTGACTATGTGAGAGAAAGTTCCACATTCAGCGTAACTTCCTAAGTAAAATATAACTTTCTGCTAAACCCTCAAGTCAAAATCCTTCGCCATGAGGTTTCTATGCTTTAAAAATGTAATGAACTGTCAGATTAGAAAAAATAATATTTTTATTCTAGGCTGCAGAGTGTCCTAAAAGAAGAGGCAGACACATCTTGAAAGTTAATTGGCAGGGGGACGGAGATCTTGAATATGCATCTACTGTACGTATACGTATGTGAATTCTTGGTTTCCTCCGTGTGACATGGCCCGTCCCATTTGCAGCAAAACCTCTTATTCATAAGCCAGATTTATACTTCACTGTACGGTGTAGCGGCAGCCAATAGCCGATCTACAAGCCGCGTTGTGTGGGCTAGTTTCTGCCCACGTGTATGAAGTAATAGCATTCTGTCTTTTCAGACAAGATCTTGTCTTGATTTCAGGAATTTGTACATTATTCTACAAATACAGGCTTGAGTAAATCTGTTACATCTTGAGTCTCCCCGGGACCCACATTTGTGAAGATAGTCGATCTACAAGCTCATTTTTTTTCTCCCTCTTTTTTAAATAAAAAAGGGAAACAAGAAAGGGACAGAAATTACCTACAAATTAATATGGGTCCCGCAACCCACAAATAGGTCCCGACCCAATGTTTGGGTCACACATGAGATAGATGTAATGACATGCAGACCTTTCCTCTATAATTAAAAGTTTCCTACATAAGGCGGTGGAACTTTGTGGCAAAGAGCCCCACAGATTTGCCCAAGGTCTTTAATGCTAACAGCTGTTGATTAATCACGATGGGGCTGAATTACTAACTGGCTCTGATCCGACTATGGAACAGGATGCCCAGCGCAATTAGACCCTCCTTCGCATGTACTTGACAACAGTATAGATTAAGTGCCACTTCCACCTATTTAGCTATACCTTTCTGCTCCCACTATAGTAAGCCAATAGCTTATAAGCAACCTGTAGTTGGTCTCATCAAGAGTAGTGCAGGCTAATTAGCAGCACTTGGGCTAAAGAAAACGTGCTGTAATTGTAATGTAGGGCTCTTATGGTTTTGCAAGGAAACCTTACATCTGAAGGTAAATGAGTTTGTGTAGTCCATAACTTGATTTTATTCGGCAATTACGGAGTATGCACAAGCATTCTTAAATACATCAAGTCTCCATCCTTGATACCACAGCGCATAATGATGGGTGCTTTTAAATCTACCATGCTTAGAAAAGGAGGAAATGACAGCTAATATAAAGAAAATCCCACTCTCACATTCCACATCAACCAGAAGTACTGAATTACTGGATGGTGATTTGTCCAAACAGCTTTGTGGGAATACAAAATGCAGAATGCATTTCCCCAGCAGTGGACAAGTCCACTGACACCAGTGATAATGGTCAGTTGGAGGTGTTTGTGAGGCATTATGATGATACCAGTGATAATGGTCAGTTGGAGGTGTTTGTGAGGTATTATGATGATACCATTGATAATTGTAAGTTGGTGGTGTTTGTGAGGTATTATGATGATACCAGTGATAATGTTCAGTTGGTGGTGTTTGTGAGGCATTATGATGATACCAGTGATAATGGTCAGTGGGTAGTGTTTGTGAGGTATTATGATGAGCGTATGAGTCAAAGGGGGAGTTTGAGTATTAATTTAGTGTTTGAGTGGTGCAACCACTCCTATAGACAGCTATGTGTGTGTCCCTCCCTGTGTCCGAGCACGAAAAGAGTTTTTTCAGTTCCAAGTATTTTGTATTTGCAGATATCGTGATATATCGTTGATGAAATGTCATACAATATATCGATATATCGCAGTATATCGAATATCAGCAATTTGTTTTAAAGGGGTCTATATGTGACCCCTGTGAGTGTATGGCCCCTTAATTGATTTAATATTTCCTGTTCTGGAGTGGAACCATGCAGCCTACCTATTGGTTTATTAACTGATTGAGTGACTCCACCCATCTGATTCTCACCTATGTAAGGGTTTCAAGCCCATGCAACTTGAGAAAGCCTGGATGTTGAAATTGTTCAATTTTTTCTTCATTTGATAATTTTTGGGGTCCAGCACTGTATTCATAAACTGTGGGATGTGAATATCTCATTCCTTCTTTAAAGGGATATTTCACTTTCATTCCATCGTCTACTCAGGCTTAGAGTTTTTAAGTCGCTCGATTCAGTATTTAGATATTTGATATTCATTTTAGCTGCCACGCACCCATAATCAGTTACTGTATAACAGGTGTAAGGCAAACCGTACTGAAAACCTATATTGCAATATCGGTATTGATATCTATCAAGTTCAATGCATTTTCAGACAAAAAGTAAATGTCACACTGGTCATAGATAGTCATTACTCAATGTGTGATCTAATCAGGAGGCCATAGCCGAGTGGGAGGCTGTCGTAGATGAGAGAGGCCGTCTGGTAATCAGAAGGTCACCGGTTCAACACCCCTGCCTGCCCAATTTATGTGTCCCCGAGCAAGACACTTAACCCCTAACTGTTCCCTGTGGTTGGGGCACCTTACTAGTGCTCCTAATAGTTAGGATGGGAAAATGCAGAGGACTTACTTGCACAGTGACAAATACCCCCAAAACAACTAAAGCAAACTAGAAATATAATATAACGTTTATAAAATTCTACCATAGTTCTTTACTGCTTTCTACTGATTGATAGATATTGATTGATTGAATAATTTATTAGACAGAAATGTAAAAACAGCGACAGAGTACAGTCAAACACTTAGTCCAAAAGGGATAGCACCAAAAAAGAACGACATTATTTACTATAATGAAAGACTGTAGGGCTGGGCGATATGAAAAAACTAAATATAATACCATATGCTTTGACCAACTTATTCAATATCTACATTGTGACAATATACTATATTGTGACAATGCATCTTAGTGTGTCTACAATCTCACACACAAAGTGTCACATCTTGTGATTAAACACTAATCAATACTTGATTATACATACAATATTACGGTATATCTAGTCATCGTCCAATACATCGTCCATACCTACCAAAAGCTTAACAAAACAACAATTTAATTCTCAACAGGCTAACTTAATTGAGGCCTATGGCCTTCATCACAATTAGAAAACGTAATTGCCAGTGTGCAAAACTTCAACAGCAGGGAGATGTGAGACCCTTTGGCCCAAAGAGCAGCACACTGCCGTGCACCTTGTGAGATGTTTTCAAAGTACTGACAATGTATGCAAATCATGAGTATCTTCGATGTTAATGGGGCTGAATCACCAGAGAGCAACATCTGGCCAAGCTGAATTTAAAGTGCTAGCATGCCTGAAATCCGATGGTTTTGTCTTTTTAGCCATTTCACTGTGGGAAATGAAATGCCAACTAGGATGTCAACAGATTGGATGTTTGTGCCATTAGCACTGAACACACACACTGTCAATCATGATTGATTGTCCAGGGTGCAGGGACAGATTAGGAGGCACTTTGCAGGTCTCCATCTTACTCTTGACAGAGAACAGGCATCTCTATATTAGTCCTGTCCCTTTTTGTTCCTTTGTTAAGCCCTTTATCCGAAAGTGTACACTGTCCTTATTGGCAAGCCCTCCAGAAAGGAGTTTTGTGATTAGGTTTAGACAGGGGCACCAACAAGGGGGGATGGGTGCTTCCGGGGCCCAGAGCTGGGCTGGGGACCAGGAACACACCAGAGACTCAGATTTGGCATCCGTGAAGCTCGCCGATGGTAAGAATCCTCATCCAAACATTTACCTACTTTATTTTTCTTGAATGTGTGCCTAACTACGGCTATTTCTTTGTGGCCAAAATGTCAGCGAATTTTGAGTAAAAAACTGAAGCATTTTCCCACTTGTCACCAGTAAAAACAACCAGCCAAATGCTGTGTTTACAAGCAACATTATTTAATAACCCAAAGGGAATAAGGGACGGCATATTTCTAAACGATGACATTCGCATAACCTGGAGGGACAAGTATAGGCTGCAAAAAGTCCGGCAGCCGACACGCTTCTTTTGTTTAAAGTGGGACATTTGGTATATATATATTTTTGGTAAAGTTTTTATTGGCCTAAAATGTTGTCTATACATTCATGAATCCACTGTCGGTATTGAGCAATTATTTAAAAAAGAATTGTGACCCTACCATTAACATCTTATGCAAGGCAACATTTTTAAATTTCCTTATGCTTTAATTAGCATGTGACATGTCAAACTAGGGGGTTTTCATGATTCTGAATCCATTCCAAGCATTAGTTTAGCACAAAAAACACATTCTTTGGGCTAAAAACAGGCATAGCCTGACCTCATCACATTCGTGCTGATCTCATCACATTTGTCATGACGGACGGCTATGGCCATTATTAGCCCAAGGGATGTTTTTTTTTGTACAATATGTATGCTTGGAATGGATTCTGAATCATGAAAAAAACCCTAGTTTGACATGTCACATACCTTATACTTAAAGCATAAGGAAAGTTTGAAATTTGACATTTATGTCTTATATTGGATGTTAATGGTAGGGTCACAATAAACTTTGCTCAATACTGACAGCCGGTTAGCAAGTGGATTCATGAATGTATGTATAAGACAATATTTTAGGCCAATTAAAAACAAAGACTACTATATACCAAATTTCCCACCCCGGACTATAAGTAATGATTTAGCAGAATAACTTTGAGGCGTACTCATAGTGTACTCAAAAATAAAGTATTCATACTTTTTATCGGTGCAACCCAAATTTTTTATGTCACTTTGAAGCTACTATATCTACTATTGTTAGTGAACACAGGAGCACAGATGTTAGGGGGCCCAGAATTTACCCGGCAAGTCCCTGTTTAGATTATAACTATGATTCAACTCTCATTGAATCATATTAAATGTTTCACAATTCAAGATTCTATGGAAGAAGCTACTGTAATTTAGACATCCACAAGGTCTCTATGTAAAATCTTAATCTGCCATATACTAACGCCTCCCACCAACAGGACATTAAGATGGACGTTTTGCTCCTGACGTGTATTAAATTGATGACTGTATGGTGGTAGCATGCCGAGTGTAGGCCTTTCTACTCTGCCCTTCTACATCACAGTCAAGCCAATTTCGCCTCAGGGGAAAACGTTTCATGAGGTGCTAGTATGATGTATGGTACATCAGCATCATTTATGACTGCCCTGTCGCTCCATCACTCAGTGAGATGGAGACATGCCAGCGGAATGTCTTCATGACCCCGACCTCATACCCAAGTCAGGGGCATAACAGCCAATCGTATGCCATGTTACACAGAGATCACGCAATGCTGTGGCATGATGAAGAGCCATAATTTGTGCTGGCATTGCTGTTGCGCACAAAACCAAACGAAGCCACTTCCGTGTGCGCCTTTACAGTGCTGCGGTGTTGATGATAAAAACAGTGTCAGCGTTTCACAGCAGTTGTCTACATTTCTGTATTTGCAATAGCCTACACAATTATTTAACAAACATCACACGTAGAATTCACAGAAGCTTCAGTACCAACGCATTTTCTAAATGCATTCAGCTGATGGCTAGTCAGATGGCAATATTACTGGGCGGGGGAGAACCAGTGATCTTCTGATTACCAGACGACCTCTGCGTCGGCTGTCCCTTCTACACTAGTCTCGTGTCACCAGCCAAATTCGCGCAAATTTGGCCCAGACCAGCCCACCACAACCAGCGTGCAGATAGTAGAAACTATACCGCCCGCTCCGTCGAGGCACACACAAACAGGCCCTAATACCACCACTTTTACAGAACAACATAAATGATACAAACCAACAGACAACACAACCCTTTGTTGCTCTCACAAGAATGATGCTGGCAAAAGGATTCAAGATAGAAGAGGGTATATTTGTCAATCACTGATACAGGTACAGTTCAATTATCATGATGGCACTGCCACTGGCAGAAGGGCAGCACGCCCAGACCTTTCCTGGTGGCATGTCGCCTATTGGCTTGCCTGCCTGTCAAAAATTAATTAAATATTTTTTTATATCATGGCGGCCCCCTATGGTTGCTGCCCACTGGGAATATGACCGGTACGTCCTATGGCCAGTCCAGCCCTGCCTCCTCACCACTTCCGTTTCGTCTTTACAGTCGCACAAATGTATCCTAATATAAATCCTCTAAGCATATATAGCTTGTGCCTTAGCAGAAAAGGAAATACAAAAATAAGCTCTAAAGATATTTTAAAATATATTCCGTGAACGGAAATGGCAGCTTCCTTACTTGGATTTCGGGAGCTGTACATCCAGACTCTATATAGCTTTCGGAGATTGTGGAATAGATGTCTGGCTACACTAGACTACTTCTACACAGACAGCAGGCAGAGGTGTGTGTGTGTGTGTGTGTGTGTGTGTGTGTGTGTGTGTGTGTGCGCAGCTGGTGAAATATGACTGTCATTTTGGGCTCGTTTATTTTTAGCACCATCCACCATCAGCCTGAGTTAGAGCGATTTAAGTAACTCAAGTTGATGGGAGTCCACACCACAACTAAAATTAGTGGTGGACAATATCTTGATCACTTTCAGATCGATGCCAATCAACATAATCAACTTGAATTTACAGGCATCACATTCAACACATCATCCACTTTCATTGGTGTGGATGCTTATTAAATCATTATTCTATTATGTTATTAAGTGTTGAGGACAGCTCTTTATGCTTCATTTATACATTGTCAAAGTGTAAATCCGGCTTTATTCTTCATACAGCTCATTTGTGTGCATGTGTGTCAAACTGATTTTGCTGCCTCCTCAGTATTTTTTGTCCATAATTGCCTCCTGTCAAAATGTGTGAGTGAGCTGATTGCAGGAAATAGGACACGGCATACTTGCCCCTCATTAACCCGTCAGTTGGTGTAGCAGATGTGGCAGATTGAAAGATAGGGCAACACAAGCAGATACTTCCTCTTTAGCAGACATACGTTCCTCCAGTATGTAAGTCACTATTACGTAATTAAGCCACTATAGGCGAATAACAGTTTAAGTCCACACCAATTATCCATAATGTATAAATGATGGATAAGGGGTCAGGACAACTAGGCCTTTTCGTGGAGGAATAAAATGTGGACTTAAATAGTTATTCGTCTATAGTACTTAAGCAAAGTCCTTGTAGTTAGGATAGGACTTAATCATTGTATTAAAAAGGTGCAAGCTTGGAGTCAACGGTGAAAATGAAATGAAAAGATTTGTCCCTGAACTAACTGTCTTTTAGTTGTCACCTTATACAAAAACAGCCGTACACCTGGTCTATAAACAATATAATTAAAAACCAGAACAAAAAAAGAAAGGTTTGAAATTAAACCTCCAGTACGCAGGTAGTATTGCCCTTTGTATACAGTGCTGCAATGGTCATTGTGACATCTGGATGCCGATGAATTTCCATCTGGTTGGGTTTGCAGTCCCACACAAATACTGTAGATATCTGTACCTCCTACTCAGCCTACCTTTCTTCAAAACTGTCCATGGCACAGTATGCTGGCAGCAGATTGTGGAAATAAAAACAATATAAATAACAAGCACCTTGAGTTCACAATGTTTACAGTTCATTGGCTTCTCTACAGTGGTGTTCAAGTCAGAAAGCCTTGGAGGTACAAGACGTGCTGAAACAAAGTTGGGCAAGGCAATGTGTTGTTTTCTCTGGACCGTAATCAAATTATCGTGTGAACTGCTCCTTTGAAGTTTGAATCAGAAAGCATTCTTTAGGATAATCAAGCAAAAATATGCGTGTATATTCAATCCCTATTCAAGCCACTTGGAACATTCACTCCAAAGTGGTAATTAGGAGTCATGTTAAAGCACAACTTTAGTTTTTTTCAACAAAAGGTTCATGTCACTCCCCTCACAGACGAGACAGGTTGTTTTCTTTACTGGTGGTTTTTTAAGCACTTCAACACTTCAACAAACTGGTGACACACAAAATAATAAAGACATGATCAGAATAATCGCAAACCATAAAGCATACAAACATGATATGGTTGATATGGAAAATGCACTTGACAAATGAATGTACCTCGCTGGCTGCATAGCGATGTAAAGGGTATGAATGGAAACCATGGAGTGTCCCAAAACAATCAATAAAAACTGTCAAACTGAAACAAAAGTAAATCGATCAATTAAACGCATAAACAAATATAACATGCAACTTATGCGGGGGCATTCGAACATGGGGCTAAATATGTATTTATTTATTTTACAAAATTGTATAGCGATTTGTTTTCTATCATTTACTATAGTCCTACTAGACACCAGGAAATTACATCTGGCCACAGAAGATCACAGGATATATTGAATATGAAGGGGAGGTGACAAACTGACATAATTTGAGCCTACTGAGCCTAGCCTCAGTATGGCATCCCCCCAGTAGGCTACCTTCACATTTAGTAGATCCTGTGATCTTTTACATATTTTCCAATGTAATTTATTGGGGTTATAACTAAATCGCCATAATATTTTGTAAAAAAAAAGAATGCCCCTTCACCTGTCAAAAACTGCTAAAATCGCTAAAACAGCAAGCAGCAAATAAAATAAAATATTTTACTCTCTAATAACAACCTAAAACATGAACCTTGGTTGAAAAAAAACTAAAGTTGTCCTTTAAATACAATCCAAAGCAGTACAAGGTTCTTTCCTTCTTTCAATAGTCAGTTTTTATCAAATGCTCACAAACAAATCCAAATGAATATTGGCATTTGTTTTCCCTTAAGCTAAACAAATCTCAGACACTTCTAATTTAAGACCTTGTGGACTACAGTATAAGGTCTTAAAGTAGAGATTTGTTTACATTAAGGGCTATAAGTTATAGCCTAGTGAGCATGTGGCACTTTGCTGATGCATCAATACGGGACATACTGTAACTGTAGAGCAACAAGGGCAAGAGGACACACAAGAAAATTAGGGACATGGTGAAAGGACATGGAAAATCGAAAAGGAGGTGTCAGCATGGCAGATTGTTTTTAATTTGTTGTCAAACCATGATTCGGTCGAACCTTAATAAAGTCTCACAATCATGACAAATTGAATTAATGAATATCTGAGAATATCCGTTTAGTTTTAGTTTTATTTTGAGGGCAGTGGAAGTAGTATTCCCGTTCACAGATCTTCATTTACATCTGAGCAGATGGTGCTTGCATAAAAAGGCATACCACCCAGCAATCATGTGTGCAATAAATGATTCTGCTTAAATTCCTGTGGATTGACTACAGATGGTGTGGTGATCATGCTGCCTGAGTCCATGGGCACATGTTAGACATACTGTTCAAGAGGACTTTTAGTACTGGCCATGCCACTGCCAAACACTATAAACACCATCACAATGGAAAGGTTTAATCGATTTGTTTTTACAAGGCCAGATGCTGCTGAGAGAATGACAATAGTCAAGCACAATTCACTGCCAGAAGAAGACTCGTAAGTTTGAGTACACATATATTTTTTGTATATATTCCACACTCAGCTTATACATTACAGGAATATACTACTGTATGGAAAAGTAAAAAATATATAATACTGTACAATCAAACAGTCTTCTAGTCGTCAGCATTTTATGCATTTTATTACTGATAATTAATGCATGAGAATATTGTGTTAAAAGATGAAACAAGATGAAAATGTACAGGTATTTGTTTTCTAATAGTGACAGTGGTGTTTTTTTATGTTTTTTTTAAGCTATTGTGTTGGAAATATTATGTAAATCTCTTTAATTTGTTTATCTGAACAATAATTGATGATTAAAAGGAACAACAGAGCGTACTATAACAGGTTAAATTACTGTTGTTACTATATTGTTATCTAGCATTATGCTGTGATTATGCTGTGATGCTTGACACACACACACACACACACACACACACACTCGAGATTGGCAAGTACACTCATAACTCAGATATTATATTTTATTTTACTAAGAAAAGAGGGTTGACTTAAGTAGCTGATCTACAAGCTTGTACATCAGAGTGGGGGTATCGAAAGCAGAGGAGTGCCCTCCAGGATTCAACAATAAATTGGATTCAGTGAGAGATGGGAACTGAAACATCCCTTTGCAGGCGTGGCAGTTAAATATGTCCCCGATATAATACGGCAGAATATCCGATTATTTGAATTTCTCTTGAGATATACGAGCTTTGTTTGGTTGGCACAGTAGGGTTTGATGTGTAATTGCATGGTGGTCAGGAAACCTCTCTGGTTCCCTAATTTGAGATTAAAGCAACATTAATGTGGAAATTATAATATTGAACTAAAACCACCAATGACCATGTCATACCATTCTGCTAAAGTTTCCGCAGGTTGTTACTCGTTTCACATTTGTCATGTCTTATTCATAATAACACTATAAGGGCTAGGGCGGCATATTAAAAGGAGAATTCCATGCTAGAATGCTTTCTTACCTTTCTTTGTAGTTGTTACGTCCCCATCAAAGAGGTCCAGGTGTTTTTTTGTGCAAAAACTCCTTATTGGCTATTTTTCCTACCATAAGCCCTCAATGAATTGCATTGCATTGAATGGGAATTGAATGGGGCTATGGGGTGTTATGCTAATTCGCTTATTTCCATCGAAAGAAGTAGTAAAGTGTGCCGCTTGGGATAATATTTACATTATGAAGAGAGGATATATACAAAGAAATTATAATTTTGAGCGATGGAAATAAGTGAATTAGTACAACACCCCATAGCCCCATTCAATTCCCATTCAATTCAATGCAATTCATTTAGGGCTTATGGTAGGGGAAATAGCCAATAAGGAGCTTTTTCACAAAATAACACCTGGACCTCTTTGGTGGGGACGTAATGACTACCAAGAAAGGTAAGAAAGCCTTTTAGTATGGAATTCTCCTTTAACAGTTTGACTGTTTTTTACGTTTAACACGCATTTTAATCAACCCCCTTTCACTGCCGAGATTGTTGTATTACCTTTAGAGCATACGCTGATTATTTGGGCTTTTAATCCGCGAAAATCCAGCGAAAAAAGGTCCCGTGGTTTGTTATGATCCGAGTGTCGCATCCACCACCCGGATGCACCCGGAAGACGCACACAAGACTCGTCTCAATGAGGCGTTGCACCCAATGCATTTCCATTGGCCTCAATTTCCCAGAAGCCCTAGCAGCCCACAGCATGTGACGATTTCCGGTTTCGTCATCACAGCGAAGCCATCCAGTCTCATACTCCGCGACGAAGACGGATTTTCTTTTGATTCATTACATTACGGCGGATTAAACACATAAAACAAAAGGCGGGTATGTCCGATACGGCAGCGACATTAACCTGGAGTAATCCATTCGCGGCACGGAAACTGTTAATATAATGATTTAGAGACATTTTTAAATATTCAATCCTCCTCAAAGGGATCTTCAACGGGTAACAAACTACAGTAAACTACTACTAGCGTCCCTCTTGTGGGTATGTCATACTCATAATAGGTGAACATTTGACAAAAATGTAGGCAAAGAAATAGCCGATCTAAAAGGTCACATGCAATGTTGTGAGCTTGTAGATACCGGTATGCAAATTTCAGCAAAGACATTTGGTGTACATAGGTTCAAAGGTTCAGTATTTGTAGTGCGCCCCCCATCCAGTTATTACACTGGCCCGGGCACAGTCCAGAGAAAGAGAAAATAAAGAATAATATAGATTGATGAACCGAATACAGTACAAGGCACCATTTATCCATTGAACTCAAGCCACCATGTTCTTTTCCTTCGCTCTATTACTTTTTTAATCTCAGGAATATCGCCCGCATCCGGCCCTCTCCGACATTTCCAGCAGCTGAAACACTCAAGTACCATCTCTGTTGCTGGCTTCTGCATGCTCCCTCCCTCTATCTGTACATAGTTATATACAGGTCCATCCCAACGAATTAGAATAATCTGAAAAAGTTCATTATTTGCCATAACGTAATAAAATAAATGTACTTTCATATATTTTAGATTAATTACACAAACTATGTTTTAATATTGATGATTATGGCGTACAACTCATGAAATCTCAGTGAATTAGACGATTTTATGAGACCACTATAAAAATGATTTTTTAAACGTGAAATGTCGACTATCTGAAAAGTATATTAATGTATGCAGTTAATACTTGGTCTGGGCTACTTTTGAACAAATTATTTCATCAATGGGGCGTGGCATAGGGGTGATCAGCCTGTGGCAATGTTGAGGTGTTATGGAAGCCCAGGTTTGCTTTGATAATAGCAAACACAGCATCTAAAAAGATGGCTGTGTTGAAACCACATTTTCAGTTTCACAGTGTCAGTGGATCAACACCAGCAGATAACATGGCCTAAATCAGTGTTTTGTCATGTCCAGAGTCTGAACACAACCATCTATGATATTTTACAGCACTGTGTTTGCGTTTGAAGCCACACAATTGTGATAACGAGCGCTCTGTGTTAAACCCCAGTTGCGCTGGGTTTACTGATGCTACATGCACAGCAGCACAGGCAAAATAACGCCCGCCTGCATGTTCCAGCTTTGACAAATAGGGCTCAGCGGCTTCAACGTTGGCCAGCCGCTCCGGAGGTTTGTATCTGGAACACACTCCCCAACCACATTAAAGGTCTTTCTGTTATAAAGCCCCATTTGATTGGAATAATCTTCCTCTATCTCTTAGATCGATTTCCTTCAGTCGCTTCCTCTGTTGCTTAACAGCTGATGATGTGGTGGTTGGTGGGGTATTTCTTTTTTTTTACCTGGGGGCTTGCCTGGTGTGACACACTGACGGGAAATGCAAGATTTCATAGTAAATGCGACCTGAAGTCGCAACAATAGTAATAGTTTTCAACATCAATGTTTTTTGGTGGGGAGACAATATGAAGTCTCTCTTTTTTGTGCTACAAGACGTGTTTCATCACGGTTTCTTATTGCACATATATTGCTATCCAGTCCTGTCAATCCCTATTTGGCTTTGTCACATTTAACCACGTAACTGCAATGTTATTATACCATAGGTGAAAAGTTTGGAAAATGTTTTATTCATTTATTTTTTCTTCTGCGGAAATAGATTTACCCAAAAAAAATGCCATTTTGACAGGTGCAGCTCAATGGCAGCTAAATTGGGCAATGTCCATGAATATCCCCATAGGTATCAATTAAGTATAACTTTGGGACATCCGTGCCCACTACTGCAAAGACCGGGTTTCCTGTCCTGGCAGCAGGGCCGTCAGCTTGGCTGGGTAATTTGGCAATTCGCCGTTTATTTGGTGGGAAGCCAGCAAGGAAATGTGTTCTTCATCGCTGCACTAGCGCCTCCTACAGGTTGGCCTACAGGGTGTCTGTTCAGTGTGCACTGGTGAGGGAAGATAGCTTGAACCTCAGTAAGCTCTCAGTGCAAGTCCTCACCGTTGGCTAAAAGAAGCGGCTGGTGAATCCATGTGAATCAGAGGAGGCAGGGCTGTCACAAAATGGAAGGCATAATTTAAATATAAGCCAGTAAAGGGAAAATGATATTTGTACAATTTAGCTTAAACTGGCTATATTGTACAAATACATTTTTTTTCAAACTTTTCAGGCTGTGACCCATCAAAATAATCATATTTGAACTGGGCCTCAGAGATACCCCTAGTCATACTGTTTTCTGTTGCTTTGGGTAACAGTCTCCTCCTCTGCCCAAGTGAACACAAGGCCCCATTATTCTACTATAGATGCTTTCTACAAGTGTAAATGAGGCGTACACATACTCCATTTCCATTGTTACCATAAAATACCAGGATCCCCGTAGCATATCCTCTTAATAACGGTCTACATGGTATTAAATGTTGGAAGTACCGGAATTATTTTTTATTATGTAGGCCCAATCTCAATATCGACCCTGTGCCCTGAGCACTAAACCCTCACAGACTTTAATTAATGTCACCTGCACATTCAGCATAACTCAGAGTACAAGAGAGTGCTCAAAATGTCATGAATAGGACTTGGGAGAGATAATGTGAACATCCACCAACATACTCTACACAACGTTATTGTCTCCACCAGGCCGAAGGCATGTGGGGAGAGTATGTTTTGCACTTTGTCCGTCCGTGTGTCCGTCCGTCCGTGTGTGTGTCCGTGTGTCCGTGAACAGCTAATCTTGGCCACCGTTAACCCGGTCGATGCCAAATTTTGCACACACACTCCCTGGATGCCAACGATGAACCTCTGCCCCAAACTTTCCAGAACGGCCTGTTATAGCGCCACCAGGAGGCCGCTTTGTGCAAAACAAGTTTTTTCACAGTACACCTACAGATTTTGTCCAAACATCACGCAAATTAGTACACAGTCTCTCTAGAGCCATTCAACGAAACGGGTCTTTCAGATTTCTCAGACTCCATCCTGATTGGTTAAGATTGGCTTCCAAAGTTCACAGGAGTGCTCAGTTTCAAACAAAATGCTGCAAATCATGAACACATTGCGTGATTTCCGTGAAATTGTGCACGCACATTCCCACTAGGCCGAGGACGAAATGCCACATGAACAATTTCAACTCAGCCTCAAGGTGGCGCTATAACTGGCCAAAAAGTGTTTTTACCTCTAACTGCACGGATCTGTGGATAACCTGGTGGAGACCTGTGCCCAGAAGGGCACTTTTTCTAGTTAGAGATGCAACCGATCCGATATTATATCGGTATCGGCCTCCGATCCAGCTTAATTAATGTATCGGAGATGCAAGAGAATGGAATCACTTACAGACTTAACAGTAATAAAAGTATAAAGTTTACCCGTCGTCGCACGGATCAGTCAAGTCACTGCATGCGCATCTAGCTGCATTCTGACATTGTTGATGAGATTGCTCTTGTAATCCATTCTTCTGCTATATATTTCCTGCACACACGTGCTGTTTAGCGCTATGTGATTCAATCTTTGTAACTTTATTATTGCCATTGAAAAAAATGCTGCTGTGACGACGACGATGATGATGAAGAATAAGCGCACGTCGTCGTCGCGGTAAAATCCATCTTTATATAATTGGCTCAGTTATCAAACCATGACATGTTGTCAGAAGCTCAAACACTCATTCAGATTGTAATTCTTAAGACAAAGACAGAGTTTGCAAACTACTACTTTTGTCACATGATAGCGCAGCTGATTCCCGGCATCGCATTAGGGGTAAAAAGGTACCATGTGTATATAGCAATAATAATTACTATTGTTATTATTATTATTAATAAACCATAGAATGAATTAACAGGTTACATTTAAGAGCCTGCCCAGGGACTACAGATGAAATTTAGCTTTGGCTAACTCTGGCCCATTTACATTGATGTGAAAACTGACATGTTGATTAATGAGCGTTGTCCCTGTCAAATAAATAAATAAATAAATAAATGCAGGCATCACTTTAGGGGTAAAAATGTACCTTTGCACATAATAATAATCCATAGTATTAATTAACAGGTTGCCATTCCCTTAAGGTTTACAGGTTAAACAGTTCATATTTTTGTATATATATATATATATTTGTATTTATTTGTTTTGCTATGTAGCCTACAGCAAATATCGGATCGGTAAATATCTGATATCGGGAAATTTCAAAATTAATATATCGGATCGGAATTGAAAAATCAGTATGGTTGCATCTCTAAATGTTATACTCCTCACTGGGAGACCCTCGAGAACTGATTTGTCCCTAAATAGAAATTAAAGGTTCTTGGCTCTTAGAGGCATCTTAAAGCTGCTAAATATTTTGTCAAATGGTCCTACGAAGCAGTGGTTCTCAAAATGTTCTATGTCAGGGACCCCCAAATTCATGTTTCAAATTATTGTCTCCACCAGGCCGAACGTGCGTGCGTGCGCCCGTCCCCAGCTAATCTAGGGCGCCGTTAACCCGGTCGATGCCAAATTTTGCACGCACACTTCCTGGATGCCAACGATGAACCTCTGCCTCAAATTCTTCACAACAGTCTGTTATAGCGCCACCAGGGGGCCGACTTTTGAAAAACGTTACACACCATCTCTATAGTCATGTGTTCAAGACGGATCGGTCCGATATTTCATATTCCATCCTAATTGGCTAACATTAGCTTTCAAAGTTTGCAGGATTGGTCCATTTGAAAAGAAAAAGCCTCAAATCATGAACGCAGCGTGCAATTAACGTGAAATCTTTCACCGACTTTCCTACTAGGCTGAGGAATAGATTCCACCCTTTTCACATTGGCCGTTTATAGCGCCACCAACAGGTGGATTTTAGCAAAACACATTTTTGGAACAAAATGCCTCAAGTCATCCAATTGCCATCCAAGGCGTAACAAGAAATGGCACTGTTTTCACATTGGCCTATTATAACGCCACCAGGAGGTAACATCCTGACCTGGCCTGGTGGAGACCTGTGCCCAGAGGGTCACTTTATCTAGTTATTATTATTATTTCAAAAAACATTTTGTTAGCTTGTTTTGAAAATAGCAGATCTATAAGCTCATAACAGGTCGAACACAAAACGTTGTGAGCTTGTAGATCGGGTATTTTCAAAAAGGCCCTCAAGGACCCCAGTTCTATATTGTGCGATTGTGGCAATTTTCTTTTTAATTCTTTTCAATTCAAGCGATAAAACGATTTGTTTCAAAAACTCACTGCTTTAGTTTTATGTTATGTATACTTCAGATGTTGCCTTTTACCTCATGGTAAATGTTTCCTGCAGATCATTATTCTCAATGCAATGCTGTAAAACAGTACTTCAGCTCTGGTGTCAGCTAAACCTTTCTACAGGAACTTTGTAGTGAAATGTGGGCAGCTGAATACAGATACACTATTCAGATTGAACAGATAATGTATTCTGAACAGATACAAATGTAATCCACATTTTTGACCTAATAGGCTATTTATTTAGTTTTTAAATTATTGCAAGCAGAATATTTGGATTGGGATACAACAGCAGTGATAACACAGGAATGTGTGTGGGGAGGAATCAATTAGCATAACGACTAAATTGAGGAGAAAAAATAAAAATCTCCAAAACAATCCAACCGCATTTAGAAAACAGGGCTGTGTAGTCACAATCTACATTGAAGCCTGCAATGTAGGCAACAATAAGTAAACAAGGATAATAGGAAACAAATTTCATATGCAAATTCAAATGCAAATGCAAATGCATAAAATGGCTTCACTAACACAATCTGGCTTTAAGAGATTTGCTTGAATTAAATGTCAACAACACATTTCACTGACATTCAAACCATGCATTGCTGTTCATCCAGGTTTGTAGATGTGAGAGATAAGGTTACTCTCTCTCTCTTAGACTTTACATTCCCTAGGACTGCTGGCATGCAAATGAGACTGATTTGAGAACATTTGAGTGTGTACCAATGCCCATAGGGAGGAGTCAATTATGTCAAATAATCAGTATTATTTGACATTTGACAATCTGAATCTTAAATGTCATCTAAACAAATGCATATGAAAGTAGCCAATGGCAAAATCTTTCATGAAAGACAGATTTAGACAATTTTCACACATTTACAATTCATGCCCTCCCATTTCTGGTTTATATCGAAATACAGATACAAATCATTTCAAATGATGTTTTACTTAGGTAAAAGTATCAAAAGCCTACCATCATGTAGAAACACTGTTACAAGTATAATAACCAAAATTAAGATGATTAAATAAACTTAAAATATTCACATCCAAATGTATACTTAAAGTACCAAAAGTAAAATTACTCATTATGCAGAATGTCACATTTCACAGGTTTCCAAAGAAATGTTGATGCGACACATTGTGAGCTTGTAGATTGGTTATCTTCAAATGGTCGAAATATAGAGCTGAAGTGGTTACTAACTACTATTATTGTTGCCACGACAACGGGAAGTAATGCAACGTCGTGGCAGTGACGTCGCCACGACTACAAATAAGAAGCCTAGGTCAATCAGGGCTAGAGATTAAGATTGAGTAACAAGGTGATCCCTAACGGATATAATTACTAACACGGCTACTTTCAATTCGACCCTCAAAAGTGTCATACAGCCCACCGCACTTTTGGCTTCATACCCAAGACCTCGTTAGAAGTCTTGTCTTCAATTATATTTTGCAATGATCAATCAAGTTGTACACACAATAGTGGATTAAAAGTATAATATTTGAGTCTGAGATGTAGTGGAGTAGAAGTAAAAGTACTGAAACTATACCTCCAAACTGTACCCGAGTACAGTAAATGTAATCGTTTACTTTACACCACTGTATGCAAGGCACCAACCCATTTAGACCCGAGTTAAAAACATTCACTTTGAAAGAATATATATTCAAAGATATGCGCCACATTTTTACGATTAAAAAAATTTAGCAGACTCGTAGCGCGCCACGTGTGGCGCGCTATGAGCTTTTTATTTTTCAATAGCTAAATTACAACATAATGTTTAAAACACCTTTCTCGGCCCCACCTCTCTCCCTGTGTTTTAGGATCCAAGATGGCCGCAGCACCAGGAGGGGGTGGCCTTACTGGGCTGCGTTCACAAATTCAAGACACCTGTCTTGCGTTTGTCTTGTGTCTGTGTTTAATGGCCACTCCAATGCATTTTCAATGGAACCCCATGGTTTGACCAAACATTTTGTTTGATGGGGGGGGAGTGGGGCAGAACACATCCATCAAAGCTGTGTTCAGACAAGTCAGGTGTCAGACACAAGGCAAGTGTCTTGAATGCAGCCCAGTAAGGTCATATGTCAACCCCACCTCTGCCCCACCCTCTCCTGGTGCTGTGGCCATCTTGGATCCTAAAACACAGGGAGAGAGGTGGGGCCGAGAAAGGCCCTTAGCATAGGTGCTCAATGTGTTGCTCAAGGACACTTCAACACTAACCCAGGCCAGCAGCAGGATCAAACCGGGAATCTTCCATTCCCCAAGTGGCCTCCTGAGCCACTGTGCCCATTCTAATTCAAGTATACAACCTTACCTAATGTGAAGAAAGAAGAAAATATATAGTGGAGGTACTTCTGTGGCCTACAGGCAGCATGCACACACAAGGTCTGCAGCTGATCAGACCAGCTGTTTGTGAGATTAGCTCGAGCCACACCGTAAAAACAAAAGACTACAAACTGTAGGTCAAGGTGAAATCCACAACAAGATGACGACATTTGAGATGAACTGAATTTCTGTGGAGGCTTAACACTGGAGGAGTGGGTAGAGCAAAATGCATATCTCCTGGAAACATCCGGTAGATATGCAGAGCCGCAGAAAAATTAGATTGATGCACTTGAAATGGAGTGAACACTATTAAACCGTTTCATCCTGTGTCTATGTTTCATACTTATTGCAGTGCTGTCATGACAACTGAATTTCCCTCGGGATCAATAAAGGTCCATCTATCTAAACAAACTAAATGGACCGTCAAATACTTTGATGAATGATGTCAGGAAAAGGTGTAGTTTTAAATCTTACGGGATCAAAAGGGTGTGGGTCAATGATTTTTTTTGTTGTGATATTTGGATGGATGACAGGCAGAGCTGCACAAAGTTAAGACTGACAGTGACAAACAAAGAAATAAATCTGAAAAATCTAAAAACAGTACAACCGCTGTTTGTGCCCGTAGCCAGGGACTTTTTTTCATGGAATTGTAGGTTTTAAACTGTAATATTTGCAGAGAGAACATAATGGATAAACACTTAACTTTTATGCAGAAAATAAATTATCCATATTGTTGGTCTGTTTACACCAAAGTGGTTGTTTTCCTCAAAAGGATAAATTACCAAAGTGCAAAGTATTGATGAATAAACTGGAAGGGTGCCCAAATGTTTGTACGTTCAATATTTATTTAGCATTTTTACAATTTCTTGTTTCACCCTTTTTAAATTAAAAGGCATTATATAAAATTTGCACTCAGAGATCCTCGCCAGGCCAGGTGCCTTTTGATTGATTGATTGAAATCTTTATTAACAGTTTGTAGAATTTACAGTACATTTTAAGCACAAACTCAATACAAAGACTGTCAACTGTGAGTGGACGACCCAATTAAGCATTACACTTGTTTACAACAGGGTCCACATTGTTCAATTCATCAAAACATTTAAAGACATACAAACATTTAGAGACATACAAATAGACATTTCTCTGTAGGTAAAGAACAGAACAGGAATTCATCATATGGGAAGCAAAAAAGGGAAAAGATACAATATACAGTGAGGGAAAATGGGGTGGGGGGGTGGGGGGGATTCAGATTTTACAGAGGCCAGTTTCGAATTGCAGCCATCCGTAGGTGCCCTTTGAGAGCGGTTTTGAAGGAGTCAAGGGATTCACATGTCTTAATGACTGTTGGTAGGGCGTTCCACATTTTGGTGGCATAGGAGCGAAAAGAATTTAGTCCCTTGTTTGTGCCGAATCTGGGTTGTACATGGTTTGTTGCACTCCCTCTGGTGTTGTGGGTGTGGACTTCGTTTACATTAAGGAAGTATTTAGACAGGTACATGGGTATCTTGGTGGTGTATCGAATCTTGTGGACCAGACCCATTGCAAGATGCTGTACTCTGTCGTCGACCCTAAGCCATCCCAGCCTGTCAAAGTGGGCAGGGGTGAGGTGGGTTCGGGGGGTGAGGCCAAGTAGGAGCCTGACCAGTTTGTTTTGAGAGGTCTGGAGCCTTGTTTTAAGGGCCTTTGAGGTGCTGTGGTACCAAGAGGTGGATGCATAGTCAAAGAAACCTTGTACGAGGGCTCCTGTTAAGGTCTTCAAGGTGTTTTTGCTGACCAGTGAGGAGATCCTGTAAAGGAATCTTGTTCTTTGATTGACTTTTTTGATTACGTTGGTGGCCATTTTATCACCGGAAAGATTGGCCTCCAGGATGGAACCTAGGTAGGTAATTTCATCTTTTCGTGTGATAATATTGTCACCCACTCTAACCAAGAAGCCATCTGCCTTGCTGAGTTTACTATTTGATCCGAAGAGGATGGATTCAGTTTTTCCCAGGTGTAAGGATAGTTTGTTATCAGCGAGCCAGGTGCAGATTCTACCGAGTTCAGAGCTGAGGGTCTTTTCAACCTGCAGTTTGTTCCTGTCCGAGACCAGCAGTGCTGAGTCATCTGCGAACAGGAACAAGTTGCAGTCACAAGCTGAAGTCATGTCGTTAACATAAATTAGGAACAGTAAAGGCCCTAGTATGCTTCCTTGTGGGACGCCACAGCTCACTGGGAGGGGAGGGGACAGTGTTCCGTTCACCTCCACCATCTGTTCTCTCCCCTCCAGGTAGGATTGCATCCAGCTCACTGATGTGCTATCAAAACCAATAGCTTTAAGCTTGTTAACCAGTATGGAGTGGTTCACTGTGTCAAAAGCCTTTTGGAGGTCCAGCATGACCATGCCGCAGTATTTTCCAGCATCCACCTCGTGTTTGATGTGGTCGCTCAAATAGAGGAGGCATGTGTCAGTGGAGTGGGATGTTCTGAAACCAGATTGGAACTCGTACAGCAATTTATTAGTGGCAAGATACTTTTCAACCTGTTCATAGACTATTTTTTCCATCACTTTCGAGATGGAGCTTAGAATAGAAATAGGGCGGTAGTTGCCGGGTTCTAATTTACTCCCTTTTTTGTACAAGGGGGTTACTTTGGCCAGTTTAAAATCTTGGGGGACCTGTCCCTGTTTGATGGAGAGGTTAACTATGTGGGTGATGACTGGAGCTATGGAAAAGGCTGAGTCTCTGAGAAATTTGGAGGGAATATTGTCATGGCCAGTGGCCTTGTGGGGTTGGAGGGCACTCAGTTTTTTAAGTACCTCCTCGGTTGTTACCATTGCCATTTTAAAATCATCTTTACAAACACCAAGGTTTTTGTAGAAGGCTGTGATGTGCTCTACACCAAAACGCCCAGAGTGGGAGGGCAGTTTGCTAACCAGCTTTGTTGCAATGTTTGTAAAGAAGATGTTCAAGTGGTTGGCTACATCGAGTTTGTCAGTGATGAGGGTGTTATTCGATTTGATGTTTATGTTAGTAAACCTGGTTTTTAGTTTCCGACCACAGCCTAGTTGGTTGTTTAGTAACTTCCATAGCTCCCGAGGATTGTTTTTGATTTCCTCGGCTTTATCATTGATAAAGTTACATTTGGCTGATTTGGTCATGGCAATTACACCGTTTCTTAGCTTGTTACACTGGGCTTTTAGGTTGCACAGTTTGGTTTGGAGATCACTGTCGAAGCGCTTGCACTTGGCTAGTTTGGACTTGCATTTAAGAAGTTCAGAGCATTTGTTGTCTCTGGCTTTCATTGCAGTCAGTATGTCCGAATTCATCCATGGCTCCGGGCGGGTTTTGACCCTGACGGTTCTCAAAGGAGCCATGATGTTTAGTACTGATGTAAATTTGGTTTTAAAGCCAAGCCATGCTTCTTCGACTAGTGAGCTCCTGAGCACATCGGACCAATCCAGACTCTCCAGTTCAAGGTTAAAGGCCTCACTAGAGTAGGTTTTGAGGTCCCTAGATATGACTGTTTTGTGACAGTCAAACTTTAGTTTTTGTATTTTGCGGGTACAGAAAATCATAAAATGATCACTGAGCCCACATACAATAACCCCTTTCTTTGAGATTCTGGATTTGTCCGAGGTCAGAATGAGATCAATGACAGTTTGAGAAGAATCACACACTCTTGTGGGTTGGGTAATTAGCTGACTGATACTATGCAGATCACAAAACCGACTAAATGACTTGAACACAGGAGCTTCCTTATGACGCATATCCGTATTGTAGTCGCCAATCAGGATCTTCTCTACACATTCCTCCCCAGCTAAGCACCCCTCAAGTATATCATAGAACTCATTCTGATCAGGGGGTCTATAGACGGTGCCCACTAATACCGATTTAGCATTTTTGAAAATTAATTCAACCCACACAGTTTCAATTTCATCATGCTGCAAGTCAGTACGAGTAATGTATTCAGTATCTTGGTGAATATACATGCACACGCCACCACCATGCCTGTTTCTGTCATTTCTAATGACTGAGTAATTTTCTATTTCAATCTCTGGGTCTTTAGTAGACTCATCAAGTTTAGTTTCAGAGAAACACAGTATGTTTGCCTTACCGTTCTGGAACAGATGTCTGATCTCAGCTAGTTTGGGATTCAAGCTATTCACATTCAAATGGAACAGGTGAAGGCCGTTGGATGCGACGATTGTGTTAATTTCGTCTGTGTTGAAGTAGTCAGAGGTGTGACCGAGGATGGGCGTGTCCGCGGCTGAGGTGTGAGTGGGGAGGGGCGGTGGAATGTGGGGGGTGGCGCCGTTGAACATGTCTGAACATGTCTGAACATGTCTGGACGTGTCTGTAGGCCAGGTCAGATCCATCCTGGTGTCTGGGTCCGTGGCTGGGGTGGGAATGGGTGGTCTATTATCCTCTGTAGTCCTGGGTTGACTGTGGGTGTGGGGGAGGGGGTGGTGTTCCTCGTTCAGCTCCATGATCACTGCCGCTGGGGTGGCTTCGGCGAACAAGACGCCTGCGGTGGTATGTGGGGGTCCGCTGGCGTTGGTTGTCTGCAGTTCATGGGCTGATCTTGAAGTTGCGTCCGTGGTCCGTTCCGTGGGGGAGGCGCTCGAGGCGCTCGCGGCGCTCTGGAAGGCGTGGAAGCCGTGACGCGTTGCGATGGGAACGTTCGTTGTTTGCGGAAGCAACAGTTGCTGCTGTGAGTGCAGTCTCGCTTGTGATCGGGTAACCGGTCCAGGATTGAAGTGAATATCTCCCGATAGTAACAAGAAAAGAATAATCACAGTTCTGCGATCCATCTTGCCAGTCGGGGGCTTGTACTTGCGATTCGGGTTTGCTGTTAACAGGCCATGAATCGCTGCTGACCCAAAAGAAATATGCTTACATTCATCGCCAGTTAGGAGGTAAAAATCGCTGTGAAACTCCTCCGCTTCGATTCCGTGACGTTCCATCTCTTCTTGGTGGTGTAAGGTCCATGTTGAATTAAAGTATGCGTCCGTAATCCATAGCATGAAGAGGAGGCCTACATAGGGCCCACAAAGTTTGGAAGGCAGTCATAGCCAACTGGAATGGAAAATCTGAGTGATACATGTTGATCATGATTCCACGGATCTGTACCAATTTGTGTGAGTTTTGGACTGAAATTGTAGAAGTAGGAGCCAAAAGTGTGTTTTGAATAAAATGCGGAATTGCTGAAAATGTAGTCCGCCTCAAATGGCCTATTGGGCACGTTCGGTATCACTGCACCGGAGCACACTGGCCTAATAGTTTTACACACAGATGGACAGACACTCGAGGAGTGAAAACATAATCCTCCACCCTGGCCTCCTGGTCGAGGATAAAAGGTTGTGTTAACCTGACCAGATTTGCCAATACTTAAATGTATAGAACTATATTGTCTGAATTGTAATTTGTATATTGTTATCTTTAATGGCTGAAGTGATGTACTGTCAAGTACTGTACACTAGATATGACCGACAGGGGAGATGATCTACTGTAGTATAACTGTTAATAGAATGTCTCACACAAGACTGATGAAACTTTTCTTGCATAGTTTGTTGAATATAGTTTTGTAATATAGCTTAATTGAATTGCACGGTTTATAGCACTCTAAAGAAGACAATAGGACAATGACCATTCACACCTAGTGTCATATCCTTAATCAGTGGGATTGGGCCTACGTTGTGAGTGCTTATAGGCAGGAAGTGACACTCTGATTTGAATTGCTTGAACTTGAATTTGAGGACAACATTGTTCCACCTCCCTTTTCCCCCGTTTTTAGTATTGTTAAACCATATAGGAAATAAAATGAATTTTAGTTGCAAGCAAGAAGTTGTCCCCGTCTGATGGTATATTCGCACCGCTACAGCATTGTATTTAATCTTTGAATTAGTCATGGGTGTGTTTGGGCATAAAATCAGTGATCAACTTAATCAAATCAATCATTCTAAGTTACTGTTGATTGTTTACAGTAAACGTTGATAAGCTAAAGAAAGCCAGTAGATTATGAGTTTACAACGAGAGGTATTTGAACATTATTCTTTATCAGCAACAAAGTGCAGGCTACAGTAATTGAAATGAACTGAATCTCTTTCTCTGCTCTCTCCTCACCACTCTACTCCATGCAAAGACAGACAGCAGTGTTTCAACTGATTTCTTAGTTTTCTATTAGTCATATCATAAAGTCATGCAAAATAACCTTTCTGCTAAGGGCTGTCATTCATCATGAAATTCTGAAACTGATCCAATGGATCATGTCTTATTAGGGGAAGACATATACTGTATACTAGTACACTAACTAAAGGTAACCAACATCTATTACGAGCTTTGCTTTACGCTGCTCATGTGTCAATTCTTCATAAATGGATAGATGACAGCCCTCCAAGTGTCCTACTATATTTGAAAAAGTTCAAGGTCTTTGGACTTTATTGTTACATCTTGTGTACAGTACAGCTTACATGAGTAAAACTTATTTGTTTGTCTTCCTTACAGACAATGCAGAAAACTAGCATAATATCCAAACAACAAAACGTTTTCCATGCGGCAGCATCTGAAACAGTCCATGCTTGGGTCCTTCATAAGTCCACGTGTCTTTCAAAAAAATCCATTCACCGACTACAATTGGTCCAGAATGCAGCCCGCCTCTTAACAGGGGCAAGAAAGTTGGACCATATCACTCCCATCTCAGTGTTGGCTCAGTGTTGAGGACAGAGTTAAACAACTGAAAATGGGACTAACATTCAAGATTGTAAATGCAGCTCTGCCGTCCATACCCACAGTGCCCATTTACTTGACTGATTACCTCAAAAAGGTGAGCAACTCCCACAGCCATAATACTAGAGGGAGTGTAAAAAATGATCTGGTGCCACCCATTTTCAGAACAAATATGGGTAAATTCACATTTCACAGCACTGCCACTCAAGTGTGGAATGCCCTGCCCCCTTCCCTCAAAACAAGCAGATCACTGGTTTCCTTTAAAAAGGGTCTGAAAACTCACCTTTCACTGTCATCAGGTCAAAGGGAGAGAAGGTGATTGGCTCTCTCTCCCCCCCCCCCCTTTTTAATGTATTTCTATTCCAACCTGTACATATAGATTTAGTGTGTTTGAGAAACGTATTGTATGTTGTCATTGTGAATGAATGCATGGGACCCGAATGGAAACAAGACCGCAAGGTCTTTCTTCAGTGCTGTCCTTTTGGACCAATGCTGTGCTTGACTGTACCCTGTACTGTTTGCATCTAATTGTCTAATAAAATTATCAATCAATCAATCAAAAAAAATCCTGGCCACCCTCCACTGGTTGCCAATCTCATTTAGAATTGACTTTAAAATTCTGCTCTTTACTGTCAAGGCCACGACCGGCCTTGCTCCGTCCTACATCTCGGACCTACTCGACCCCTATGAGCCTGCCCGCGAGCTGAGATCCTCAGGCAAGGCTCTACTTACCATAAAAACTGGTTTAAAAAAAACTATAGGCGACCGGGCCATTGCAGTCCGTGCACCCTTACTGTGGAATGCCCTGCCCCTGGAAATCAGGATTGCCGACTCGGTTCCTCGTTTTAAATCACTCCTGAAGACCCATTTTTATAAAGCTGCTTTTAATCCTTTATAGTTGTGAATGTTATGTATTTTCCTATGTATTTTTCACTTTCTGTTATCCAATGTTTTGCTATTATTATTATTGTGTTCTTTGTGTTCCCTTTGTTGTTAAGCACTGTGTGACCATGTTCTTGAAAGGTGCTATATAAATAAAGCTTTATTATTATTATTATTTGCTGAGACAACGATTGTCATAGATAACTTCGATGGGGGGGAGATCACATCCGCTGATGCGTTCGGCTGTGTGTGCTACGCTTAATGCCGTTAGCGAGGTTCTCATGTGTCCTATGGGGTACCTTGGCCGAATTTGTAGAAGCATGGCTGCCATTGGCGCCATATATAGGCCGGGGATGAGTGGTCAAATGGTATGTGCATTGGAGTGAGAGAGGATGTCAGTTAGATGACAAACTAATCGGGAGCCAGTATGGTACAGTACAGTACAGCACAGTATGGTACAGTACAGTACGGTGCAGTATTGTACAGTACAGCAGGGGTGCTAACACTTTCAAAATGACCAGCTCAACAAGATCTACCCACTGGGAAAAGAAATTATACCATTGCTGAAAATAGTTTACATATGTAATGTGGGGGCTTTGGAATATAGTGGAGCTGTCGTTATTACAAGAGAAATGCACATGGAAAATGGGAAGTAGAGGGGGAAGAAATGGAATAAGGGGTTTCTTTGTAATTAATTTGTAACGTTACCAACGTTTTTGTGCACAGCAACACTCTTTAATACTGCCCAATAGATAGATAGGGAGGGTGAAATTATGACAGGCAGTTTCTGCTGTCAAAATATGACTCCCCAGTCAAAACACCTGTGTGTTTTAAATAGACACTAGCGCTTTTTAGGGTATGATTTGGGGCCCTAAATATTAATACAAAATCAATATGAACATCCTAATACTGTCCAATAATTAGATAGGGAGGGGGGTGAAATTATGACAGGCAATATTTGACTGCTGTCAAAATATGACCCCCCCAGTAAAAAAAACAGTTTTAAATAGACAATCATGCTTTCTAAGGTGTGATTTGGGGCCCTAAGGATGAATACAAAATGAATATCAACATCCAAATAACTGTCCAATAATAAGGGCCTTTCTCAGCCCCACCCTTCTCCCATTGTTTATATTGTGTTTAGTTTCCAAGATGGCCGTAGCACCAGGAGGGGGTGGTGTCGACATATGCCCTTACTGGGCTGCATTCAAGACACTTGCCTTGTGTCTGAACATAGCTTTGATGGATGTGTTCTGCCCCCCCCCCCCCCCCCCCCACTCTATAGTTCCTCATCAGATGCCCGTTTGCCTTCGTTCAGGCTCTTGTAGTGTTAAGCTTCTGCTTATCCTAGTGTTGCCTCACAACACTAGGATTAGATTATAATCTTTCATTCTGCAGAATCACTGTCGGGCCCTTAGAGAGCTCTGTGTGAATGTGTGCTCACCTTGATCTAGCCCCTGGCCAGCCTGTAGGAGCCATTAGCGCTGTTTAATTGGGCTAACAGTTAATACAAACTGATGCCCTGAAATGGAAGCCAGTCTTAGCTTTTGGCAGTCTAATTGGATGCATATTTTATTAGACAACTGTAAGGTAAAATAAACAAATGATTCACTGCACTGCCAATTGGTGAAATTCAAGAATCAATAATTTTACACAAAAACTTGTTTGGCTTTGGTTCTTGAACATTGTAGCATCAATAACAACTGGAAAGGTGTTCTCCTGGGAGTGCAGGCCTCCGCCAGTTCGGGTTTACTATCCAGGGCAAAACGGCCACATTCCTCTGCTGGGAATGTTTCACAGCAATTGGTTCAGAACGTAGGAAATATAATTCTATAGCCAATCCGGATGGAGTATTACGAAAAATGGGACAGATCTGTATTGATCACATGACTTAAACCATTCTGACGGGGCACCCATTTTGGTGTTAGCATCATGTTATGCTTTATCTATTGAAAAATAGCAGATCTACAAGCTCATATCGCGCCACCGAGTGGCTAGGGCTGCAACTAACGATTAATTTCATAATCGATTCATCGGCCGATTATTTAAACGATGAATCGATGAATCGGATTATGGCACCTTTTTGCAATTACTTAAAAAAATTAGCTTCAAATTATTTTAGGCATGTTGTAACTAACAATAAAGACAATAAAAATGAATACTCATTCAAAATTAATATTTTACCCCCTTTTTTATCCAATTTGATTTCATTGCCATTCCTACTTGTAATGATACTGTAATCTGTAATGTTGACCGTGTATAGCTGACTGTCTCTTTCCATTTCTATCTCTGGGACCCCAATTTTTATTTTTTAATTTCTATGGTAAAATCAATTGTGAGTCCATTTGGTTCCATTTTTGCACTCTCTGTTACAGACCCTTTAGGGTCCACTTGGTTTACTTCCTAACTATCTATAATGTAGCTGGAACTCCCACTATGAGAACCACTGTCCTACACAGTCTGTTTGGACACGCACGCACGCACACAGTCAGTCACACACACACACACACACACACACACAGTGCACACAAGTTACAACAAGTAGCATGCTAGCTGATAGGGGAAACCGTTCTTATAGCAGCCATATTGGCATGTTCTCTAGGGTCTATGCTCTAGTATCACATATTGCTAAAGTTAAACAGCACTGAATAAATCATTAAGCAAAAACGTTCACTTCACGGAGATTTTTGCCCTGTGCCCACTTCAATGCGCTGCTGTGATTACACAGGTGGAACAAATGAGGAGCTAACGATCGTTAGCAAGCTACACTGCTATAGTGCTCGTCATAGACAGCCTGCAAGCTCACAGATTCAGACATTGTGGAGCATTTTTTGTCATAAGACAAACAAATATGGACAGTGGCCGTGCTCACAAATGCCATGTTTTGGGACCTGTTTGGGGCATTTTGCAAGCAGATCATCGCAGCCACAGAGCTGACGCTCTCCCTCTCTGTGTGTGTGTGTGTGGGGGAGACTGAAGTTAGTTGGGAGAGAGAGGTGTAGATGCGGACCGGGCGCTCTGGTCACGTTCAAGACAATATTGTGGGTGCGTTTGGAAATGCACACCGGGAGCGCACTCGCCTATTAGTTTGCATTGCACAGTGCGCTCAGTGCGCTATTTCCGAACGCGCCCTGTGTTGTGTTTATACCGACCCGTTGCATATTGTTCGTTCAGCCTAGTGCCGTTACGGAACGGTAAAAAGAAAGCAGCTTTACGTTACATTTTAATGTTGGAAAACACCCGCGATAATAATCGATAAGATAATTCGTTGGCAACGAATTTAATTATCGATTTTTATCGATTTAATCGATTCGTTGTTGCAGCCTTACGAGTGGCGCGATACGAGCTTGTAGGTCTGCTATTTTTGAACAATCGAAGAACGACTGACATTTTTTAGAATCTGATCTCAGGTCAGAATGGGTTAATCAGACCAGTGTGTGTCCAGCGGAAACCTCGTATGAATCTGATCTCAGGTCAGAATGGGTTAAAAGATGATCTGGGGGTCCCCAGCCCAAAACGTTGAGAACCCCTGCAGTAGTAGGCAAACTGAGGCCTTAGAGAATCACTCTCCCAGGCAGCATGACATGCCTCAACCTACTTATGTCAATGAAGCCTCTGGCACACAATCAAAAACCGATTGTAACACTGCCTTCATCACCCTTTTCTGCTGCAGGGACACATGCCTAGAGGCAAAACGTGCTCACATCAATTGTGCAATATATAAATATTCTGTTACAACTTACAAGTAAAAGTCCAGAATTCAAAATGCACTTGAGTAAAAGTATTGGCATCAAAATGTACTTAAAGTACGTAAAGTAAAAGTACTCATTATGCAGAATGTCCCTTTTCAAGTTTAAAAATCTTTTGAAAACAGCCAATCTACAAGCTCACACTGCGTTGCATCACGAAACATGGTGAGCTTGTAGATCGGCCAAAATGTATATAGTGAGTAATGTAGGTATTGTACTAATAAGCAAAATCTAACTATTAGTAGAAGTATAGAAGAAGAAGTAAAAGTATTAGAAATAGCTAAATACTCATAAAGTAAAGTAAAGTACAAATACCTCCCATTTTTACTTAAGTACAGTACAGTAAATGTACACTGATCTTTACTCACTTCGTGTAACAGTGTAGAACTGTAGATAGGCTCATGCCTTGGGGGAAATTGAATAACGTACTGTATGCCATCTGTGCTGCATGACACATGAGTTCGTTTTTAAACCTTTAGGGTTATATGCTACAAAGCAGGCACGTGTTTCTTCTCAGCTACACTACACAACTGTGGAAGGTCTACTACACTATTAAAAACATTCTTTCCTCAGCTCTGATACTGGTGAATACAAGACATACAAGGTGCTAGAGTTTGAAAACATTGATGCTTTGACAAGAATAGTCAAATTCCATTGACTCTACCCTCAAGACTGACAACCACTGGGGAAGAACCTTGGCAGATGCACTAGAAACATCTTCACCTCTGTTTGGCTCGGGCTGACCTCTGGGATTCTCAGCATGCCTATTGAGTGGATGTACTGTATTTAAGCCTGCCAAAACCATCTATCCAGGCAAGGTTTGAGAAAAAGAAGATATATTGTGTCCAAATCAGAGGAAATGGAAATAAAACTGTGTTGCAATGGATCTAATGTGGTATGCACGTGCATGGGTGTGTGGTGTGGTGTGGTGTGGTGTGGTGTGGTGTGGTGTGGTGTGGTGTGGTGTGGTGTGGTGTGTGTGTGTGTGTGTGTGTGTGTGTGTGTGTGTGTGTGTGTGTGTGTGTGTGTGTGTGTGTGTGTGTGTGTGTGTGTGTGTGTGTGTGTGTGTGTGTGCGTGCGTGCGTGCGTGCGTGTGTGTGTGATATAGGCAAACAGGCCTATCAATGGTTCATAGGTTCATAGGTCAATGGTTCATAAC
This sequence comes from Protomyctophum parallelum, assembly GCF_964188405.1. Lineage (NCBI taxonomy): Eukaryota > Metazoa > Chordata > Actinopteri > Myctophiformes > Myctophidae > Protomyctophum > Protomyctophum parallelum. The sequence continues at coordinate 32,487,921 of NC_139713.1, forward strand.
CTGATTGCCTGGGGGAATTACCTTTTCAGAGCTTCCTGCTCTCAATCGTGTCATTCAAAGAGCCGATTGCCTGGAGGAATAAGTAGTAGACAAATTTGTTCACTTTCTCCGCCATTGTAGGAGCAATAATGTCAATAATAGTAAACATACAAGGAGATGATGATGAAGAATAAGAGAGTAGCAGATTGAAGCCACTATGGTTCTTACTCACAAGTTACGTGTCTGTGCCAGTGTCCTGACCGTGGCATTGGACACTTCAGGCTGCCTCTGAACTCAGACAGGCATTTGTGCGTGCGTGCGTTGCCCTATCATGGGTGTAAATGTTATCTTTTGAATGTCTTAAGATGTACTATAAGAGGATGCGCACACCAGTCCTTGTAGTGGTGCCGGTCTACAGCAGAATAATCTAAAAGGTATAGTCTTGAAAGGACAAAGAAGTGGCCACACACACTATAAAGGCCAGAAATTGTTATTATAGGACGCAGAGAAAGAAACTAACATTTCGGCAGACAACTGCCTTCTTCAGGGTCTGTATGTAGTTGTAGTATGTACTTCAATTTGTTGTATGCATTTCTGTTGATGTATATTTAATAACACGTGTTTTGTTCTACTTTATTGTGTATGACATGTGCTGTACAAATATACTTGACTTGCCTTTAGGTCCCCCAAGCACCTGTGCGTGCTTGGAAACCACCAGGTTTGTCTTAATAAAAGGTGAGGGGATAAGCATATGTTGGATGCACGCTGCAGATGACATGAGGGACTGCTATAAGACCTAGCCTGGTCGTAACCATTTTCAACCTGGCGTCCGTATTTTGGGCATGCCATTATAGTCAAACATTTTCAAAAATCGTAAAAAATAAACAAATAAATTGACAACCTACAAGCTCACAACGTGTCAAGATGCAATTGTGAGCTTTACATTCGAAGGTATGGAAGGTAACAAAGTATATAGGGTGGTCTTCTGTGCTTTGACACTCTCCCTCTTCTGACGGAACATTCCGCCAATTAGAATCCAACCGGCAACGGCTAATGGTGGAACGTTCCGTCAGATAAGCTTTATTATTGATATCAATTATCAAACCGGATCGCCGATTTCTTTTTTCTTTCCTTCTTCAGCGATCCTAGGCCGGTGTCGTGCATCCGCAGTGCCGCTCACTTCTTGTATACAGCCGGACTAAAAAGCTGAATGACTCTAAATCTACGGAGCTCTCTATGGTTTTGATAAAACACGCAAGGTCTTTGCTGATTTTCCGGTGATCCTGATTGGAACATTGGCGTTTTCTAGAGCAAGGACGGCTTCATTTTAGCTCGCTAGCATTGACGCTAATTATTTAGCATCTAAGATGGCCGCCCAAGCCGGACATGTATCAGCGTGCAACACACTAAAACAAAGTACATCCAGGTCGGCAGTCTAGCGTTGGCTCTTGCGTCCACCAGGTGGCAGTCAACTTGTTAACACTTTGTACTTCTCCTGTAAAAGGCTTGTGTTTTGTTGCAGAGTCCAGCAGATATTGTCCGTTCATTCATACTACCATTGAAGTATTTAGGTTGTAGTCTTAGGTTTGCCTATAGGCTCCTCCATTCTACAGTAGTAGTGCCCATTTCACACCAAATCATACGTAGGAACCCTCAGGAAGTAACACACACACTGAGGATTAACCATAGGATTTTCTCGATTTTCTACATAGACATTTGCTATATACAATGTGCAAAGAATGTTATCCTGTACTGCAGTGGTTCTCAACCTTTTTACGTACAGTACCACCTCACAAAACGTATATAATGGGTGGCCGTAAGGCCCGTAACTGAGTGGGGATAGGAGCCAGCTGGGAATTGGACGGTTGACATTTTACCCCCTACCCCCGGCACGCTCAGTTAAGTACATGTCGGAAGTGTCCCTGGGGAATACTCTTAACCACTACATGCTCCATCCTGAGCGCTCATCATAACCATCTGAGCAGTCATTGGCTGGGTGAGGCTGAAAACGTAATCATTAAAAGGTCAAGACCTAATGGTCTAAGGGCCGATTCATACTCCTATTTTAGAGCCGAATAAAAGTCGGTTCGGCTCTGTAGAACCTACAATGCGACGTCATTTGAGGTTCAGGGGGGGGGGGGGGTACCGTCCTAAAGTCGGCTCTTCGGTGCAACTGAAAATTTCTGACGAGCCGAAATCATTTCGGCACTACAGCACCGAAACAGCGGTAAAATAGGAGTATGAATCGGTCCTAACTGTACTCCATTGAGTACATATTTATCCGTAGTATTTTGTATGTTGGTTTTGGGGGTGGCAGGGTGAGTCAATCCCGAAATAGGGATACAAGGTTGAAAGTGGTTAAGAGTAGAGCTATTATAGCGCCACCGTGAGGCTGATTTTGAAAAAAAATAGTGTCATGTCGTCATCTGCCTAGTGGAAATGTGCGTCTATAATTTCACGGAAAATGCACAGAGGTTTGTGATTTATGCCATTTTGTTCGAAACGGACCAATCATGTGAGCTTTGGAAGCCAATGTTAGCCAATCAGGATGGAAGATGAGAAATGGTGCAGATCCGTGTTGATCACATGACTATGGAGATTGTGTATACCGAATTGTGTGATGTATGGATAAAATGTGTACGAGTAATCTACAGTAATGCGTTTTGCCTAAATCTGCCTCATTTTGGCGCTATAACAGGTCGTTATAGCGGAATATTTGGGGCAGAGGTTCGTCGTTGGCATCCAGGGAGTGTGTGTGTAAAGTTTGACATGGATCGGGCCAACGGTGCCGGAGATTAGCTGGTGACGGAAGCACGCACACACACACGGACGGAGTGCAAAACATACTCTCTCCCCATGCCTTCGGCCTGGTGGAGACAATGAACAGCTGTTCAACTCAGAGGCCAAGATACATGTCTAGACCTCTTCTATTAAGGGGGCAATGACATGTTAATCATTCTTCATGTGTGCAGATGTGCCCGGCACTGCCCGCACATGCACACATGCACAGCGTACACACAAATTCTACAGTCTTTTAAGTTCAAATGTAAACAAAGCGTTACGAAAGGAATCAAAGCAATACATATTATAAATGCATGGTACAAATAGAGCTAGGATCTACATCAACACTATAAATACATTAGATTTGTTTTGATTAGATTCATCAATTTAATACTGGCTCAAAACAGAATACAGAAAGGAAGGAGGGAGAGGGGAGAGAGAGGGAGAGAGAGAGAGAGAGAGAGAGAGAGACGAGCTCAGTTCTGCACAGCCCAAACACAACGTTAAAACAATCCATTATATAAAAACAACACCATGTCACCACTATGCAACGGACGATTGAAAGATGGTCCCTTCTTTAGCACAAACAAGGGCATAAACTGTAAACCTTCTTTGTTATACAACTTGTAGATAAGCCATTTATTTTAGTGTTATTGACTAATTTACTCAACTGTCATTTGGCTTTTTGGCGACATTGGTATTGGCTTATTGGATCCTATTTGGGCATATCATTATAGGTGACAATTTGCTCATGTTCTCAAATAGAAACTTTAATAAAATATTTTAAATTATTAATTTCAATATTTTGCAACTTATCGTTCAAAACATCCATCCAACATCAGGCCCCAAAGGTCTGGCATCGGTCGCGTTCTAGTCAATCCACCAGTGGTAAGCTAGGTGGGACAAGAGTCACGTCCAGGTGGAGTGATAGCGTGGTTACTGCAGGGAATAGAGATGGATATCAGGTATTAGTGGAGCAGATAGGACACTCCAGAGTGGAGGGCCGGATCATTGACCTGTGGTAAGCTTCGGTCTGAATTGCATGCTCAGACTGTGCTGTCAGATAGTCAAGGGGCAGATGGAGACATACAGTTACATGCAGAAGATGTAGAAGAATGGGAACAGAGGCCATAGGAGAATGACAAGGCAGCACCTATGGTCAGAAGGGAGATGTGGAATAATAGTAGCAGGGAACCATAATCAATTATCTTATTTGATCAGTGATCACCAAACACTTTTCGGTGTGAGCTTGTAGATTGGCTATTTTTGGTGCGTGACACCGTCGTACGATGATGTATACATTACGCTTTTAAAGTGACGGTACACAATGAACAGTTCCCTCTGTATGTTAGAAAGGTACTGTATAAGGCCCTAGGTTGTAGGTTGGTTAAAATAAAGAGAAGATTATTCAAATAGAATAAGATAAAAATATATATTCTGTTTCTGTGTGTGTGTGTGTGTGTGTGTGTGTGTGTGTGTGTGTGTGGGGCGGGGGGGGGGGGGGGTGTCAGAAACAAACCTACTGTGACTGTCAAATGCATCAAGTGTCAAATGTGTCTTCAGTATTTGGGTGATTAACTGAAATGGATTATTGTTTTGAGACTTATTGTCCTGCTTAGTACAAGTAAAAAACACTTTAGTAAAACTTTTGATAATAAAATACTTTGAAACATAGTTTTTTTTGTCCAGCTCATGAATGTAGCCTGTGATAGTGTGATTAGTGAGTAACAAGTAAGAAGAAAACAAAAACAATCTTAACCCATGGTGCATGAATGCCCCACCACTATTGTATAGGGTGGGTCCATCGTAGATCTACGATGAACCCACCCGACACAACAGTGGTGGTCCCCAGGCTGCTGCTAGTCAGAATGGTGGTCCCTGGATCAAAACCAGTTGAAAACCCCTGCTTTGGAAGACAATGTGGAACAAATGTGACCAGCGATGGGATGTACAGTCACGTGTCATCATTCAACTGTTGGCTTTCGACAACAAAAATGCACACCACCACTACTGGGGTAGTAGAGAGTAGAATTAAATAAATAAATATTAGATCTATGTCAGCAAAACCTGTATTGGTAAACAATCCAACTATACTGAGGAGGTGGAGCCATTTTCAACTAACTCTTGTAGACCTAAACGTAATCATAACTCAAATGTGAAAGCCTGGTTCTTGGTTCTTTATCAAACTCGGAAAACATTGTAGACACTTCTCTATGTTTGCCCCCTTCCTGGACCGTACTGTGAATTTGTATCATGTTTCTAGTATCAAGTTTAGTCCTTTAGTACTGAAAGTAATTATAGTGGGCAATTTTTATATTCACGTGGGTGTTGCCAGTGATAGTCCTATGACTATCACTGTCATAGGACTATCACTGCATTTATCTCATTACTGGTCTTCTCAGCATGTACATTTATCCACCCATTGTTTTAACCATAATTATTCTCAACCTCGTTCTGGTACTGTATGCTACATCAACATCGAACATTTAGTAGTCTTCTCACGGAATCCTCTTTTTATGGAACCACTATAACTTTTGAATTGACATTACTCACCATTACTAAAAAAAATCACCTCTCTCTCTCTCTCTCTCTCACACACACTCACACTCTCACACTCTCACACTCTCACACACACACACACACCCACACACACACACAGGTAAACACGGACAAAGCTGTTCCTTGGAGTGGTTGTACGACTTGCACCACTCAAAATAAATTCTGTAAACTGATAGTGCTGTAGCATAATTTAAGGAAGTGATCAGCATACTCAATACAACAGAAGACTCATGATAACCATTCCTCTCACATTGATATCCACAATATCGTCTAGTTGCATCATAATCTACACCAGTAACACAAGTACATGTTACTGTTATGCATCTGTACACAAGACATAACATGTGAATCTCTTAGTTATACCAATATTGGTCAATTTGGTCTTGCGATGTGTGGTAATTGGTGGAGTTTATAAAAGCCGCCATGTTAAAAGACTGCTATTGTATGCCTTCCCCCCCCATTGGGTTAGGGTTAGTGTCTTGACATACAAATGCACAACCCCAAAAGATGAAATCACATGAAATCATTGTCAATAAAGATGTCAACGTTAAAGTCCCTGATCAGGCCAATTGGGGTCATATTTGTTGCGTGGAAGCAATGCGCATATTCAACGTCCAATCACGGGGGGAAATCTGATATACCATTTATTATCTCATGGAAAGTTTGAAAACTGCAGCAGAAGGAGAATAGGGTTAAAGCCCTTCAGAAGAAAATAACACAATTCAAGTTACAGTGATTGTCACATTTCCTCACAGAGGAGGAGGGCTGCACTGTGGTGACCTGTGTTGTGTTACTTTTTATATTTACTGCACTACTACAACTGAAGACACAATCACCCAAGGCACCTACAGAGATGCTCAGAGATGACAGAAATACAGAGCACAACAACATAACTGGAAATGCGCTTTTTAAAGTATGCATCCAACTGAGAAATAGATAAGATAAGAGTATACTGTACATATTGTATATTCAGGCTACCTTCTCAAAAGTTTCTTGCTAATCAAAAGGTTATCAGCTATAACAAGAAATGTATAATAGAGACACATTTAGATCTCCATTCATTTGCAGTCTGTTAGAGATGGATATTTAAATGTTTAAACACATGAACCCTCGCATAGGCATTTCATAATTTGCAAACATGCGGTGTAGCTGATCTACAAGCTTGTGACGTGTTGTGAACGTATGAATTGGCTATTGAAGAGATTTAGTGTAGAGGGAAAAGGGTAGTGGACCAGGAATTAGACCCCTGGAGAACACAGGTCAATGAAGTACCTATGTAGGGTGGGTTAAGTGGTAAAGTGGTAAAATGGGCTTTGGAAGCAAGTGAATGCATCCGAATTAAAGTGACAGTGGTGCTGTGTAGACCTCATGTGGGCTGATGGGCATTCACAGTTTAAATTGGAAGTACATCTGAAACCTGAGCTCAGCCTGAGCTGACACCCATTTCTCTCACACCTCGAGTTCAACACAAAAGTATTCTCAGCACCAGTACATCTGCACTGATTCTGGCCAATATGACAATAGGTGACAGCATGAGGTGGCACCATTTGACACCAGTCTCTGGCACAAGACACTGTCCAATGACACCTGTCTTAATAGCAGCCTAATAAACTGCCTCCCCATCCCATAATATTCCAACTGGAACAGCAAGCCATGCTTAATATGCCGTAATGGAAATAGCCATAGTCTTGACAGTGTTCTTTCTCCATGTAACAAATATATCGATGCCCATTATGCACTGTAGTTGGTGTGGTGCACAAACATGGACAGAAATAATTTGTTGCGTTTTATAATAGTTATAATAGTTTCGCAGAATACCAGGGTGGGGGGTGATTTGGTAGGTAGGTAGGTAGGTAGGTAGGTAGGTAGATAGGTAGGTCTTTTTGTTTTTTACAAAATGTTACGGCGATTTCTTTATTATTATAGTCCTATAAGTCCTGGCCACAAAAGATTGCGGGGTCTATTGAATGTAAAGGAGGAGGTGACAAACTGACGATTGAGCCTTCGACACACAGTATGGCAGCCCCCTAGAGGTCAGTTTGTTCAGACACACAGAAAGAAATACTACTGTGGCCAGATGTAATTTCCTGGAGTCTAGTAGGACTATAGAAAACAACAAGAAATTGCCCAATATTTTTCTAAAAAAAAAACAACAAACATATTTAGCCAATTTTCGCTAAAACGAAAGAAAGCAGCAAATGAAAAATAAAACAAACACTCTAACAACCTAAATACGGACCAGTGTCTATAAACATGCTGAACTACAATATATCCCAGGAATTACATCAAGTATTCACTCCACCATGGTAAAAAGATATAATCCAACAATATAATAATCATTCGTCAATTTAACAGCACGGCCGTCTCAAATCTGAGACAAGTGCAGATTATCAACGGCCAAAGCTTTCACAGCTTTTGTCTCTTTAAAAACAGCCTCCAGTTGTCTGACTTCTTATAAATAATCTCGCCGTGTGCTACTCTTATCTAGATTCAGGTCATCAAGGCAACAACTACAGCATAACATGAGAAATGTGCTCTGGTCCGTGTTGCCTCCTCTTTCCTGCACTGCGTGAGATTGGCAAAGCTGTCAGAGTATTTCAACACTTTATCTCCAGCTCTCACCGTGAACTGTTGAATACGCACTGACCTAACTGGGTGAGTAATCAGTTGCCATGGAGACGGGGTACGTATGACAGCGTGTGGCCCACTGAGAATGACAATTGGTGAGGCATCTATCAATCTGCTAGGTGCAGCGGAATATGTATACTCTTTGACACAATCCCCCATCTATCTGTGCTCACTCAAGAAACCGTGTGGGATTGAGACAGTATACAGTACATGACTAACTTGCCATGTGGTCATCCCAGCTAGGCCTTGGAAGGGGACTTTAGCTCAATCCCATCATTATATTGAGAGGAGGACGTGGAAATATATAACATAATATAACACTTCTCAATCTTTCTTGTGTTTGCTGACGGCTAACTTTTTCTCCGCACTGGAAAATGAACAATGACCTATGTAAAGTGATGGGTCACACTGGGGATTTGAACACCAACCTATATGAAATGATGGGTCGTGCAGGAAAAGCAACACAAGTATTAGCGGGTAGCCTATGTGATATTTTCATGCCCTTCTAACAATAGAATAAGATTGAAGCTAAAGTAAGCACACACTATAAACTGTATACACATCGTTTATATTATAATATGCCATGTATCGCGTGGGTGCGTGCGTGCGTGCGTGTGTGCCTGTGGTGATTTGTTTGCTTGACAGGTTGAGGCTTGCTATTTCCAGGGGTGCCAGCTCAGTTATTTTTTTTCCGATTATGCAAGCTCAAGCTGTCACAGCACTATAAAGCACATACAAACTTTTTGAAATAAGGTAAACGGGGGCTTGGAGTAAAACACATCGACTAACTTTGCATAAATTAAACTCTGATTTAACGAAAATCTATAGTGTGTAATATAAATGTATTATTCAATTTCATGTATTTGATTCTCTCATATGTCACATTAATCATAACAGAGCTACCAGAAATGACTTAGGCCTAATAACAAATATAATTGTCTGTGTTAATTAGAGATGACAGATCACAAATTAGTATAGCCCTTACACTCCAAGGTAGGAAGACTTGTACATGATGCTGCCACGCTTCCTTTGTAATTTAACAAACTGAAAATGTTCACCTTTAACCCATTCTGACCTGAGATCAGATTCATACGAGGTTTCCGCCGGACACACACTGGTCTGATGAACCCATTCTGACCTGAGATCAGATTCTAAAAATGTCAGTCGCTCTTCGATTTTTCAAAAATAGCAGACCTACAAGCTCATATCGCGCCACTCGGTGGCGCGATATGAGCTTGTAGATCTGCTATTTTTAAATAGCTAAAGCATAACATGATGCTGACACCAAAATGGGTGCCTGTTCAGAATGGGTTAATATAACATCCCTAACCCCCAAACTATAGCGATCATAAAACAGGTGTTCATTTGTGAATATTATCTTGCTGAATAAAACGTGTAATGAACTTTTTATTGCCAGAGTTAATTTTTGGCAATAATCAAAATCCAATGCAAAAATCCCATTGCCATTTTCTTCCACCCCAGAGAGAACCAGGAAGCTCCAAACCTTCTGCTTCCGACTATATCATCCCTGGCCTGGACCACTCTATTCTGTAAACACTGATCTTCATTTGCAGAGTGGCTGAGGCACAAGCTATCCCCCCCACTTTAACCTTCAGTTGTGTGCCATTCCCTTTTCAATGGCCACACTGATCTAATTAAGGTTGCTTTGCTGATGATGGCGCCCTCCTGTGAGATCATAACTGCGGGTGAATGCTGCCCATCTGCCGGCCATCAACTGCTTTGTCAGTATATGTGCTGCCCCATTGCCTAATGAGACCATGTCTGTGATGTCCAGGAACAACTAGCATAGAGGGAAGGTCACTGGAGGGCTTGCTCCTGCGGCAGTATGCTGCTGTTCTAGCCTGCTCCTATTAGATAAGCATTGCTGCAGTTGGTGTTAAGTAGTTGCTATTTAGCACCCATTGGCTTATAATGGTTGAACTTATGACTTCATTGCTTACCGTTGCTGCCAGGTGATAACCTTGCATGTCAAAATAGTGAATCCAATGCAGTTAGTCACAAGCTCTTGTTAACACTTCATGTGATTATAATGCTAATGTTTTCAAAGCATTTAAAAACGTGTCACATTGCCACATATTACATTGGCTATTTGCTATTTTTGCGGTTTTAATTCATGAAAAAGCATAAAAACATTAACTATGGAGAAGATTTCTGCCCTGACAGCGATATGCTTCTCTATTGTGATTGTCATTGTCAAATTTCTAAATATGCATATTCAACCTACAGAGAATAGTTGAACAGGTTGATTAGGGAATAATACTCAAATTAGCTGGCAAAAGAGAAGGACATCTCAATAATTCACAAGCTAAATTCAAGGTTTATACGTTTGGTCGATGACTCAGTTTCAGCAACAGGAGTGCTAGGCTGTGAAATTAATCTTCTGGGAGTCGCAAAGGCAGCTGGATTTAGTAGGCACATTTTTCATGTATTTTCCAAAAGTAATGCTAGAAAAATAACTGATCACGTCATGGGACATATGCATCGTATCACCGGACAAAAACATACCTGCACGGTCTGCTTGCGTATGTCCTGTGGCAGCGTATGACGTAAGGATTACTTGTGCTTGTTATGGCAGTGGTGTCAGATTACATACATGTATACATAGGGGCATTACCTTTAATCCACCCGACACTGAAACCTATCATCATTACATCACCATCGATAACCAATTATACCCTGTCATTGGTACATATCTTCATCACGTCATATGCTCATATGCTGCTACGGGACATACGCATCGTAGCACCTGACCAAAAACATTACTTGCACGCTCTGCTTGCGCAAGTAATAATAAAAATAAAAGATGATAAAGCGTATGTTTGGCAAAGACATATACTTTTATTCTGGCTCTTGGTCAGTTCAGTTCACACCGTTTCCAACTTCCCACCCACGCCAGGATTAATAATTATTAATAACATGCCAGGATATCGTGCCCTTATTTCGTCAGCTTAATGATGTGTGTTGACTCTCGACCGGTTGTTATTGTCTGCCTGCTTGATAACTACTGGCCGGCCGGCGTCATTACTACGACCGCCAGGCTGTATATAAAGCGCTGTTTTGACCAGAAATGCTGCCTGGGAGGGGCATTTGGAGACTAAAGCGACTGAAAGTGTGCGTGAGTGTGCACACACACATGCACAATGAAGCTGGCGCCTAAGCCTTTCCACTAATTAGATCAAATCAAACACATTTATACAACTGAATAAACCTAGCTACGTATTTTGGCAGCGTCGCTTCCCGACAAATAACCACAGACTACGTTTTTTAGCGGGTAAAAGGTTAAAAGTGTGTTTAACTTTTAAACCTAGTGAATTAGATGCGTACCTCAACCGTGCTTATTGTATTGTTCCTAAAATATAATTATCTGCCTGGATATGTTGTTTCCTACCGTGACAAAAGATCTGTCTGTTTTAACAGAGAAACTGTTTTTAGTTGTCAGGTGTAGGAGTCGTTGTACCTTACATCTCCCCCGGGAATAACATTAAAGTCACCAAAGCTTTGAAAAGTTCTTGAAATGGGAATAAACCATGCCTTGCTGACTGTTTGCCCACCTCAACATTGACACAATTACTTTTTCCATATATGCAGTAACACCAACAAAGCTGAAATAGTATTTCCCACACAAGATGTATTTTTGGGTTTAACCTAGCAGGAGGTTGCTCGCACAAAAGGTTACAGTACACATCGAGTTGGAATAACAACTTTCCTCAGCTAGAGCACACGTGTCCTCAGGGAGGTGCTAAACATGTAACCATGCTTAACAAGTATCAGGGGAACAGATTCTTTACCCCCTAAATCTCCCTGTCCCGTATTTAATGGTATCTCAGTTTCCAACATGTTCAGGCCTGTGGTGTTAAAAGCAATCAAGCAATCAAGGACAGACAAAAAGTCATTTCAACCACTTTCAACCTAGCGGACGTCCTTATTTTGGAAAAACCTAACTAAAACAAATGTTTAAAAAAATAAAATAAAAAAGATAATAGTGAAAACAGCCAAATTAAAAGCTCACTGTGAGCTTATAGGTTAAGACAACTGAACTACAGTATGTCATCTGCATTTTGAATAGCTGAAAATGAATAATTAACTTATCTCTGGTATGGGGTGAACCAGACCGCCAGGAACCACGCAAGCTGAGAACTATGTAAGTGTCTGAAACAATACAAGTTAAGAATTCTGCCCAATGCATGCTCAGTACCGACTTCACACCAGGCACCTCACTCCCTCAGATACTCAGCAATATGCATGCCATTTTTTCCAACCAATTTGAAGTCAATTGGTTGGGAGGTTCTCGAGATGTGCGAAGGACAGATAAGACATTTTGCACTTGCATTTGTGCATTTATAGCATATCCACTACATACAAGGGCATCATCTTTGGCTCGATTCTGCATGGTGATCTGAGTTACATGTCCTCCCCCCTCAAGGTCTAACACAGCTTCCCATCGGGATCGGGAGCCAAAAAACGTGATCGGGACATCCCCAGTATCAATATTATATCCATATCATGATATTAGACTGAATATTGTGATTTGGGATATTGTACTATTGTGATATGGTATAAATGTAATATAAATACCATATAAATATTGGATCGGGAAAATCGGTATTGGCAGATGCTCAAAATCAAATGATCGGAAACAAATCCCTAACCACTATGTTTTGTATGTAATGACATAATGTAAACTTACTTTGGATATATTTACTTCCACTTCAAGTGCTCTCTTTCCTGTCGCTGGAAGCAGCTGTTGTGTTGTGTTAGCTGTGACTTGTGTGGATGCTTCCCCTTGTTTGCATGCTCTGGTTTGACAGCTTTCCTTTGTTTGTCAACTTACTGATGCATCAACACAGTGATGCCGTCAGCTGTAGACTTCTCTTACTACTGCCAATATTTCCAGTAAGAACTGAGCACCAAGATATTCTCTGAGCTCTTCTCTGGTGATCCTGTGGCAGTGCATCTCTTCCTTCTTGCTTAGCAATTTGAGCTCTTGATGTACATTGATGTGAACTAATTTTAATTATATTAAATATAATTAAAATGTTTTTCTAGGTGCATTGTCCTACATTGTTATATATATATATGTTGGTGTCATGCGACAAAACGCATCGCTGATTATTATTGGGGAAAACATTCGATTATGCTCCTTAAGTCTTAACTGTTGATGATGTATTAAAGTAAAAGGACCAACCACTTCACCACTTTAACTTATCTTCATATAATTGGTCCTCACTAATGATCATGATAAATTAGCAAAATAAATTCTTTGGTCTTTGTCTCATAGAAGGGTTGTGGGCAGTTCAGAAACCCGTCCAGGCGTCCACCAGTGACAAAAGTATTGTGCTATTTTATCATGAACATTAGTGAGCACCAATTATGAAGGTAGGTTGAAAAGTTGTCCTGTTCTCTACGTATTACATGCCCAATCCACGGTGGAAAACTGGAAATGGTTTGGGCATGTAATACGTAGAGAACAGGACAACATCCCCAAAACTGCACTTCTCTGGACACCAGAGGGCAAACGCAAAAGAGGCCGACCCGAGAACACATGGCGTAGGACAGTGGAGGGAGAGTTGAAGACCCTGCATCACGCCTGGGGATCTATAAAGACGCTGGCCCAGAACAGACTGAAGTGGACATTTTTTGTTGCTGCCCTACATGCCAGCCGGCATAAAGGGCAGTAAGGGAAGGTTAAAAAGTGGTCCTTTAATGTCCCTTAATGTAACAGTTTTGTGTAATATGTTTTCCAATAAAGTTTGGCTCACTGAGCCAGTTCAATCAATAGCAGTTTTAAGCAGAGGGTTAAGTGGCATAACAACTAAATTGGGTTAAACAATAAATGGCCACTCTAAATAAAATAGGACCTGCAGCTAGAGCCATCTGATCACATGACCCGACTGTCAGACACATTCACTATTCCGGTGAAACATCTATGCTTTCTAAGATGGGATCAATATATCAAAATAACCTTAGTAATAGAGTAAATATGTTATAAATACTGAAACCAGATATAATCATTAAGGAAAGTTTATGCATGTAGGCCTACTATGTGTACTGTGTAAACTCTTAATTTCTATTTCCCGGCCATTGAGTTGCATTCCGTTATTTTTGACAAGCTGAACCGGTTAATAAAATATCATTGATCCACTCACACTCTCACACACTATGTGAGAAATATGTGAATGTTTATTTCCCCCGAAGGAGTCACCCTTGGCTGGCAGCCTTAGGTAATGGCTTGTCATTTCTGCCTGTGATCTATCTTCCTGCGTTATTCATCACCACCACACTTGCCTGTGCATTTTCAGCAGACAGGGTTGGCTTGTGTGTTTCCAGCAGGCCTCCGTCCTTGTTTCCCCATTCAAGTGCCCGGGGGCAAATGTATAAGTGTATCATGCATTCCAGTCTCCTATGAACAGATATGCGTTTTGACAGGTGGTCAATATGATGCATGTTAATGGAGTTTTCCTATGTGGTCTGAAAAAAAATCTTTGCGTTTCTGCCATCAATCAGATGCTATATTAAGTTGAGATACTCAATTTGAATTTAGCACAAACAATAGATAAATGTAGGTATATGCCAAATTTGGCACATTAGGCTATTAGGGTTATTACACCATTACCACTATTAAACTATTGCACTATTCTAAAATACTAAAATTAGACTTATTCCACTATTCCACTATTACAGTGAATTTATTCTCCGAACCACTTGATGGCGGCAAAGTGCTTCCAGTCCTACCTTGGCATGTGCCAAAACTGACCCACTAGGCATCGACAGTCTTCTTTTTCTACATTTCCTATATTTGGCCATTAACTGGTATGTGCCAAATTTGACCCAGTCGTCCAAAAGGGGTTAAATGCTTTCCCACGTGTCTCCATTTTAACACACTACTTTTATATATCAAAGACACCCTGGTCACAGCATATAAAACACAATACATGTAATGAAAAACAATCGTTTGAACCACATTACATCATCACAGATGCAAATAAATAGTGTTAAATGAAACAGGTGCAGTCACTATGTAGCGAGTCCTCAAGAAGCACCCTAATTGTCTATGGAGATTGGAGACCAATCGAACCAGTTTCAGAGAGTCCTGAAGTTTGTTCCATTTGTGTGGACTGGAGCATAATAAATTAAAGCAGTCTTTCCTTGTTCACTGTTCTTATGGTTTTCAAGACTTGTACAGTTCAAAGACGTATCTCTCTTACACAGAATATCAGTGAAGTGGAGAATGGAGATACACTTTTATAGATTGGTATAGAAGGCAGGCATTTCATCATTTTAGGGGCAAAGCCTGGCCTTTGAAGGCACAAAAAACAAATACCAGGGCAGGAATGCCATCAAACAAAACAATGATTTTAAGTTTACAAATGATCAATGTTTGTAGAGTCAAAACCTCACGCATGTGCAGCCAAACAAAAGGCTGCAGACTCTGCACATTGTATGTGTGTGTGTGTGTGTGTGTGTGTGTGTGTGCGCGCACGCGCGCATGTGCATGCGTGTGTCACTCAGCGCAATGCGGATTATGGCTGCTGAAACATGTTTGATCTTTCACTCGATCACATTCCATGTTCAGTTGCAATCATATGTCCCATGGGGACATGCACAGACTGCAAAGAGGAGAAAGGAACTCACTCTGGTAGACCGGTTGACGGACATGCATCTCGGGGGTTGGGTGTGTGGAAGTGCCATTCAGCTGTTGCTTTCCTTAAGTGGGCTACCTAAAACAACGCTGCACGGTATTGTCTGTGACAGACACCAAACGGCCTGGGATCTGCCGTCATATACGGATAGTCAGTGGTGGAAAAAGTACTCGAATGTTTTACTTAAGTAAAAGTATAAATATTGTTACAAAGACATGGCCATTGTAGAACAATGCAAGCTTGTAGATCTGATATTTCCAAATGACCAAAATGTATATAGGGCTGAAGTGGTTAATGTATGTTTTGTAATAATAATAAAATCTACAAAGTAACTAGTAACTAAAGTCTTCAAATAAACGTAGTGGAGTAAAAGTACACATGTAGTGGAAATTGGAAATACTCGAGTAAAGTCCAAATCCCTCAAAATTGTACTCAAGTACAGTACTTAAGTTTACACCAATGCGGATAGTAGGGCTATACTATCCCAAATCACCTCTCAGGCTGAATTGGACACCTCATGCCAGTAAGTACTAAGTAGTAGCCATGGGAACCAACAGTTTCCAAGTCATGAGGCACTAGGTCAGGAGCCTTTCTGACATCTACACCCACTGGACATGGACAACCTCTGCTATGCGGAAGGAGCAAGATAAAACTAAGTAGTTTATTATCAATGTAATGTTATATAAATTACATGCATTATTCTAGTATTATCTGGTATCTGGCTCGTAAAAATGGCTTGTGTGATTCCAGACACTTTGCAGATGTGTTCGTGTTGATTCTGGCATGGCGACGGTGATCTGTACTTTGACTTAAAAGCCTTTATGTGAGAAAACAGACCTGAATGCGTGAATCGCACACACAACCTCCATGAGAACATCCATTAACATCCTTCATGTTCAGTGTTTTGCTGTACAGCGCTTGCTGTTGAATAATGTAATGATAGTGGAGAAAATCAGATACAAACGGCAGTATGTCATTATATGGTAACGCCGTTTTCAATGGAAAAAAGAGTGTCATCTTAATTGCCAGTCTATCCTGTTGCCTGGGGCATTCTGAGAGTTTTTCACTAACCTTTGAAAAATCCATAGATTCCAATGCAACGTAACACAAAATATTCTGTCAGCCCAGTAGGCTTGTGTTAGCTTTTTGAGTGGTGCAACCACTCCAAGGAACAGCAATGTCCGTGTTAACCATGTGTTAACCTATGTATGTGACTGTTACTATGAGTACCAGTAGGGTACTAGTACTCACTAGGGTACTCAGTTCACACGGGTGTGATTTTTTTAAATTGTTTGATTGTGTGTGTGGTGTCACAGAGAACCCCGGAAACAAATGTCATAGGATAGTGAACAGCTCCATCTAGTGGTCAAAACTGCCTTTTGGCCAAAACTCTTGTAAATCGTTCTTTGCAGACGAGTTGGCAGACTTTCTTCACCATTATTTTGCAGTTGTTATTTCATCCCGATTTCTACTACCTGGTCTGGTGGAGACCTGTGCTCCCCCGATGAGCAAGTGTTTCTATAGTCTGTGAATGTTTTGCATGTAGAAATGTGCAGCCATGCTTAGCATCAGCCGTTATGTTTCCATTTAGCACACACTTCTGTTCCATCGTCACTGGCCTATTCCATGTTAATTAATAGCAACACATTCCAAATAGATCTGATAAATCCAACTGTTCAGGAATTTAGAAATTGGCATACTCTATAGTATTTTCCATTAAGAAGCAGCTAGAGGCCATCTTAATGGATCAGTGGTTTCTGCATTAACAAATTGCATACTTGAGGATTAAGATTCATTCATATGAATTGTCTCTTCGGGGGTGTGCTTGCTATGTGTTCATATTTCAAGTTTATAACTTGCTTTTTAAATATTGTGATCACTCTCCACCAGACTATGGAACAGTTTCCACCTGAGCACTGTCTGTAAAAAATGACAGTCTCAGCGACATGGGTGGTCATACAGGTCAATCACTTCACGCTCCATTGCTGCTGTGTTGGTGTTGGTACTTGGTGCTATCTACAGTACAGTATATGCAAAAACGTATACTTCCTATATTTGCTGCTGAATTATGTTCACTTGGCTCTGGCGGCACCTGACAGGACATCGCTGGTTTGAGTCACACACACACAACTTATTTTCCCCCATGGTATAATAAAAGGTATCTACTGTATCTATCCATCTAAGATGGATATGGGGGAGAGAGATCGAGATTCTATATATATCCATCTCTCTCTCCCCCAATATCCTGTCAGTCTACTGTTCATCTATCAATAAAGGCAGAAAATTCCCAAAACATGTTAAAAAAAGAAATCTTGCACAAGAGACGGCGATATTCTTCCTAATTTATTATCTATTTTGACTATAATATGCACATTGACATTGTCTTGTTATCCGACATTGTGCCTTCTCTATTCTTAAAAAGGCCAAACAGCACCAATGCAACTCCTTACAACTATGGTATGATAATGGTTGCAAGTAGTTGAATGGCGAATCATTGGTGTGGAATGGGCTTAATTAGCACGGCAAAATAATGGGAGCTTTTACAAACAAGCAGTTGAGATGAATTAACGACATAAGTGCATAATTTATTCTGACCCCTCGCCGAATCTGCCTCGACTTATCCATGATTTATACATTATGGAGAATTATTATGGACTTATATGGTTATTCATCTCAACTGTTCATCCATTCTTTTACAACTGTAAACTTGCGATGTGAAATTTCTAAAAGATGGTACAGTAGTTGACTGTTGCACTGTATAATGTGCCTCTATGTGAAACTTAATAACGAAAAAAGCTACAACATTTGGAGAAAATTCACATCCCTCACATATTGGTGGATATGATTCCTACCACTAATGAGCAGTGCATACAAGTATATAATGTGAATCGGTATTATACAGTAGGCCTAATTGTTCAAATACGGTCATTGTATAGATATGTTAGTTATATGCAATTGAGGAGTGTTTTTATCTGTTTTTTTTATCTGTCAAAATACGTCAAATAAGGCAAAGGGTGCAAAAAAAAAGAGGAACTAACCAGGTGCTCAACGTGATAATGATAAAAAGGTGCTCACACGGATCAAAAACGGATTCAAGACATAGATAAAAAGAAAAGGATCCGGGCACACAAAGTAAAAAGAAATGAGGAACGCCTTCAGGCTTGTTTGGGTCGGTCTCAAGGTTTTACACGTCAGTTTCTGGTGTCTGATAGTAAAAAAATAAATTGTAATCTAAAATTGAATTGTTATGCCTTGTACCAACCATATTGTTGTGGGGAGGTGCTATGGGGTGGTCCTTGAGAATGGTTCAAAACCACTGATTTTAAGCAGTCACATAATGGCCTGGGTCAAACTAATTATTGGATTCAGAGCTAGGTGTGACTGCACTCCTTTTGTGCTAATCAATGCACACAGGATAAATCAGCAACTGTCCAGAGACTCCAGACAGGGCCGTGCTCGATGGATGCATGGTCCTCACCGTGGCGGATTCCGCTATAGGTCTCAGAGTCATAGCCAGGCTTTGCTGCTTCCCGTCAGGGCCAGGTGGCTGCCGTCCTCCCAGCCAATGCACAAATGTGAAAAGCTCAACTGTGGACAGTTGACAGCCAAGGTTCTGAGATCAAGGTAATTTATTTTTAAGCGGCCAGACACTGCTTGCTATGCTTTTTGTTGGCTCTGTCAGGCTGGACTGCCGAAGGCCAGAGCCTGTGTTAATAACCTCAACCCGTGAAATGAAGCATCACGTTAGTTCATGCAGGGCACGGGAGTCACACCCGCCTTCTATAAACAGCTGTCAGTCTGTTGATTGCTTTCAATAAGCCACACTTTTTTTTTCTCCACACACCAATCACACCTCATTCCCTCTCAACAAGGCAGTGCATTTTGATACAGCTATACCTCCTAGGGGCCCACAGGCATGCCAACAAGTTCGAAATCGTGGGGGGAGGCGAGAGGGACACGGCCAGTTAAAGTAACATGACTAGCAGTCCAGCACCCCCGAGCTGGCTTAAATGGTTATATCTACTTATGACGTGAATATTCCTGACTGAACTACAGTAGCTTTCACTTTGATAAAATTGCAGCAAAAGCAGGGGTCGACATTATAAATGGCCAGGTGGCCCGGATGTACTTTCCAGATCGTCCGGGCCTATACAAGTTATCCGTTATCATATACTGGCCCGGTTGGGCAAAAATGCCTTGAAAATTAAATAAATAAAGTCTAATTTCACATTGTGAAATCATCTCGGTAATTACCGCTAAAACAAAAGCGAGATCCCAAATCCAATCATTCAATGACCGAGTCGCTGCTGTCTCTGTGCGCAGCGCTGGTCGCAGGGCTTTGGCAAAAAACAGTGATCAGTGTAGTTCACCACTATTTGGCATTCACATGAAGATAAAAAGCATGCTAATATGACTGCTAATGGTAAACAAATGTATGCTCCAGAACTGTTGGCCAATCAGCTATGACTATCATGCTGTTGCGCATACTACATGCTGTCACTCTCACAGTGTGTGTGTGTGTGTGTGTGTGTGTGTGTGTTTTTATTTGGGGGCGGGGGGGGGGGGGGGGGGGGGGTTCAAGTATTTCCCTGTATAAACAAGCAACACTGATTATAGGATGGCTTCCTACTTACTGTAGGAGGCCTTACAGACAGTGAATCATGTTGTTGTACTAGTGGCAAAGTGGGGGTTGGCTATATCTTTGGTAAATACCAAATATATTTGCCTGTACATGAGGTGTAGGATGAAGGCCAAAAAGATCATCCCCAGTCACCCGATCGAGACATGACATTATCAAACCAGCATCACAGGAGACCAACCACCTCAAGGAAAGCTTGAGCTTCTGCCCTCAAGCTATACATGTTGAGCTGAGACCACTACTGAATCTGCCCTCACTTCACACACTGCAATTCATCTGTGAGGTGCAATATTTTAACATTTTAGCTCGTTACTCGTTACTTATTCATTGCATTTTTACAACAATTGCATTTAGCAATATTTTATCTCTGCCAGTTGTAACGGATATTGTTACATGGATCTATTCTATTGCATTTCTATTCATTGTCTTTTGGATTGAGAAAGATGTAGGTTTTAGGGTACTGTGCATTTCATTTCACCATGTGTGTACAGTACTGTGATCAACTTGAACATAGATAGAACCACATGTTGCTATAGTTAACCCATTCTGACCTGAGATCAGATTCTAAAAATGTCAGTCATTCTTCGATTATTCAAAAATAGCAGACCTACAAGCTCGTATCGCGCCACTCGGTGGCGCGATATGAGCTTGTAGATCTGCTATTTTTCAATAGCTAAAGCATAACATGATGCTAACACCAAAATGGGTGCCCGTTCAGAATGGGCTAATAATAATAGTAATAATTAACCTTATTTGTATAGCACCCTTCATGACATGAAATGCATTTCAAAGTGCTTCACAGAGCAATAAAGACAAAAAGTAATGCAACAGCATAAAACAACATTATAATAATAGCAGAAACAAGGCAGTGAACAAGGCAAAACAGTGATATTAACACAGAATTAAAAAGCTTTAACCTTTAAAGCACAGCTAAGACCAATTTCTTCACACTTGCTTTGTGTTGATGAGCTATCTACAGAGGTTGCCTGTCTTTGAAATGGGGGTTTGTTCCAAGACGTTGAGCAATTTGCAGAATGTGCTTCACCGTATTTTATGTCATTGTAGGCACTTCGAGTAGGTCAGCACTAGAATACCTGAGGGGGCAGTTTGGGACATAGGCAGGCAGTCATATATGGTCTCTCATCTTAGTTTTATAGGCCTAGTTGAAGTTGTCGTTCTGTGTGCGTCTGTGTACTGTATATTTTATGCAGCCCACTGGGCATATCATTAATGCAATATCTTTAGTGAATTAGACCGTAAGCAGGGGCAGATAAGTGGTACACAATTCATGCCGCCACCATCCATTATTTGTGTATTGCTCAGCATTACTATTTCACCCCAAGTCCTTCATTTGTATGTACTGATTACTGTATGATGGCTTCTAATGCTTGATCTTTGGAAAAACTAAACTCTGATTAATTTAGATAAATCTATTCAAACTACTGTTGGCAGCACTACTTGTTTTACCAATTTATATCACTTGACTCGTAGTACAGTAAGTAACACAGTGATACTGCTGCTTCATTGCGTCATTGAAAAGTGTAAACGTCTGTTAGTTTACACCTTAAGTAAAAAAAAAAGACTTCAACTGAATTTCTCCATGCAGTGCTTTTCATTCTTTTTTGCCGTTTGTGTTCCAAATTATTCACCTCACATAGCCTGAGAAATAGGTTAACTGAAATACACATCTGGATTGATATAGTGGTAGGTTTTTAAGCCCTATTTTATATGTCGTGCATAGCCTATGCATCATGCAGCAAAAATAACCAGTGTTGTGACTAACGCCCTTACATCGCGTTACGTTACATAACGTAACTACTATTTGCAGTAACTTGTAACCTAACGCTTTACATTTCCCCATTCCATAACAGCCTTATAGTTATTGTGCGAGCGTTAGCCGCGTTATGGCGTTATGTCAACTTATGTGATCAGTGAAAAGTCTCGCAGCTCTGTGAGTCTGTCTCTGTGCTGCTGACTGCAGAGAGAGAGAGAGCGCTCCGCTCTCTGTGTTGACAGTTTCGTTTGTGCAGTCATACTAGCCTCTGAGGCCACATGGCTTGATACAACCTAACGTGATAAAAGCACGTCGCAGAAGAGGTCATTGATTGGCTAACGTAGGGCCAGATTTCAGGGTAAGCCAATCAGAGACAGTCTACACAGGGTGGGCGGGCTTACTGGCTGACGTAAACAGTAACACATTTAGTCACAGACACAGAAACCCTTGTAACGCATAGTCGCATACATAGACACTACACAGACAGAAATCGCGGGTTGAACGAAAATCATAATACATTACCACACGCTAAAATGGCAAATGCGGATCATGACAGCGAGATCGGTTGCTTTGGGGGTTGGAAATATCGATTTTAAATCGCCACAGTAGCATGTCACCAAGAGTCAACTTGACAAAATGATTGCTAGGTAGCCTATGTTGTTGAGGAAATGCTTCCCCTCTCAACGCCGGTGGAGTCTGTTCCTTGGTCAGCAAAATACCAGTGAAAGCAGGGCCAATGTGCAGAAATACATTTTCCAAATAAATGAACAGTGTATAATATATTCTAAAATGGAAGATGAGCTCAAAAATACATTGGATGAATTAGAATATCTCTATAAAGATGCCTGTCAAAATTCCTGAACATGTTTTATTGTTCCACTACATTTCATAATGTTAAGAGGGAGTTGTCTTTTCTCTTAGGCTACTGTGTGACGGAACAAAAAACCTTCTTTTAAATCGTTTTTTATATTATGAAGTAGTTACTTTCATAATTTAATGTAAAGTAAAGTAACAAATTACTTTTTTAGATAAGTAACGATAACTATAATTCCTTACTTTTTAAAAGTACCTTCCCCAACACTGAAAATAACCAATCTACGAGCGCCACACACAATTGCAATGAGTTGAGATTGTAGATCTGCTATTTTCAATAAGTACGTTTCAAAAGTAGCCCATCTATGCGAGACTTTGTGAACAGCCTATGTGATGTCACGTTATCATTCCACATGACAGGAATAGGATATCACCAGCACTCTCACTGATGGCTCTATTTCTGTTCAGTTTATTCCAGAATGTAAGCGGCAATATTGACACGCAATGTCAATGTCTGTTAAGGGCCGTTCTAGGGCACTGCGGCCCGCCTCTTGAGTTATTGATTATACAGTAAATCTGTGTCATTTAATACCCTCTTTTTAATTAACATTCTAGCATCCAGGCCCACTATAATGAGCAATTCCAACACCTCCTGTCTGCCACTGCCATATTGCCCAAATAAGTCATGAATATACTGTAATACTACAGCATGTTCTATGGCTGTGCTTGTTATGCAAAAAAAACCATCTTTCGACATTAGTGTTAATCCATCCACTTTCAGAAGATGTGTGGGATTGGTTGGCTTGTAGCCAACAACATCCTGAAATGTTTACGTTCGCCTCTCGTAGCCACGCGTCCTCCAGATGGAGGGAAACTGAAATGATGCATCTTCCATAACACTGGGCACGTCTGTTAGCAGCAGCAAAAGCAGTGTGTCATGTGTGTGTGTGTGTGTGTGTGTGTGTGTGTGTGTGAGTGTGTGAGTGTGTGAGTGTGTGTGTGTGTGTGTGTGTACTGTACAGGGTTGCCAACCGTCCCGTAAACTACGGGTTTGTATCATATTTGACAGCTAAAAGACCTGTCCCGTAATGAACCGATACGGGACGCACTTAATCCCGTATTTTGGGGTCGTGGAAAAATGACAGCGCGTTATGGTGATTCTCAGTCACTCGCTCCCATTCAGACACACAGAAGAAGGGCCAGCGATTCTAAGCTATAGGAAATGGAAAGCAAGACAATGAAACCTGGTGTCTGGAAGGGCGCTAGGCTCAGCTAGTCAGCACTCAGCTCATTGGTCAGTACTCTTCATATGCACGCAGCAGGCCAGCAGCAGAGCCAATCACTATGCAGTATCGTATCTTAGCAACTATTTCACCGGCTCGTGCTCCCAGACCAACACACAACAAAAACAAACAATGGATGCTGACACTACTACCTCAGAAAGTTCTGAAATTGGAGACGGAGTCGTAGTAGAGGAAAACCTTCCTCCTCCGCCAAAGAAAAAAACGAAAAGAAAATGTAAATACAGAGCTAATTGGGAGAAAGATTTTGTGTGGATAGAGAGTGTAAGGGACGACCAAAACAAGGCGAATTGTACTCTCTGCAGTCGTGCATGTTAAACAGCATGCTGCTGGTGAAAACCATAAAAAAAAGTCTTGCTCAGAGTTCTACACTGCAGTTCTGGTGGATAAACCACTCCTTGCTGCTGCAAGAAGCCAACTGAAATACAAGTGGAAGAAATAGGCAGTTTTGGCGTTTGCCAACAGGGGGTGCAAGTTGCCAATGAAGGATTGATTGATTGAGTTATTATTTAGGTAGTATTATTGAATTACAGTACATTTCAAGCACAACTCAATACAAAACAAAAAAAGAGGTTCCACCGTTTTCAATTTATCATAACATTTAGAGATGTACAGTCCACTATATACAAGTGATATTTAAACACTTCTCTATAGCCAAAAAAAGGAAATCATCATAAAGGATGTAAAAATGACAGTTGGTAGGGCGTTCCACATTTTTGTGGCATAGGAGCGAAATTTATTTGCACATGGTTTGTTGAACTACCTGGTGTTGTGGGTGTGGACTTTGTTTACATTAAGGAAGTATTTAGACAGGTACATGGGTATCTTGGTGGTGTATCAAATCTTGTGGACCAGACCCACTGCATGATGCTGTACTCTGTCGTCAACCCTAAAGCCATTCCAGCCTGTCAAAGTGGGCAGGGGTTGAGGTGGGTTCGGGGGGGGGTGAGGCCCAGTAGTAGCCTGCCCAGTTTGTTTTGGGAAGTCATAGAGCCTTGTTATAAGGGCCTTTGCAATATGTTAGGAGCCATTGAGCCTTGTTCTAAGGGCCTTTGCAATATGTTATGAGCCATTGAGCCTTGTTCTAAGGGCCTTTGCAATATGTTGAGCCTTGTTCTAAGGGCCTTTGCAATATGTTGAGCCTTGTTCTAAGGGCCTTTGCAATATGTTATGAGCCATTGAATTGATTGTATTTAGGGGGCACGGTGGCATAGTCGGTAATGCTGCCTCACAGCTAGAAGGTCCTGGGTTCGATTCCCTGTTGGCACTGGGGGCGTGTTCCCTCCTCCTTTTTTTGTATTCATTGTATTGATTGTATCTTATTGATTTATATGTATTTTATTTGGTTGTATTTTTATTTGTATTTGTTAATTTGCACATTTTGACAAAATAAAAATTTAAATGATAATCTGTTTCTCATGTAGTCTATACCCTAACCATAACCGCATGCTTTGGGCAATTGACTCGAAATTTAGACGTGAAATTGGGGGGGTTTGCCTGGAAATGACCCAATTTTATACTATACTTTCAATAGCAACAACACAACAGTCATATTACACACTGTAGATTCACATCAGCATTTAAATTCCAGAGCCAGAAACAGTCCCAAAATGACAGCATTAATAGGCTACACACAGCAGCAGCAGCAAAGAAAAATGTCCTACCTTGAACAGTTTTCTACTTGACTTGAGTTGTGTAAGTGATGGCAGGATCAAACTTCACTCTTGCACCCATGCATGTAGATGGCTCCATAAGTCCTGAGAATCTGAATGAATTAATTAATTAATTAAAGAGAGCGATATACAAGCTCACAACGCATTGTATCGGACCGCTGCATTTGTTAGTGTTCCAGTTTTAAGCTTCTGACTGTTCGCAGTCAAACCTGAAATTATTTCATCAATCATTTATTTGTCATCTTATTACCCATATCACGACAGTATTGCATTACCTCTGCTGCAGGTTGGATCAATTGGTAAGCGGTTTTTCTAAGCAGATCCGTTTACTGAACAATTAACCACTCTAGTCTAAAGGATATAGGCTACTGTCAGATAGATACTTTGCACAATTACAAACAGCATATATAATATAGCTACCTTTTTTTTTTTACCTAGAAGCAGTAAGGCTATGGACCAGCGCTACCTTTAACCATGCACAACTGACACACATACATTACACACCGTCATAGGCCCGCATTTGCATAAGAGTCACTCTTTATAGCCATACAAACACATTTAAGCTAAATTCAGAATGCCACTCTGTACCCAATTCGACAATTACACAGCTAAATTTAACATATAGGTATACAAACAACACAATAATTTCACCTCATAGAAAAAAGGGTTTATCCTGAAGAGTTGGTGTTCATGCTGCTATACTGTAGGTAGCTAATTAAACTCACCTCTGAATCCAATCAGTTGGAAAGAAAACACCAATGCAGTTTGTCAAGAAGTTAATTAATTTCTTTCAAGTGTCACAGGTGTGACCATGGTAAAACTTCAGTCCCTGACAACATTGACAAAGTTGTCAATGTCAAGTAGTGTGTGTGTTTGTTTACTGTCTAGTGTCTAGCCATTTCCACGTTTTTCCCCGCCAAGGTTGTGTGTGCTTTCTGCTTTGCTTCCTTCAGGCCGTGTTGCCATGTCTGCTTAATATAAGCAACCTTTGACTTGTTTTTTCTGTAAAGTCACTTGCAAATATATTATTGGTAGTGGTATTTTTTTGGGCTTGATTCTAAAGTGTACAGTAGTTGCTTACCGTATTTGGGCTTGCTTCCACATTTCTTCACATCAAGGAACCCCAGATTAATATGCAATTGTCCACAGACTTCCATCTGAACATATTTTGTGCCTTTTTGTCATGTTTTAAATGTCAATGTGTTTTTAAATAACGGATGTACAACCTCACAATGTGTCGCTGTGAGCTTGTAGATCAGCTATTTCCATTTACGTGCTTGTTTTCATAGGCCTGGCCACTTGTTTCTCTTGCAAAACCGGCAACACAGCAAGAGAAAGAGGAACTTATGCACACACAAACGCATTGCACTATGACTATGGGCTGTAAGAAAAAGGTCAATAAGTTATGATAGGCTATAAGGTCTAGCAAGACTCGATCAGAGTAGCCTGACAACAACAACAACAACAGTTGTGTGTCAATTCCTGTTTTGCTATTCTAACAACTAGAGAAAGTAACTATCATTTAGCTGGGGACCCCCTGGAACTCCCTCAGGTACCCTTAAGGCTCATACATAGTCTGGATTTACGGTGGTGGGGTGACCACCGAACTACAACATGACGTCACGAGCCGCGGTGAAGAGCAAACCACCGCCACCGCTCCAGCCCTTCTCTCTGTTTTTACTTACCACCGCTCAACGTTATTTCAGCTCCGGTGGTCAGCTCACCACCGGAGCGGTGGTCACCTCATCACCGAAAATCCAGACTATGAATAGGCCTTTAGGGGTCCTCGGACCCCACTTTGGGAACCACTGTATTAGAGTAATGTTAACTCCATAGACACATGCAAAACAGAAAAAGTACAAAAACACTCAACGGTAAATAATTTAACAATTTAGGCTTAAAAATCATTCAGGGCACCCCCGACATCCATTGTTGGAAATATGAAACCATGCTGCAGCTATGGTGATCTTTAATAAATAATTCAAAAAAAGTTTATGTTGAAAGTTATTTATCATACTGTTGCAGTGTTGCCTATTTCTAATATTGCTTTTGTGATGTGTATTTTTTATATTCGTTAAAAAAACACGGTATTTTAAACATGCATAACTATACATACAAATAAACCCCATTACTGACCATTATAATTTTCAGAAGGTCACCACAACACTAGTGGTTATGGAACAATGAATGGCAAGTGGCCAAAGATGCATCAGACCCATTTGTTATTGCCACTTGGCTATATGCCTCACAGCTCTAATCGATTAGGCATCATGGACCAATCAATCGATATACACTTTGATTGGGCCTGATTCCACTTCAGCTTAGGACATCCCAACCAGTCCATTATATGGATAATTTAGATACATTGCAATGTATGTCTGTCTATCTCTACTGGATTTTTATCTAGCTCTTAAGACGCTCTCTCCTCTCTTCCCTTGCCTCCTCCTCTTTATTGGTTCAGTCTCTCTCCTTCGCATTGATAATGATTTGGGCTGGTGTAGGTTTATCATTCACTAGCAATGCCCCCTGCATTGTCTGTGCCTAATAGGCACAAAGCAATATGTTTGTGTTTTTTGACCTGCCCATGACCTTCTCCAGAACACAAACACCAAATTTGAAGGCCAATTTAACATGAGATGTGGACATACATAAAAGAGTAGTGGGAATGGATGAAACAAAAATATATCTCCAAGAGGTTTGAATCAAGGAAATGATTCTTGATAAGAGGTATAGCTGTCTATTTTCAATACTGTTTTCTGTGAACTCTTCTATTCTGTGCATGTCTTCTCTAGGTCAGCTCCTTACTCAGGGCCCTATCTAATTGCGCCACCTCTTATCCCTTTTCCCTAAACTTATTTGCCATTTTTTACTATTTTAAAACGTTTTAGAACGGTTCAAATAGCTGATCTACAAGCTCGATGTAGATTGGCTAGTTGAACTATTTAAAAAACTAAAATAGTAAAAAATGGCAAAGAAGTTTAGGAATAAGGGGTAATGGGTGGCGCAAGATAGGGCCCTATTTAGGTCAGTGACTTTACCTGCTGCCTGCAAGTCAACTGCTGCCCGCAAATTATGGGTATAGCAGCTTGCACTGTCCCTAAATGGTATTTTGGTCCAGCGTTACCCGCTATCCATTATGTCGACACCGTTATTTGCGCCTAGAGGTTGTTGGCTATTTTGGCCACACACATAGCGGAGTTTAAAAGCACCCATAATGCCAAAGCCGTTTCGTATAGAGCAACACGCCTGCAATGGAGATGTCCGGAGTCAGGCTGCTTCAGCGCACAACATCTCTAAGCGGAGCTTATCCGATCAACTTGATGCCGGGCACTGCACTCCCTCAGGTCCTCGGCAACACATTCGCCAAGACGACACACACACACACACACACACACACACACACACACACACACACACACACAAACACAATATAGTAGGATATTAATGCACCCTGCCCTTTATAGTGAAAGTTTGTTTGTGTAACCCTGGGGACATATTACAAAGCCTTTCAAATAGAGCTCTGTTTCCAGTATTCATTATGTTCTGTCATAATTCCTTCTCTCTGGACAACAGTGTTGTTCTCCTTTAATTAAACCTGCAAGATTACACCATATAATGCATTGTCTGTTTAATTGGGAAAAGATTAAACTTTTATCACCAATTTATTACCAATCCAGTTGAATCCCATGCATTTCATTATTTCATTATTTACTAAACTAATGCAGGTAAAGGCTAGTTGTGTGGACTGCAATAAAACACATGAGATTGATTTAAAATGCTATTATTGATGAAGAGACTTTCCAACCATTTCTTACTCCACTGATTGTGATTGAGTGGGATATTGGTGATCACCCCTCAATGGTGCTTGCAGCTTATAAATATTTTTTGTATATTGTTTTATCCGATCTAAATATGCTATTGTTCAGCAAACATGCTAATAATGAGGAAATGCAATAGGCAAGCCTTGGTTCAAAAGCAAACAACAAAATAGTGAAATTCTTAATGAAGGCTATACCCGCAGCAATGTGAGAGGTGTGACATTATTAAGTCGTGGGTTCAGGGCCTGGCAATAATTATGTACACAAAATGGCAAATATGTCAGTTATGTGGATTAATTATGAAAGCAAGCGTACTACATGATGACAGGGCTGTCACTGGGTGCCAGCACTTATGGGAAAACAACTAGTGTTGGAGGCTTTATCACCATAATTCATGGGAAAACAAGTTCAATTAGTTAGCTTACAGAACAATAAACACTTTTCCTCATTATTTATAGACTTGGCTCTTGTGATTTCTGGGTTTCTCGAACTGTGCCATAACACATTTGTCACATGAAAGTTGCTTTGTGATGTTAATTCTATGCTTGTTATTTTTGTTGTTTTCTCTCATTAAAAAAAAAGTAGTAAAGGATTCAGATCATAATTCATGTACTGTCCAAGTGAATTGCTAGTCTACAAATGGCATTCACACTGACACACCTAAAGAGTGATACAGTACAGTGAACGAATACATCCATGATAGTGCAATCACACCTCAACCTTTTAAGCATCCTTGTTTGATCTTTGACATAGAGTACTGACTAATGTCTTGATTGATATGCCTATGTATGGAGAGTACAGGTTGCTGACTTCAGGAAGGAGATATGGTGTTCCAGCGTACAATAAGGTCAGACTGAAGAAGTCTTTTGTCCATCAGTCGACTTTGGGGCTTAATCAAGTTTTTGGCCAGGACTAGACTGAGCTGTGGACATTGCTCTGTGCCCTTATGTCTCTATGTATGTAACTGTATTTTTATTTCTGTTTTTGTGTTATGTCAAATGTGTACACGATAATGTGTTGCATACACTGGGCCGCAAGACACATTTCAGTGCAAACTGACAATAAAGTACTATATCATATCATATCATATCATATCATATCTTCGTATGTTGTGAAATCGGGAAAAGTAGTACAAGGCCTTTCTCTTCTGGGTAGTACTTTCATGGTGCTTCACAATTAATCTCAATTCTCATATTTCCTAGATAGCTAACTTGTTCTCTCACAGTTTATACTTTAATAAATACATTTTGTTATTGTGTTTTGCGATGAAACTTCATTTAGTCATTAAGAAAAGTGCAAAAAATTATGATCTACTGTTGCAATTGCAGTGTGTCAATGGGATTCAAAATATAATTAGACTCTGCATTTGATTTGGTCTATCTTTCTCCAGAAATGTGAATGAATTATTCACCATATTAAGTACATTGTGTCCAACTGTAATCACACTATGGGGTTATTTTCCATTTTCCTCTCTGCAGGAGATGGCAATGTGTGTCCAGGGTCATTAAACGAATTAGATTTAAGGATACACTTTACATGCTGAGGTCACGGTATTGGTTAACGTTTGCTTGTGTTATCATCATGTTTTACAAGGGTCATCCTATGCTCCCTGGGGATGCTGGGAACTGTAGAAGTTAAATGATTCACATGATTCCCCCAAGGAGAATATCTATCCGTGTTATTATTCAAATGTCACTTCAATTTAAGCACTCGATTAGAGAACCTCATTTTCCGGGATTTGCTGAGGTATGGTAAAAGACTCCATCTCAGTTATGAAACATTGATTTGGAATGGTCATCACTGAAATTCACATTATAAAACGACTTTATATTGAAAGGCTGAAATTGCATGCTTGACGTTACTGGAAATATTTATCATTTTGTCAGTTTGTTCAATTTTTAGAAGAAAGTAAGTGTCAAACGATTGCAATCTATGATCCCAGACTGAATAAGATGAAGTTCCATAATAAAACCCGAGACCATTTTGGAAGAACACTTTATTCCCAATTACTGAAATGTTTGACTTGAATGTATGTATGTATGTATGTATGTATGTATGTATGTATACACACATGTATGTGTGTGTGTGTGTGTGTGTGTGTGTGTGTGTGTGTGTAAAGATAACCTTTAACACATAAAAACGCCTTGAATAGTAAAAGCTGAGGGGCACGGTGGCACAGTTGGTAGTGCTGTCGCCTCACAGCTAGAAGGTCCTGGGTTCGATTCCCGCTGGGGACGCTGTGGGCACTGGCGGCGTGTTCCCTCCTCCGCGTCATCAGTGCCCATACCCGAGGCGGGGGTTGGCGATAGGGCCCTTCTGTGTGGAGTTTGCATGTTCTCCCCGTGTCCCCTAGGGTAGATACCCTCACAAAAACATGCCGTA
The DNA here is from genome assembly GCF_964188405.1 of Protomyctophum parallelum. Taxonomy (NCBI): domain Eukaryota; kingdom Metazoa; phylum Chordata; class Actinopteri; order Myctophiformes; family Myctophidae; genus Protomyctophum; species Protomyctophum parallelum. The sequence goes on from NC_139713.1 coordinate 32,519,929, forward strand.
ATCCTGGTCTCTAAAACTACCTCCCCCTGGCCAGCCTGGGCGCCTGATGGAGGGGAAAGGAACTGGTTGGAATAACGTGTCCCTTCCACGCGCTACGTCCGGCCGGGGAAATTCCCCCCTGTCAGGTGAAAAGAAGCAGCTTGGACTCCTCATGCATAGAAGGAGGCATGAGGTCAGTCCGCTGCCCCCCAGGTTGGCAGAGGAAGTGTAGTGCCCAGGATTACATTAGATAATTGGCACTGGGTGAAAAGAAAACTGGGTTACAAAATCGTGGGATAAAAATTAAAAAAAGAATAGTAAAAGCCAATCATTTTCTCTTTCTTCTCATTCACTGATGTTTTGCCAAAGCCATCCCAGACTATATTTCATTTGAATGCAAGGTGAAAATATATCCCTTTCAGCTGAGTTGCCTGTAAGGTGTGTCTTATTTGATCATTATTTACTCAATAGAAGTTTGTTTCATAATGCTTTCTATCAAGTATCTATGCTTATTTCTCTTGAAAATACAATAGAACTACAATATTCAACATTTTCAAATGCATGCGAACAGTTTGTGGGCAGATTGCATACAGTTAAGTATCTTTAATGGCATACTGGAGGACAATGGATCATCCAGCATTCACATCGCATCCTCCGTCAGTACCCGGGCCCGCCCGGGGAAACTAATGATCCTACCAGCTAAATCTGCTAAATCTGGCACCTAAAACCAAGCCCAGCAAAAACTGTTTCCAGCGTATTCCATCTCCACAATGCTACATTAAAGCTGCCAGAGAACTAAACATCCATCTGAGCGGACTCAAGCTAAAGCATGCACCCAATCCGACCTATCTTGGTGTGACCCTCGAAAGTACCCTGTCCTTCAAGGAACACCTAAAAGGGACGGCAGCTAAGGTGAAGTCCAGAAACAACCTTCTCTGCAAGCTCGCTGGTGCAAAATGGGGGGCGTCAGCCTCCACGCGGCGCACCTTGGCACTGGCCCAGTCATACTCTACAGAATATTGTGCCCGTCTGGTCCAGGTCATCCCACACACACCAAGTGGCCACACAGCTCAATACAACCATGAGAACCATAACCGGGACTATTCGTTCAACACCACTCCCCTGGCCCTGGCTCCCAGTCTTATCAAAGCCCCCCCCACACATCTGACGAGCAGCAGTTTCTCAAAGGATGCTTCAAAAGGTCAAAGACTATTCTACATTTTAATTCAGTTTCCCTCTTCATGTAGACTGTGTTACACACTATGATGATGATGTTGTTGTTGCTGCTAAATTATGGGCACGAATTAAGCAATAAAGCATAGGCCTATGTGCTTGCCATTGAATAGAGACTGTAAATCACTAGCAGGAATGCTGTTACCCCCAAATACTGTGCATTCTATTGCAGTGACTTTCTGACCTTAATTTCACGAATGTGGTTTCCTGCTTCTCATCAATATCACACATAGGCCAACACAAAATGAGCTATGTGCAGCCATAAGTTGAAAGGCTCTGCAATCCTCATTAAGACCTGCGAGCGGAATTGTTTTTCGGCACGGAAGGAAATAACCTAAGCTACCCACTATGTGTTCTGTAATATTGTAATGGAGTGTATGTGGGGAGAGAGTGCATTTCTGGGATGCAGTGCGGAGAGATGGATGAAACAATGCGGGGGTGAAAGAAACACCCGTACTGACCTTGATGAACACAATGCAGAGGTTGCGTTTTGTTGCCGTCAGGTGGAAACCTTGTATGTCAAACATGTTTTCATTCACACGGCAATAACACTGGAGTGGCGCAGTCACTCCAGTGCGTAGCCATGTGTGTCCCCATGTATGTGTACGTGTCCCCTTGTTAATGGTGACTTAATTACGATATGTTTCAATATTGGTTGGGTAACAGGTTAACGTATGTATGTATACATGTATGTAAGTTGAAAGTAATATACTGTGGTCGACTGGCTTTTTTATGTATGTATGCTTGGTTGGTATCAACGTCCAGTATATATAGCTCCCAAGCTCACGCGCAATCTTTCAAATCTCAACCTCACTGTAAAACATTGAAATTAAATACTAAAGTCGGGTTATAACTGGCTGTCAATGGTGACGTAATTTCAATATTGGTTAGCTAACACGTAACGTACGTATGTATGTAAGTTGTAAGTTGAAAAGTAGGCTACTATACTGTGGTCGGCTGGCTTTTTTATGCGTATGCTCGGAGGTATACAGTATATATACTGATTTTGAGTGTGACGTAATGAAGATAAGATATCAATGCCGGGGTATAACTGGCTTTCGATGGTGACGCAATAAAGATAGGTTTCAGATTACATACATACAGACATTACCTTTAATTCACCCGACACTGAAACATATCCTAATTACGTCACCATAGTCTGCCAGTTATAACTAGACATTGAAATCGTCATCATCAACACATATATATCTCCGAGCATACATTACACATAAAAAAGCCAGCACGACCACAATACTTGCGTGCTCTGCTTGCGCAAGTAATGAAATAACATAACTAAGGATTATATATATTATATAAACAGCTATAGTGTAGATTCTGTCTGAACACAAACATACATAGATGTAATGTTTTGATAATACTGGCACACACACACACACACACTCACTCACTCTCCAGGTTTTGTTGATGTCATCCTTTTCCAACAACAGCAGTTCTAGCATTTCTAATTACAGCCCTTGGAGAGAAACTATCCTCCTGGTTGTCAACATAATTAAAACCTTTCAGATAACCAATTTGCTCCCAGTAATAAATGACATAATTTAATAGCTGATTAGATTGGAGAATCAATGATTTTTTCATCATGTTATTGGTCTGTTGATCAGTCGGTGAGGTCAGTGCTCATCAAGCTCACCTGTATACATTGTTATTTCTTTTTCCCAAGGCCTTTATGTTTTTTATGTACCTTAAATTAAATTGATTTTTTTTTCTTCTTCTCAAGTGGGTTTTAAGGGGCCAAGCCCGAACGGACATTGGTCCTTTATTGTGTCTGTCTGTTTGTCTGTCTGTCTGCCTGCCTGCCTGCCTGCCTGCCTGCCTGCCTGCCTGCCTGCCTGCCTGCCTGCCTGCCTGCCTGCCTGCTCGTCTCTCTGTGCAGTCGGTTTTCGCGAAACTTGGCAATATGTGACCAAATTTGACTAGGAGACTGCCATTGGATTTTTTTGAATTTTTGTTTTTTCATTTCATATCAAAGCAGGGAATCATAGGGCCTTAGTCCTACTCCTCCTCCCAGCCAACACTCCCCACTGACAGGTAGTTACCCCCCCCGCCCCCTTTCGATTTACATCGAAAGGGCATGTGAGCTCAAACTCAATTCAACATTTTGGAAAGCATGAGTGTCTATTTCAAACAATGTGTTTTTTGACTGGGGGGGGCATATTTTGACCCCCCAGTATTAGGATGTAGTAGGATGTTGATATTCCTTCATCAGCCAACACTCCCCACTGACAGGTAGTACTAGGGCCTTAGTCATACTGCAATCATGTATTCTGGATATTCTATATTTCTTGTACAATGTTTCATTGTGTTTTACATAGGTAGAGGCCTCGTATATCAAAATGTGTACAAAATCTTTTGAAAATAGCTCATCTACAAGATCACAATGCGTCACATCATGCTTGTAGATGTGCTATTTTTAAAATGGTCGAAATGTAGGTATATAGCATTGAAGTAAAAGTAAAGATTTTGGCTCTGAGATGTAGTGGAGTGAAGTAAAAGTATTGGAAATTGGAAATACTCAAGTAAAGTACTTAATTTACACCACTGACCAAAACACCAAGCTGACTACCAACGTGCTGAATGAGGCTTACGATCCCTCAACCTAGACCAGTGGTTTTCAATATTTAGGGACCTATTTAGCAGCTAAAATGAATAATCTTTTTTAGAAACATGGTAGCCTGTGAGTCCCACGACGTGTCTCATTTCCCTGCCAGGCCTGTGTCTGCTCCGTCGAGCTCAGTGCCTCCAGAACGCACCAGTCTCAAGAGTTGCAAAATGACAAGCAATTACTATCTGAATAAATAAGCATAAACAAACTGCTTCACATGAACAATGTTCGTGTAATTAAGAAATTCGCAAGAGAGTTTATGTTATATACACAGAATATCAACTGAAAGAGAAACCCACAAGAGTCTATTTCCTGGTTATTGCTGCGGGGGGGGGGGGGGGGGGGGGGTTATATACTGCTCGGAGGTTTATAAAATTATATACTGTTGATGGTGACGTAATTAAGATATGTATCAATGCCGGGTTACAACTGGCTTTTGATGGTGACATAGTAAAGTTTCAGATTACATAATTATGTATACATACAGACATTACCTTTAATTCACCAGACACTGAAACATATCCTAATTACGTCATCATTGACAATCAGTTATAACCCGACATTGAAACATTTTACGTCACCATCAACATCAGTATATATACCTCCGAGCATACGCACATTCGTACGAGCACGACCACAGTACTTGCGCTCGCAAGTAATAAGAACTAGAAATGCACTCTGTCGAGGTGGCAACTTGCGCCTTGCACACAAGTTGGCCATACATGGCCTACTTGTAGCAAGTACTGCTACTAATTAATGTCTATTACAACTGCTGTTCTAAATCCTTTAGACCCGTTATTGACCTTATCGTTTATCCATTAGTTATCAGTAATGGTTTAGCTTCATGACAGGAAACGTTATTGAACAAACTCCCCGTAGAGAAAATGTAGGTTCCGTTTTTAACCTGCCTTGCAGGCAGGAGCGCATGCCCAATTCAGAGTTGGTTATCCTGGTCCCTTTACAAGAATATTCTCCGAATGGGACATGCACATCTGCCAACATGCTCACTTAAAGATGGAGTGCCACGATTATTTTCCACCCTAAAGCATGATCATCAGGTATTATTATAATATAAGGAGGAACAACGTTTTCCAAAAAGCGTACAGTATTTGTTAAAATCATGTTTTTATGTGGACACGCCCACCAGTTCATTAAGTACGTATGCCTGGTTTGCCTGATGGGTGGTGATCCGCCTGAACTGAAGCCGCACCCACAGCTGTAGTTATATGATAAAGGGGGAGGGGTTAGGGGAGGGGCTGATAATGTGATGTGACTATATTACTGTTTTTTGCATTGGCCCGTTTGACTGTCAAGGGTTCAGCCTCCAGGAAGAAACCCTAAATACAAAGTTAATACACCATTGTACATAGAAACGACTCCAGGGTGTCTAATGAAGTACTGTCACCTCATAGAAACATGAAAAACTGGAAAAATACAACAATTGTGGCACTCCATCTTTAAACCCCATCCAGAATGTTGTGGCACAACATTCACAATGATTGAGATGTATTGGTGTAACATCAAGCAGTTTATTATTATTATAATTATTATTATAATTATTATTTCTGGTATAGTTATTTAATGGTTATGGTTGGTTAAATATATATGTACTTGTGGCTATTTCCATATATTTATACTAACAAACTATTGGTCATATACAGTCATGGGGCTAAGGCTATTGTTTCCATATATGTATATCACCTGCTGGTAGTCTTGTTTACGTTGCACTGGCCTTGAGGCGCCACTACAGCCAGTGTTGCTGTTGTGTTACTGTGCTTCTCCCAGTTGCAGACTACTACTCTCTTCTCGCTTGGCATCTCTCGCGAGAGCCGGTAGAAGCTGCGTGAGGTCCTGATCACCCTCATTGGCCAAGCCGGTCATGTACAGTATTGTGATGCACAGGTGGCCAGTGCGTCTGCTATAAAAGGACAGTCTTTGCCTGGCTTCCGAGGAGACAACATTGCTTATTTAACTCCAGCTGTTCGTTACTATCTTGTTAGTTAACTTTTGCTTATTTTTTTGGTTTATTTGTAGCTCCCTTCGGGAAGGATTGTTAGGCCCAAGTTATAGTTTACCCTTTGTTATTGGTTAGGGTTTTGGTTAGGCGAAGTTATTGTTTTATTTGGCCCCCTTACTTTGGGGAACACCCCACCACTGTAAGTCGTCAACCCTACTCTGCTTTAATATCTTACTCATAGCCTAATACTGCTTAGTAGTTATCGCTATTATAAATGATTGCCTATATTGAAAGTCGATTAACTTCCACCATGTATTTATTGAGCCAGTAAAATAATTTTTCGAATTTGCAGTGAGGTTCTGTCCATATTATGTTATGCGTACCTTTACCCCTAGACTAGTTGGTCCGTAACAATTGGGTAAACATCAAAGCACTAGCGCATTAGTTCGGGCCATTCATCAGTTGACATTTAAAGTAAACATCTTTACATTAATAAAATTCTCATATTTCATGAATTTCATTTCCAAGGCTGCCAGTGAGTTCTAGAGTTTAGATCCTGTAGCCCGAGGGAACGGCCAGAGTCAGTGGATGGATACTGCGTTTTTTTGGTTGAAGTTCAGTGGTCAGGGTGACCAATCAGGCTGTTGGCCAAGTCTGCTGCATTTAGACTTTTTCTCAGAGTCGCTCGGCCATTTATGAGTGGCAACAGTTTGGTTCACTTCTTTACCCTCCTGGCTTTGCCCTGGGTTGGCTCCCATAGAGTACATTTACTTGCCTCAAGTTCTGTGTGCCCTGCCAGCCTCATTCTTCTCTCTCTGACTTTGTTCGTGACCCGTGGTAGGTCCCCGTAGAGGTCCACATTTCTGATGCGGTCCATCCATGTGGCAGAAACAATCCACTTTGATATTTCATTTTTCATGGAGTGCATCCGTTTCACGAGAAGGATGTTGCATTTTCATTTATGTATACTTTTTTTAGACAGAAATGCAAATCGTACTTGCCTGCTTGATTACTGTGTTGAGCAATACGTTGGTTGAATAGTGTTGCCTTTCCAGCACAGAGCATGCGCAGGTGTTGCTCCAGATTCATGTCAGAAAAGGCCTGGGAGCTAGTGAACATTTAATGTTGTGCCTCCTGTCACTACTATCATTATTATGAATTCAATAAGTTGTCATCTTTGAATTAACCCACAAACACAGTAACACAAAGATGTCACATCCTATTTATTATTTATTTCATGGTATGTATAGCCGCTACATACCATGAAATAAATCAATGTAGAGGGGTTTACTTTAACCTTTAAAAACCTTCAAAAAAAGAAAATGTCTGCAGTAGATTAAAGATTGGCTGTTTTCAACCAAGATATTTGGTGTAGAGGGAATAGGGTGGGCCAAGGACAGAACCTCAGTGTTGACTGTTTTAAGATGGTTTGTCCTCATCATCTACAGTCATCTCAAGCCATACATCTCACAGCTCACCAGTACTTTTGGGGCCCTGCATCGTACATTCCACGTAGGTGGGGAACCCCAGTGATTGATGAACATGTGTTAGCACAGGGTTGCTGACAGCAAGGGAGTCTAAGGACTGTGGCTTGATGGTTGTTGGTCGATGTTTAGTACTGCTCGCAGCCTTCTGATGCATCTCCCATCTTTTGTCAAAGGCAGGCATCAGGGTCCAGCATTCAGGGCCATAGGAGATCAGACAGAGAACATGGAGAGAACCTCAAAGGGGTGTCATCTCTTCCAGAGGTCACCGGGGTCAACTTTATCCTTAGCTCTCCCTGAAATGGTTATCGCCAAAGGAGAACAATATGATGCCCCTTAACTCTCTGGACACTTTATTAAAATTTTAACATATTTAACCAGGCATGTCTTTATTTCAAGAAGCAGGTGATTCATCTCTAGTGTGTCCACCTGTGTCCACAGTGAGGGGCAGTGCAGACATAGTACAGTCTCATTGCATCCTCAGCCTGAGATTGGAAGAACACTGCCTCCTTGTGGCCACATCTGGGACAGGGATGGTCCTGTGTCTTTGGTAGCGTTGGATCGTGAGCTACATTGGCAATGATTTGGGTGAGCTCATTGACCTCATGGGTGATCTTATTGACATAGATGCAGCTGTTGTCTGCCTTTTGATGGTAGTGACAGATCCTGCATGCATAGAGCAGGATACGATTGTCCTTGTCTTCTTTGGGATACAACATGTTGTTGCATTCTTTACAAAACCGGATACCCACGAATCCTGGTTCATTTGTTCCGCTGTCCAAATCCATTGGAATAAGAGACCAGGAGAACAATCACGTGCAATAACTGTATTAATACTCAGATTGACACACTGCCCTGTGCAATATCTTAGAACACCAGTCAGACCCACTGTACATTAAAATGGTTTGTCGGTCCAAGGTTCATATGAAGGTGTGAAGAAAGAAAATGACTTTAAATCACGTTTAGATGGTTGTGATGACGACATTGTGATGTCATTCCATGATGATGTGGAATACCCAATGACATTACCAAAACGTATATTTGATATGCTCTTTTTATTATCCTTTCTATTCATTCATAAAATCTGTGTCCGTGTTTCTCTCTTTGGCTGGCTTAAAGCGTCCGTGCAGTTTTCGGTTCTCGGGAACCGAAAACTGCACGGACCGAAAAATCACAATTTTTTGTATTTTTGACTAATTTGTGGGTCCACAGAGGCCAAACACATTTTTAGTTTTCGGGAGATAATAGGCATTGGCTTCCATGATTGGCCAACCAAAACCGCCATTTAACTTTACGTTTGTAATGGATGGAAGTCGATGGACGGCAGTCGGGTCGGACTGAAACTGTGGTCAAATATGGAGTCATACGTCATAGGCAAGTCATAGGTGACTGATGTCAGCCCGAGATCCATGTGGTACGTTCTGGGTATCCTTGTACCAAGTCTCTCGGTTAAAATCGGGTCCTTTGAATGTTCTCAAGTAGAACATTTAATAAAATCTATGTTTTTCAAATCTCTAGAACATTTATCACGGTAACTCTAAAGCATAATGCTTCGGTAGAAAAGTATTATTTGCCAAGCGGAACGTCGCTCAGCAAAAACTTCATGTTGAAACTGGGGAATTTGTTTTGAGCATCCTGCACCACTACATTCTAGTAGTACAGTAAGTGCAACATTACCCCTTCTCCACATTAAAAGAACCAGAGCCAGACCAAGAACTATACACAAACCCTCAAGTGTCTGGGTGTTTTAGGCAGTGTGGTCTCTGACCTTGTGCGTCACTGTCTGGACTTGCTCCTGGATTTTGGTTTATTTATCTCAAGTTTAATTAAACCAATCTTATTCCCTGGAGATGTCTATAAGTGGCCATTCATCTTCATGTCCTTTGGCTTTCAGCAGAGCTGTGAAGCTGCCCAGCGTCTTGGCAGCAGTCTCGCAGGCGTGGCTGATGTATGGCTCCACGCACTCCTTGACCACGACTATGTTCCGACAGGTGTGGGACCTAAGCTCGTCCAGGTAAGTTGCCATAGTTGTGTGGTAAGGCTCCAGGCACTCCTTGGCCATGTCAATGTTCTGGGATGTGCGGGACCGGAGTTCGCCCAGGTACGTGACCATAGTGTTGTGGAACTCCTCACAGGCCTTGTTCAGGTGATTCCTTAGCTTGTGGATGTGGTTGGTGACGTTGGCGCAGACATGGTCCGTGTTCTGATCCAGCATGGACATGAGCTCACCCAGGTACTTCAATCCAGGGTGAACGTACAGCGGCACTCCATGGGCCTTACTGTAGAGTTTAGGCACATTCTGATTTGGAGTGGCGTCAGCATCATTGCAGCCGGCGGGAGCACTGCAGCCAAAAACTACTGCCATAGTGAGGAACAGGGTGAAGCTCCGGGCAACAACCTTCATTGGTATTTGAAACATACTGTAGAGTCCCTTGAGCAGCTATGTTTCCTCTCAGCTTTACGATCAGACCCGAAGTTATCTTATAGCGTCCCAGATGATGTGTTGCAGGAATATACCATGACGTCAGTCATTTCCATATTTGGTTACTTGACCTTGATGTGGTTTAACTTCCATTACAAAATTCAGGTGAAAATAATATTCAACAAAAAAAGGCGCTATCCCCTCCTATGTCCAACTTTGAGGGTTTGTGTAAACATAGCCTGGCCCAGCCAGCGTGCTTTCTGGTCAAACATTGCATAAAGACAAACACTGACGACGAAGGTGAGGACGCAAAATCTATATTGGCCGGAATGAGATGATGCGAGACGTGTCATTGTTTGAGCGTCCCATAAGGATTGTGCCATGGGGGTTACCGTTGTATATGTTGCTTGTAGAGAGATGTCAGACATTACGCAGTACTTAGGAGAGAATGAGATGATGTGTGATGATGTACGATGGTAAGAGTGCCCCTCACTTCACACGGGTGTGATTGTTTTAGTAATTATTATTACTGCTTGCAGCTATGTTAGGCGGCCCTACAGGAAAATATATTATGTTTGTCATGTTATCCACTTCTCTTTTCTAATCTTAAATTACAGTGTAACATAACATAAGATACACAATGGTGTCAAGAGACATGGGTCTCAATCTCGACAAGCCAGTGTAAATCATCAGTGACTTACATTGCTGAGCGTGCACATCACTGAGGAACTCACTGCCTGACTGCATCACTGCCTGGTATGGGAACTTTAATGACCTTAATCAAAGTTCAATACAAAGGGTTGCGTGTACAGCTGAACAAAATCAGTGGAAGTGACCTTCCCTCCATCCATGACCATCAATGAAGGCTGTGTCCGTAGAATCATGAAAGATCGCAGTGCTCTCTGGTTGTTCAGTTCTGTGCTCCGGGATGACTCATACTGACCATCCGACTGAAAAGCCAGGTTGTCGTGAGAATCTGAACAATGGATGAGGAAGTAGAGAGGTCACCAGGAAGGGACATGGAGGGGAAACCACTTCACATCCCCATCTCCTGAAATGTGCATTTGAAGTGACCAAGCACCTTCTAGAGGTAAGGGAAATAATCTCAGGTCAGCTCCAGCATTAATTAAGCCCTGCTTGCATAACAAGTTGCAGCTACTTGTTGCTATCGCTTCTTTCTTTTGGAAGAAATTAACAGGGTTTTTTAATGCGTATTAGTTTTTGCTTTATTGCCCAGCTGCTTTTTTAATTTTCATTTCTGAAGCCCAGTTTTATATTTGACAGCAGGTAGATACACTGGCAGAACACAGAGGAGGTTGGAAATTAAAGGGGTTATGTGATGCAAAGTAGGCTATTCCCAATTTCAAAACAAACAAACGGTGGCAGAATCGAGGTCAATATACCATGTCAACGAGCTATGACATTTAGAGGCTACATTCTTGCAATTTGGAAAAATCTAAGCGCCCAAAAAACATAGAAAGAGCTTCCGAATGACTCAATCAATAAGATTATCATTGCTGCATCTACAGTATATGTTATACTATTTTGTGTGTGTGTGTGTGTGTGTGTGTGTGTGTGTGTGTGTGTGTGTGTGTTGTTGTGTGATTACTAAGCAAAGGATGACCTTCAATGAACAATGCGGTAACAAAAAGAAAGTTCCGTTTACAATTATTGGAAATCCTCTTCTCCATTATGTGTGCTTTCTCTATATGCTTTCTCACACTCGAGCCAGGGAATGGATTCCATGTCCCAGCGAGTATATACTTTAAGAGAAGCAATCAGACAATGGCTTAGTTAATTGAAAAGGTGTTGGCTCTCCTTGACTGGTTTATGACCTACTGCAGCCAGGCCTGCCAAAAGCTGGCAGATTCCATTGTGAGTCTGTGAGACATAATGTAGTCTATTGTGTTGAAGGCAAGAATTGTTAACCTTTAACCGAAACACTAAATGCTACCAACTTTTTGAAGTGACAACACGATTGATTGATTGATTGATTGCTTTATTAGCCGGGTTGTTAACAGTAGGTAGTACAGTCAATGGATATGCTAAAAAGGATAGCACAAAAAGCTCCAGGGGGCTTGTTTCCATTGTGGTCCAAAAATATCCAAAAATATAGTTTTAAAATCAGGCAGGCTTTCAGAAAGCTCTTTAGTGAGGACTTGAAGCTACTGTAGCAATAGTGCTAACTGTGCATTTCTATGTGTTGACGGTGACGTATCTAAGGTTCGTAGGTGTATATATTTTATAGAGGGGATCGTAAGTTCGTAGAGGTCGGCAGTACTTGCGTGCTCTGCTTGCTCTCAAGTAGGCCATGTAGGCTACTTGTGTGCAACACGCAAGTTGGCACCTCGACAGAGTGCATTTCTAGTTATGTCTGTGTCCCTTTTATATATGGAGTTATTTGTCAGGCATGCCCAAATATGCAGTCTATGCAGACTGTCATGCAGACTGTCAGGCCAGCACCATATATGGATATCATGGGGTGATCAGGTATGATCATTTGGCTAATTTGGATCCTGTCCGGAGCCTGGGCAGGGGACCTGTCGAGAGCCTGTCCCTTTTATGCCCATATATGGAGTTATCAGGTCAGGTCCAGAGCCTGGGCAGAGGCTTTTGTGCTGGTTAAGGACAACGGTGTGTCCGACCGACTCAGCACCGGGCACTGCACTCCCTGTGGGTTATGGAACGTGTGTGTCGAATTTGAAGTCGTACAGAGACTTGGCACATTTATAGATAGATAGATAGATAGATAGATAGATAGATAGATACTGTGTATACCCCTTATAATATTGGTGAACTATTTCTTAAAGTAAAGAGACCGTGGATGGTTCATAACAAAAATGTTTGCAGATACAGTACAGTAATTATGCCTTATGCAATATGGCCAAAGGAAAAAAGAAGGACCAAGACATTTTTAAATCAATTCCAAGATTTTTAGTGCTATTTGAGGGAACATAGAAGCCTTCTTCTGCTGAACGTTAGGGCATCATGGGTGAGAGAGAATATTAATGGAGGCGGGAGAGCTCTGTGGCTTTTTAAATCCCGCAGCCTAATGGACTGTATTGACCACATTAATAAAACAGGATATGTGTTTCTAATGTCCTCTCTGCGGTGCATTAGGTTTTTCTCGGGTCGGGGACATTTGTTTGCCTGGACGGCAGGCAGGGTGCACAGGCAAGGATGTGGGCCCTGAAACTCATTTGATTTCTACCACAACTATCCCTGTGACTACTGGAGAATGACCTAAGTATCTCTCAGTCTGCCTGTGGTGTGGAAACTGGAAGATTTCACATTAACCCTGCAACATAGGCCATTTAAATGTTCTGAAATAAAAGCACATTTGTGTGGCAATTTATGCATTCTGAAGTACACGTTTATGAATTATACAAAGTTGATAGGCTTGCTTACCAACTCTACAGGAAGAGATGCTCTTAACATACACACTTAATTGGGGCAGTGGCGTGTGCAAATTAACTTATATAAAATAAAAAGTGAAACACATATTAGATCTAGAAGCTCACAAACTCGTAGATCTTCTATTCGCTATTTGTTGTTGACTTTTTTGAAAAGTGGTTAAATAAAGTGGTAAAATACAATTCATAAAATGATCCAGTATATGAACAGTATAGGAAAGAGGTTAACACGAAGAGTAATGACATATTGATATTGACTTGGCTGTACAGTATACAGTACTGTACAATGGGGACATTCAATGACAGATTTATTTATTGCACATCTAGGATGTAGTCGTATAGCCTACCGCTTCTGTAGAAACTAGAAAAAATATGATAATTATTTTAAAGGAGAGTTCCGGACAACCCGTTTTTTACTGAATTCTGATGATAATGTATGAAACCATGTTAGTGGCGCGGGAAAAAAAACAATATATATATATATATATATATATTGTAGCGGCTCGCTACGGCTTGGAGCCAAATATGCGTGACTGAAGGAGGGACTTCCGGGTCTGGGAATAATAATAATAATAATAACTTTATTTATATAGCACTTTTCTGGACAAAGTCACAAAGTGCTGTACAACAAATTCACAGGAAAATCGAACACATTTAAATGGATGCACCATAGCAAATCAAGAACTTACAGCCAGCTGGCCTACAGTAGAAAGCATATTTAGAGATACAATATAAAAACAACAACAATGTAATAGATAGAAATAAAAATACCGACAGAGTTCAGTGAACAAACATTCAATGGGGCTGGGGGGGGGGACGCTTTTCTGAACAAGTAGGTTTTGAGAAGAGTTTTAAAAGATGCAATGTACAGAATGTAAGAGAAATCTATGAAAATCTGGGAACTAAATCATTACCAAGACATTTCTTCACCAATGTGTTTCTAAATGTGTCTAATAACATGTACTAAAAGTTTGAAATTCAACTCCTGTGGGAAATTGAGTTATTAGCATAATACATCCTATGTGAACATCCTATATAAGGCCAAAAAGTCAAAATGTCATCATTCTTTAAGTAGCATGTGACATGAAACTAGGGGTTTTTCATGATTCTGAATCCATTCCAAGCATTAGTTTTGCACAAAAAACACTCCTTGGGCTAAATTAGGCCATGTCCACTTCATCACGTTTGTGATGACAGCTATGGCCGTTTTCCTCCCAAGGAGTGTTTTTTGTGCAAAACTAATGCTTGGAATGGATTCAGAATCATGAAAAACCCCTAGTTTCATAATATGTCACATGCTACTGAAAGAATTATGAAATTTTGACTTTTTTTCTTTATATAGGATGTTATGGGTATGGTCACATATTATGCTAATAACTAAATTTCCCACAGGAGTTGAATTTCAAACTTTTAGTAGGCCTACATTAGACACCTTTAGAAACACATTGGTGAAGAAATTTCTTGGTAACGATTTAGTTCCCAGATTGGTCGGCCTAGCTGATAAAATGCCCTTACTAATGGTATCTGCTTGTCGGATGGTTTTGGGAAGGGTGACGTTCCGGGAAGTGACGTTCCCGTTTATGTGCTTGGAGGGAATGTGTGTGTTGGTGTGTGTTCTCAGGGTGACGGTGAATGTCCATTGATTGCAAAGCCACAGTGTTTAATTATTAATAAAGTCGGAGCCTTGGAATCTGTACTATGTCTCTGCCTCCAGTTCCTGGAATCACTAGATATAGATATAGATATAGATAGATGCAAATATGTTTTGCTGTCAGATGGAAACCTTTTATGTCCAAAACCCATTACTCTTTATGAAATGGAAATAGAACGCGTGTTCCAAATCAGCGCCGACGCTACCTATACACGCACTATACACACACGGCGAGTAGGGACAAATGTGCCAAAATGTGCCAAGCCGACCCTCATAATAAAAAAAAATGGCTCTGCAGCGTAATAACGAGCACCTGCCATGTGTGCGTTCTCGCACCAAATGGATCCAATGTAGTTCATTGATTAAATAATTATAAATGTATGCAACCCACAGAAAGACCTGGTACGTATATGACACCTCACAGGTTCTGGCGTGAGTCTCCTCCTCCAGACTGAGGTCTTTGATGTTGCTCAGATGCATCCAAAGAAAAACAAACAAGCTCCGTTGCAAATCTGACAGCAGTAGAGCCACACTCGTGTCCCCGTCTTGTTTTGACACAGTGTCATCCCTATACAGCAAGTTACCTGCAGGCATTATTAACAAGCTATTTGCACATCGGTACAAATTAAGACATGACATATTGTTATGCTGTTACATCTAAAAGCCTGCCTGGGGACTAATTGTATTGAGCATTAACCAATAGGTATGTAAATATGTAAACATCTAGAGTGGTTTGAGTTGGTCTCGTCCTGCTATTCCATGCGAAATAACAATCAGTTATTTATTATAAGTTCAACCATGAAATTGTATGTCTGAGTTATAAAATAACTAAAAGAAATAAAGGTCCTGTACCTGTGTCAGTATTATCCAAACTGTATTGCAGACCAAAAGGAAACCCCAAAATGGTTGCTTTTGAAAATAAATTGCAATATCTTTATCTGACAATTGAACAATCAAGATTTCAAAATACAAATTCAAATTCAAACTCAGATTTTCCCACAACGCAAAGTTCTTTTAAATGTCTCTAATGAGTAAAGTATCAAAATGTAATCCAAATGTAATCAAAAGATTGTATAAAGAAAGAATCCATAAAGTCAGCAAATAAAAAGGCAATGCATTGCTCAAAAAGGGAAAAAAGTCAGGAAAAAAAACTTCAAGTCAGGAGGCCACAGCGTGTTCCTTTGTCCAAAAGCTCTGAATTGACCCAGAGCTTAACCGTCAGAATTCAGAAACAAACGTACTTTCTCCCCCTTCACAAAGTTTGTCAGTCAAACTACTCAGTGGTCCAACAAGTTCTGATTCTTGTTTAATATTGGCTTTAAAAGAGTCTCTTTGACAAACCACCACCAAACACTCTTTTTGATACCAAAACTGGAACCTCGATCGGCCTGCCTCACTTCCTGTATTTTTATAGCCATTCCTGGTAGCCTAGTAAGTCTACCTCACTTCCTGGAACTAGTGCTAACCTGCATTTTTCCCACAGCTCCCCCTATGAGTAAACCGTCAACAGAAAATGAATGACCATATTCAGCTACACAAAACAAAAATGTTTCTGTACACTACATTTGAATAATTATAATAATTATTGAACCATATTTTAACCACTACAGTAGGTTGTTGTTATCATTCATTTCATTTCATTTTCTTTAAATGTTCATACCAGGACATGAAATACATTTCTGTGGCAGTGTCACAACATTTAGACTGTGTTGGGTAGGACACGAACTGTCAATGTCATTTGACATGGTCAACGTTAGTTAAGCATACTGCACAAACCAGTGTGGGCATCAGCTGCGCTGTCATCTGAATTGTAGTTCGACAACATGTATGGATTGTAGCTGTAAGGCTGTGCATGGCATACTCTGAGTAAAGGTCTTTTAGCTTCTTGAACCAATCACATGTAAGGATGGTGTGTGAGTGCATGTTGCATTCAGTCCCTTTTCACCCTTGAGCATGCAGGCATCATAGACCAGAGATTTATGGCTTTGCTAATTAAAATTTGCAACCCTGGCAGTGCCTCTGGCAGCCGTTATCTTCCAGCAGGATTTTGATTAACTGGAGCTGAATGCACTATTATCTGGAGGTACTGTTTGGGGCTTATAAACATCAGCCCCTTAATTAAAAAGAATAATGCAGAGCATGTTATATCTAAAGCGATCTGCATCTTGCTTACCTGTCAGGGTGAAAATGCACATGTCAAATACCCGTTCACTTCAGTACTAAAATTGTATGAATAAAAACAAAGGTAAATTGTTTCAACTCATGCCATGCTTAATTCTTCATTTTACTCCAAGTCTAATGTGTTGATATGAATGAATTGTATTTGTAGCGCTTTTCTATAGTTACAAAGTGCTTTACAGACATGGTTATTTTTTTTTAAGAAATTACCAAGGAAACAGCAGAAATCGGCCTCATGGTGGCGCTATAACTGGGAGATGTGGAAAATGCAGGGAAAATGTTTTGCCATGACCTGAGTGCACATACAAAGTTGTACACAGATCGATGCAGTTATAGGTAAAAACAGGAATTGGCCTGTTATAGCACCGCCGTGAGGCTGACTTGGAAAACAATTAAGTGGCATGTCGTCATCTGCCTAGTGGAAATGTGCGTGTATAATTTCACGGAAATTGCACACTATGTTTGTGATTTGTGCAATCACGCAAGTTTTGGAAGCCAATCTTAGGCCAATCAGGATGGAATATGGGAAATTGTGCAGAACCGTTGATCACATGCATGACTATGGAGATAGTGTATACCAAATTGCCGGATGTATGGATAAAATGTGCACGAGTAATCTACAGAAATGTATTTTGCACAGTTTGGCATGGATGGGGCCAACGGTGCCGGGGATTAGCTGGTAACGGACGGACACACGGACGGACGGAGTGCAAAACTAGGGATGCACCGATCCGGCTTTTTGGCATTCGATACCGATTTCGATACATGGGGGTCCAGTATCTGCCGATACAGAGTACCGATCCGATACCCCCCACAAAGAAATGTAATAACCTATTAAGCTGTATGCCTCACTGTGTGGAGTCTGGAATCATTATTTTGTGTAAGGCAACATCAAGGCTTGACTTAAACATTACTTTCCCAACTTTGTAAAACTAAATGTAACAAACACAGATATAAATGCACTGAATTATTTATTAAATAACTGTGCAACAATTAGACCAGGTTAATGTGTGCGCAGGCTAGCCTGGCTGCATTCCACATGTTATACTGTCAATACTACACTGCTGTGTCACAGAGGAGGTAGAGTTGTTTTCATACTGTAATTACACATAATTATCGGATCGGATCGGATAATGGATCGGCCACCGATCCGATACCCGATCTAGAATTTTAGCCTGGATCGGCGCCGATCTCTGATACGAGTATCGGATCGGTGCATCCCTATGCAAAACATACTCTCGCCCCATGCCTTCGGCCTCGCCTGGTGGAGACAATAGACCTAAGCTCTTTTTGGCTAGTCCTATGCAATGTGAGAAACTGTCCAGTGTGGCATCTTTCTGACAAATCATTTACTTTATTGTCTGCACTCAGTGCACTGTGGCTAAATAGAAATCAGAAAAGAATTGTCAGATAAAACATAGGTGCACCATGACAAAATATCCTATGCTCTTTAATCATCCAAATTCATATTTACAAAGATGATCTCACACACACAAAGGAATTGAATTCACTCTTGATTGTTTGTTCTGATTGATTATGAACTAAACGCTAAAGCACTTTTGGTACCAATTTCTTTTTCTTTTCTTTTTAATGTATTTAAAGAATTAGAAAACTTAATTCTAAAAATAAATATTTAAAAATATTTATAAATGTAACAAAAGCTCAAACCAGCAAGTTTTTCTGTCAAACTTGGTTGATGTGGTGGTTTTTTCTATTGATCATTGTTCATTTGTATCATTTGATCATTTGTAACAATTACGTGACCCAAAACACCATATAAGGGAGATTGTCACTTGATTATTGTCACCTGATGAAGGCCAGCTATGGCCGAAGCGTCATGTCAGTGTCTGTCTGTGTTTTAAAACAATAAAACACTGTGGAGCTGAAACTGTGTGCGGACTTCTCTTTCTTCACACACACAAAGGAGTCATAATGTCATGAAACGCACACGTACACACACATACAAAACACCTTTGTCTTCACTGACAAAAACAAAACAATGGCTTTAAACCTGCATTGTATGTCTGAGACAGAATTCAGGTTTTATACAGCACACTTCAACATGAATGACATTGGAGCACTCTTGCCGTGGCTCAATTTCAGCTTTGCGTTTTATTTGTGCATACAATATAAATGTGGGAGACAGACAGATAGAAATTATAATATTCATTGGAGCTGTTTCACCGACAAGCTAAAAAACAAATATAGAAGTACTCCATAGAGATGTCAGGATGGGAAAATAAATGCAAAGCTCCCATGGAAGTAAGTAGATGAAAGCGGAAGAGGATATAAAGAAAGCTGGCATTTTGAACTGTGACTAAAGATAGAGGAATCAATGGAGGGTAAGGAAATCACTCTGCATCTGTAGGGTACTCTACGATCTCAACTCTATCAGACCGTAGATGCTGCATAATTAATATAGCTTGTGAAGAGATTGACTTTCGAGTCATCCTTCTATAGTTTGATATGTGATTGTTGTACCAAGTTTCCTTTTTGTTACGCTAGCCTCTTCATAGGTTCTTTTCAAAGTCATCTGAGCTAATTTTCTACATGCCTTTCATAGTAGTATTTATTTTAGCATTTTCGAATAAATCAGAGTACATGCAGCCAGGTAATCCATTATATCATGAATGCAGCATACATATAGAGAGATATAGATTTTGCTGGGAAATAACATCCCATATTGAATCTTTCAAATGATTAAAGTGATGAGGTTGATTAAGAGTAATGTGTCCACTGTCCAAGTGTCCATGTATGGCAAAGAACTCTAATCAATATT
Source organism: Protomyctophum parallelum (assembly GCF_964188405.1). Classification (NCBI taxonomy): domain Eukaryota; kingdom Metazoa; phylum Chordata; class Actinopteri; order Myctophiformes; family Myctophidae; genus Protomyctophum; species Protomyctophum parallelum. The sequence goes on from NC_139713.1 coordinate 32,539,648, forward strand.
CATGACAATTCTTAGAAATAAGGCAAGTCACTCATTCTAATAACCAAGAGAGACAGAATTCAGCCGGGATTAATACACAATGTGTAATGGATAATTTATCTTCAAAAGACAAAAAATGCTAATAATCTGTGAGATGGGGCAGCACGAGTTCTATAATTAATCTGCAATGAGATAAATAAAACATTCAATAGTCTATGGGTCTGGTTTGAAATACGTTGCATTAGTATTGAAGCCTCTCTTTGAAGGTCAAGCTTTCTCAAGCTTTGAAGAGATTCTTTACTGTGATCAGAATGGGCCTTTTATAGGGTATGTTAATGTTGGAGGTGACCTGGCCCTATTTCTTCAAAATAGGATGAAATTGGTTAAAGAAAACATTGTCTATTGACTTGTGCCCTTTTCACTACTCCCAATCTGTCGTGGCCATTGGTCATAAAGTATAACTGTTTTTTTTTGTATGTGCGTTTTTTATATGTTTAAAATGAGGTCAGGATGAAATTGGTTTAAAAAAAACAGTGTCTATTGCTACGCTATGGACATGTGGCCTTTTCACTACTCCCATTCTGTGGTGGCCATACAGTATAACTGCTTCAGGAGCATTTTTCAAATAATATCAGGATTTCCAGCCATGTGTTCCTCAGGAGCAGATCATTAAGCCAGCTGTGATACTTCAGGTAATGTTGTTTGGTTCCGCCACCGGCCTCAAAATAATTTGACATCTCCGAGCTGCACCTCCCTCTCCTGGTCTGAAAACCTTGTTACCTTTCATTATAAAGCTCTCGTGAATCCAGCCCTTTGACGTAGCGTAGGGATTCTGGGAGGAGATGGGGCGAATTAGCTGAAGAGAAGAATGTGGTATAGGAAGTGCTTGCCTGAATGTTGGCACTGGAGTGAGGCTCAAAACAGCCCCCGGGCTCTGACTCAAAGCCCCTTCCCCTCAATTATATTGATTCAGAAGGCCTTGGTCTTGCCTCTATCTATTGGTATGCTGTTATTCCTCCATTTCTGTATAATTTTGAATCGCCAAAGCAATGTAATAAGTTGGAATGTAGGCCTATATTATATCAGCCCATGTATATCCCTTTTATCCCACACACATTCACCCTGAGTGACCACTGCAGATATGCAGACTACAGTTATCTGTTATCTTGTTTTTCCTGTTAGTCTGATGTTAGTTGATTCTGTGTTGTTGTTCATGTCACAGTCAAATGTTTTCTCTATTAATGTCTTGGATTGTCTTGTCTGATTTCATAAGGGCCATCATCATGATAGAGGGTGGGCAAGAAATATAAGCTGAAAGATAATAATGTAGTATGCAGATCAGCAGATGATTACTTTAATTTCAAACTATTAGTTTGGATGTGCAGCTTGGCAATGCACACATTTTTCAAGAAGTGAGATTGTTTGTCTTCACCAGGCTGTGAGGTGATTCGGTGAAGACTATGTTTTTGTGTCTGTCCGTTTGACTGTGCACAGCTAATATTGGAGAGCGCTGCATCGATCGGTGTCAGCGTTGCATGCACGCTCACAGTAGGCCAAGGACGATATACACATCACATCTTTCAAATCAACTACTCTTGGTCATCATAGGTTGTACATTACGATTCTTTGGATCACCACACAACTATGCCTATTTCCGCCATTTTGCATTTTCTTCAAAAGACATAAACACATGTAACCTATCATTCCGGTTTTTTATATAAAATTCCGATTGTCTATGATTGCCTTCCAAATGTTGCGGCGTTTGACAAAACAGTCTGATCTAAATCACATATTGGGGCTGTTAAACAACGCAGAGCCAAAAGCGATTTCAATTAATTTCATCCAGTCAACCCCAAATTGGAATCGCATGATGAGGGGCCTCTATACTATAGATCGCACCTCCAAAGGTGCTTTCTTTTCTGCCGATAACGGATGTCACTAATGGCAAAACCTTTTGACATGCATAGAAAATTGGAAACTCTATTTCCCCCTGCAGATTCCTTGTGCTCACAGCCAGCTGCAACACATGACTGACAGAGACCTGGGTAGGCCACCCTAGCCTCGCGTGGCCAGCCTTCATCTGCCTTTGCCATGCAATTGCATAATGCCCCAGACAGATTAAGTCTGGCCCCTCTCAATTGTGGGAGGACTTCATGGCCGAAGTGAGGAGCCAACCAGATTCGTCTGGAACCAGGCTATAACCATGCAACCAGGGTCCAGTATGCAAATATGGGGCGGGACATTGCAGAAAAAAGTTCAATACTTAGGGGGCAGAGACTAATATCCACACACACACACACACACAGTGATATTAGTATCGCTACAGTACGTGAGGCTAAGACCGCCCAGCCTGGCAAAGACCTAACCTCCAAAGAACACCCTATTCTAGTATTACTTTCCTTCTACTTTTGACATGATGATTCCTCAGCTTGTATTATCTGTTTGAGTTCACTGAGCCTTGTGTGTATCTGACCCCACAACCCCTCAGCCACGTTCCATATATCCATCATATTGTTCCATTTCCTGTTTGGAGACTAGAGGTGCCCTTAAGATCAAATTTGGCAAGCTTTGTCTGACAATTTCTAACAATTGCCAAGGCAACAGATTGGATTGCTCGTGGCCCTCTGCAATTGGGCCAGTGCCCCAGACATGCATCTCACCAAGGATGGACCTGCTTCTGTCTTCCTGTTGCCCCTCTGTTCTCATCAAATCAGTTTACACATAATCTGTTTATGCATCACATAAACTTAAGAACTCAGGGGTTCTCAATTTTTTGGCTGGGGACCCCCGGCGACCCCTGCCCCACCCCAATACAAAAATAACCTTAATAGAGAAAATATATATCATAAATGAATACTGAATACATGATCAGATCATGAAGGAAAGTTTATGCATGTAAACTCTTCATTTCCATTTTCCAGCCATTCAGTTGCAAAGACCCCCCCCCAAAAAAAACTAAACCTTTTTTTTCTTTTTGCATAATTTGGGGACCCCCCAAAATAATTTGGCACGGGTTGAGAACCCCTGATCTAACTCAACTATAAACAATGACTCAGATTTAAAGTTTGGTTCCGGTGGTGGCCTGGTGGGGAAACTATCTTTGTGTGTTGGGACTTGAAATGCAAAGCTAAGCAAGGTTTGAAAGTTTTCAGCACTTAAGGAAAATTAAGAACTTCTCAGGCCTTTTAGGTAATGTCATAAAGTGGATTATTGTCTCTACACTGGATGAGAAAATCCCATTTAGCCACCTATAGGTTTATAGATTGCAATGGCTGAGGATGTGGACAGAGAGATTCACATTGACATCAAAGTCAAACCCAGTAAGGTCAACTTAAAAAGGGAATGCTAATTTGTAATGGCACATAGTATAGACAGAACAGGAGAATTTAAAGAATCACCTAGACACAGGCCTGAGGCCTCTAATGCTTTATTCATTAACTTCCTACTAATAGGCTTAGTATATACATAGTAGGAAGTTAATGAATAAAGCATCCAAGGCCTGTGTATGTACAGTATGTGTGTACAGTATGTGGCTTTTTTGTTGTTTTATATTTTATTTATTTTCTTCTTCTGAACGGCCTTTTTGCAAGATAACCTCTTCCTTCACCAGCTAAACTGTAGGCCTTTTTCTTATTCCAACCAGAGCTTGAGCTCACCAAACAGTTCATCCATGACTGACCTCTCGACAGGAAGAGATTATTGAAATTCCTCTGGGCGTCCTTTCCCTCGAGATGAATTGACTGCTGCCGCCTCCTCTCTGCACAATAAAATGACAAAACTTGAATGACAACATACATTGCATTGATTACAGCTTCAATATTGACAATGACACTATAGTGTCACAGTGTCAATCGTGGAGAAAAAATGAACACAATTCCTGTTCTCCCATTGATGGATGCAATTTCTATGATGAGGCTCATGTGGAAGATTCTGTCATGACAGGCATCCGCATGACGAAGGGTCTTGAACTGCAGGGCAAGCGCTTTGCATTTGCAGAGGGAATCAAAACAGCAGACTGTATCTGTCCTGACTGAATCCACGCTCTCAGCGGCTCTCAGGCGTTAGGTCTAAATGTGCTGTGTGTACATGCAGGGTATGGTGTGCTACCTTATGTTCATATGGTAAGTTAGAATTGAAGTTACACACACACACACACACACACACACACAGCTATAGCACCTCTCAATATTTAAACACATAACTGTACCACGAACACTAGCACTGTAGCACATGCCACTTTGCATATTAAAACTGCAAACACAAACATTATGCACACAGAAATGCACACATACTCTGCAGTGTGCACATACACTGGATATTGCAGGAGCCATGCACACCACTTTCAAGCTCCTCAATGTGTTCTATGACATATTTTACTATTTCTCTTTACCTTCTACTTACTTAATTGGAACCAACATCTTGTTTTTTATCTAGAAACTAGACCTGTACGTGCCAAAAATCCACCTGTTGATGGCGCTATAACAGGCCAATGTGAAAAAGGTGGGATATTCCTCAGCCTAGTAGGAAAGTCTGTGAAAGATTTCACGGAAATTGCACGCTGCGTTCATGATTTGAGGCTTTTTGTTCAAATCGGGCCAATCCTGCAAACTTTGAAAGCCAATGTTAGCCAATTCGGATGGAATATGAAATATCGGACAGATATAGACGTGGTTGCGGATGATTAAGTAAAGAAATAAAAATCAACGTGTTGTTCTTGTCGAACCACCTGGAGCAGTGTACTGTATGCCTACCCATACTGGCACTGACACAGAATACTTACCGTTTGTTTATTCCGTCCATGCAAATTAAGCACAACCTATAACGGACATATAACCCAAAACGTTGTTTTAAGTTGAACCAAAAGAACAGTGCCTAACTTTAACCTTTAACAAGGTAGTATTATTAGTGTTGCAGCAACACTGCAGTTGCATCCACATGGTCCACATTTTGGACAAATCAAATATTGCCTTTATTTCCCTTTCTTTTTTACTGTTCAAATGTGACATTGTGATCAAAATGAGACGTTGAGAAGTTCCGAATGAAATTCCCCAAAACTTACAGGTGTATAATTTAAGTCAGAAATCCAGAAATCAGTGAAGTTCACTAACAACATGGGAGACTACATAGGGTGTGTACTGTGTAGGCCTAATCATGTATATAAGGGACTTTAATCCAATAGTGGTTGTGCTTAATTTGCATGGACGGAATAAACAAACAGGCATACACTGCTCCAGGTGGTTCGACAAGAACAGCACGTTGATTTTTATTTATTTACTTAATCATCCGCAACCACGTCTATATCTGTCCGATATTTCATATTCCATCCTAATTGGCTAACATTGGCTTTCAAAGTTTGCAGGATTGGCCCGATTTGAACAAAAAGCCTCAAATCATGAACGCAGCATGCAATTTACGTGACAGACTTTCCTACTAGGCTGAGGAATATATCCCACCTTTTTCACATTGGCCTGTTATAGCGCCACCAACAGGTGGATTTTTGCAAAACACAACTTTGGAACAAAATGCCTCAAATCATCCAAATGCCATCCAAGGCGTAAGAAGAAATGGCACCCTTTTCACATTGGCCTATTATAGCACCACCAGGAGGCCACAACCTGACCTGCCCTGGTAGAGACCTACGTGTCCACCGAGGGGCACTTTATCTAGTTGATTTTGTAGACACCACGTTCACTGCACACCAAACTCAGTGCACTATCATAAGTCTCTTTTGAAGTCACCCGGTTGTTGTTTGTCGGGTACTCACTGAACACTCTAAGGCCCATTTGTCATTCTAATTGTTATTGCTCTCTCTAGACTAGAGCATCGATGTATTGCAGTTTGCACCTGACAGAGTCCAGTTACAGGACCAAAGGTTTGTGTTTTTGAAAAAGAAAACTCCAGCACATAATCAGTTATTCTCTAATATAGGAAAGCACATTATGAACATGTGGAAGTAAGAGGAGCATTTCTTTGTTCTCGTTTCCCGGTTTGTGATTGCTTTTGCTTGTCACTTGTTTGGACATGTTTGTCTTTTTGGATTGCCTGCCTGAACTTTTCCCCTTGCCTGTGTGTTGTACTTTTTGTGTATATGTTTTCACTCATCCTGACTTTGACGATTGCTAATAGCTCCTTATCTTACATCTCTGCTGCTCTTTGCACTGACGTGAATGGAGGGGCCGTGACAGATGCAATGATCAATGTGTCACCAAAAGCAGTCCTTTAGTTGAGAATGTGAGCTGTGCATTTGAAACCATGAGCTTTGACATTAAAATAACCTATAACCCAAAACGTTGTTTTATAAGTTGAACCAAAAGAACAGTCTAACTTTAACCTTTAATAAGATAGTGTTATTAGTGTTGTAGCAACGCTGCAGTTGCATCCACATGCCTTTTTCCCCTTCTTTTTTTACTGTGCAAATGTGACATTGTATACCGGTAAAATAAGTCAGAAATCAGTGAAGATCAAGCCCCTTTTCACTAATAACATGGGAGACTACATAGGGTGTGTACGGTGTAGGCCCAAACGGTAAATATTCTGTGTCAGTGCCAGTATGGGTCGGCATACAGTACACTGCTCCAGGTGGTTCGACAAGAACACCACGTTGAATTTTATTTCTTTACTTAACCAGCCGCAACCACGTTTGGCAAATGCAGTGCCTCCATGTTTTACATTGTACATTTCCTTCAGCAAGAGTGGATCCAGGAAGCAGAACCATTCAGGCTTCACCACTACATAGAGGATCCCACAGATGTTCCTGGCCAACGCCTTCCCCGCAAGGAGCGGACAACACTCAACCGCCTGAGGACGGGTGTCGGACGTTTTGGTGCAGCAATGCAGAAGTGGGGTCTCACAGACAGTGCCCATTGCGAATGTAGGGATCCATTACAGACTGTGGAACACGTGCTGACCAGCTGCCCCATATACCGGCCACCGAATGGTGAGCGTGGGTTAATTGACCTAGACAATGACACACTGGACTGGCTTGCTGCAACGGAGTTGAAGCTCTAAGGACATACGACAGAAGAAGCAAGAGTATGCAGTCCTGCACTGTAACATTATATCCTGTCTCATACTACAGGATATATCCTGAGCGAAGATTGTCAGGGTTTTGGACATTTTAAAATAGTTTAACATTGGCCATGATGAATGCACTGTGATACTGATACATCTGTAATCCCACAGTGGAGCGGATGAGGAAATGCGCACGCCAGGTCAGGAGGAAGAGATAGGTTTTTGCCCCTTTGTGTGTTTGTCCAAGAATAAAATCTAAATCTGACAAGGCAATCAGGCAATACACATTTTCACACTATCCAGGGAGTTTGACCCTGGCCATCACTTACACAACTGATGAAGTGAAGTACAAGACAGCTCAAGGTAGGAACCTTGTTGTATTATTTTATTTGCTGTTGCTGCTAGTGTTGTATGCTGTGTGTATGTGATTCAAGCTGTTGTGCTATTGCTGTCATTTTGGGGCCCAATGACTGGAACATGATCAGTGATTCTGGAATCGAATGCTGAAATTAATCTATTATGATCAATTATCATATATAGAGGATATAGAGTAGGCTTTGGCATAATAGCCATCAATTCCAAACGTTCATTTGGAATAGAAGACTGATGTGGATCTAGTGTGCCTGCCTGTTGTGTTGTGTTGTGTTGTGGCTGAGGTTGATGGTTGTGAGTTGTGACAGGGTGGCTGTATTGGCTCATGACTGGCTTGGTGGCAAAACCTATGTCTATGTATGCCTATTCCTCATGGCCTTCTTTCTTTCTTTGCTGAGCTGCTTGTATGCTGTGTATACCAATGTAAATCAAGCTATTACTGTCATACTGTGATTTAATAATGTGATTCAAGTTGTTTCTTTCAGTTAATGACTATAACCCTGGCTCTGGAATTGAAGGCCAATATGAAGCTACAGTGTGGTGTGTTGATTCTGTTGCTGAAGGTAGTGAGTAGTGATTGCGGGAACAAGTATGTATACTGTAGCTCTTGGTCACTTCTAGCCAATGTGTGAGGATGCTATTTCCTTTAAAGTTCAAGCTAGAATTCTTCTTTCGTCTCTGACATAACAGTCATCAATTCCATAATGTCTATTTGAAGAATGATGTAGGATCTACAGTATGTGTGGTGTATTGTGGCAACATTTCTGTCTATATAGGCCGTTTGCTAGGACCTTGTACCTACCGTGGTAAGACCTATTGTACCGTGGTGCTCAAACTATGTTGTAAGTACACTATGTAATACTACTGTAGGTGCTTCTTACATAAGTACCTCCAACTTATGTGAGAAATGCAAAGAGAGAGATGGAATAGCACATTTTGACTAGAGTGGCCACATTGTGAGCAGCAGCAACCATTTGCATAAATAATGCATTGTTAAGTGCAATTTATGCTCAATATACTGATTTGCTTGTACCCTGCAATTTTTCACACTCACCCATTTTTAAACTTGGCTGTTTAATTTGCAGATTATTTTCCTCTCCTTTTCCTCCAGTGGAATCAATTCCCTCAGCCTGATAACATGCAAAACGATTTCAGAATGAGGGACCAAAGTGCTAAAATGTATAGGGATTCCTATCTATCACCATATACAGCTGGACAGGAGACAACACACAGAGCCTAGTCCCTCCATGTGCCAGAAGTGTACTGTACCTCCCAGCCCTGGCAGAGTAGTTCTGGAGTAGTTCCAACGGATTGTGTGCCCCTGGTTTTTCCCTAGTGGGACTGATTGAGGGTAGCTACTGGGATCTCCCGGCTGGGTCGCCTGAGTGAGGGGTATGATGTTGAGAGACCCAAAACCCTGTTGACCTCAGGATACATCACTGAGGATACGTCCCAGGTGCACCCATGCAATGTTTTTTTAAGTTATCCGAGTATGATGCATGTATGTTGCAGAATCACTTGACATTTTATTTCACTACATGCTTTTAAAGAATTGGAGAGAGATTCCAGGCACTTAAACCATATACTCTGAACTTTCCCCCTCTTATCGGCTTTGAATCTCTTCCTTGAAAATAGCAGATCTGCAAGCTCACAACTGCTTATTGTAGGTCTGCAAATAATCCATTCTCATTAATGAAGTACTATAGCTAATAAACCTAACTATCCCTCTTTCGTTCACACAACTGGGTGCACGTTATACTTTAGATCATTTCTTGCAACAACACCCATGGCAGTGATGTCTTTCTTTACTGAGACTACCACTACCAGTGGTTCAGCCTGTGTCATCCGCCATTCCAGGTTCCAGAAAACTGTTTCCAGGCAGCATTGGCTTTTTAATCTAAAAATTATCGCCTTACATCTTACAGCTGGGGAATGCGGACTGTAATGTATTGCATTGCTAAGTGACCGTCCTTGCTCATCAGCCATGTGAATGGAATAGATAGTACGTGATTTCTTTATGGCGTCACTCTGCACAAGGCTAGCCATCCAGGCTATCTGTCTATTTATTATACTTGTTTTGATAACTGTAACTTTAATAATTTGTAATGAAAGTCCTTGAACAATCGTGCTGGAACCTTGCCCAAATGTGGAGACGTGCTGTACGTCATAGATACAGTATGTCACAGACGACAGACGCCACAGGCTGGTCACATGAAGTTCGACATCCAAGTTGCAGCATGTTCAAGAGCCACACGTGGGATTCCCAATGGGGAGATCTGTAATGCTTACACTACAGTATGTTACGCACAGAGATAGGAAATAATATGAAGTTGTTTGACATTAAAACAGGCCTGAAAATCCACCTTTCAGCAGGCCAAAGGGAGAGGAAATGATTGCTCCTCCAATAGTCGTGACTATCCCCACCTCTTTATAACCCTTTTCTGGTGTGACTATTCTATTGTGTGCTTGTGGCATAAAATAGGGGCGGAACACTGAACAAAAACAATCATAGCTGATGTTTTTGTGACTACTCTATAAGCTCACACAGTCTTACATTTCAATCTATGAAATTGTCACAATGAACCTCATTGTCAAACAAATTGGACAGGCTACAGGCTAAATTGATGATCCACATGTTATTGCAAATAAACAGCATCTTGAAAGGGTTGCACAAGTGTTCTGTGAACGTCAGTCCTTACTACTACCAATCCAATAACTTATTTAAATTGTGTGCTATTCTTTATTAGTGCTTAATCTTTATTACAGTATGCTAAACATCAAAGGCAATAAAATACTGCAATGCTGAATGTTTTATTTAATACTTGGCAGATGATAAAGTGAAAGGCAAACAATTGTGTAGTGTATTGGGGGTAGGTGGGTGGAAATATCTCTGAGGCAGTATATGTCAAAATGGACGTAATGGTTAAGTAAATTGAGTTATATCACCACAGATGTTACTTGGCTTCATGGTGATTAGTGTTACTGTTCTTCACACTAAACCTACAATGTTTCTAACAGCTTACAGTTTGCTGAAGGCATTTTACACCATAGCAAAGTTGTGTGTACGGCTAGCAACCTCCCTCCCCTGTGCGAAGGGGAGCCACAGTGCTTCTGTTGTGGGGCATAGGGACTATATATATACAACTGCAAACCCTTGGCTTGCTGCTTTATTTATTTTTTACCTAAACTTCATCATTGATGTTCATTGTTTAGTCTTGCGATGCCATTGGTCATGATATTTGCATATAAATACCCCCCACAGAGGCAGAAATTCACACAACTTCAAAATCTCTGGACTTTTGAATGCATTTTTAACCTTTGACCTTTAACCTTTAACCCTGAAAAAAGTACCGGTAAGTAAAATGCATGTAATATATATATGTTTTGTATTTTCTTAATGTCTAGAACATGAACAAGTAATAATTAATTTATTATTATTTTTACTTTTTTACATAATTTCCTCTGATAAGTCCTAGTAGTACAAACTATAAACTGATAACCATGACCAACTAATGAAATATTGCACATATAAGTTCACTGGCACTGATCTTCATTTCCAGCACAATGCTCATGTCATGACACTTCAGCTCAGCTGATGTCACACTTGTAAGCTCTGGACAAGAGCGTCTGCTGAATGAATACATTGAAAGTGTACTGGAATAATGTCCTGTCTCGAGTTGGAGATGTCAAGGTTTTCAATTACCGGCTTACCTATGCCTCGGCCAACGCCAAACCACAACAGAAACAAAATCTGCTGAAAAATCTGCTCTGCTGTTTTTATTTTTATTTTTTTTATTTCTAATTATGTATGCATGTATTTTTGTGTATATGTGTATATAGATATATATTTTTATTTCCTCCAGACTGCTTTTCCGACTATCCTTGGGATTGTGGGTGGGGGGGAGGGTGGGATAGGGGATTGAGTGAGAGAGAGGGGAGTTGCACTACTCAGTTCACACAGGTGTGATTATACTATTACTATTGTCGTTGTAGCAGTATACAGTAGCCTACTACTTTGTGGACCGCACAACGCACACATCAGTCTTTAGCTACTTGTAGGCTATACTTGTCAAGAAACCCGATTCTGAGTGAAAAGATAACAGACACAGGAGAACGACTGCTGCCCGTTCACCACCATTGATGCAGGGAGCTCCCAGCCAGCAAATTGTTTCATGGGAGCCAATACAGTGACATCAACCACCATGAAGGGCCCACACCTATGTATACAGTACGTGTACTGTACGTACTAAAGAAATATGCAGGGGCAGAAAGTATTGTTAAGCAAGCCAAGCCACATGTATTGAGGATCGAGATTGATGTTGGTGGAGGACTCAACAGTACACTCAACATGTAGAAAGTTGCTTTTTGTAATAAATAAATGTATGAAATAAATAAATCTTTCTTTTCTTCTTTTTCTCCTTTTCCCCCCAATCATTATGCCAATTATCGCTTTTAAAAACCCTCCAACCACCAACAGTGATCCCACTAAATAAATAAATACCTAATATAAATAAACAAACGGCAGAGAACATGTTCAAGGCAATTAGACCGAAGGGAAAGACGTTTGAGTGGCAGGTATTATTGACTTAATCCATCCAACAGTGCTAGTGTTTTTTTTTCTCCTTTTTATTTTTTTTTTATTGAAGAGACACTGCTAGAGTTCTCAACGGGCCTGAAAATTAAAGCCAGACCCTCCTGGGCCTGAACCTGGCCCAAACTCGAGGCCCGGCCCAGTCGGAAAAATACATCAATAAGTGAAAATACATCAATAAATAGCCTAAATAAATAAAAATCACAATTGTGTGAATTGAGGGCCGCTTCTATCGTCACACATCATCATACATCATCATACATCACATTCTGTGCTCAGCCAATCAAATCATCTTAAATTTGGTAAACACACAAGCTGAGCTAAAACAAAAGCTCAAAAAAGCATAAAACTAAAATTGAGACGGTGGCCTACTGGCAGTGTGCATACGAAGTTTGGCACTGTGTGTGTCTCTCGGGATTAACTCCCGAGAGACACACACAGACACTCTCGTCGGCTCTCGTCGGCTGCACACACGCTATTTTTTAAATAGTTTGAACATTCATGAAAGATTTCCACACAGTTAGCCCCTGCTTTTTAGTATATAAAATCACACAAAGAAGGATTTTAATGGGCACTGCTTTTAACCACTTAAACCCTATATGCATTATGAAAGGGCTCTAGCTCTAACCCTTTGTTTTTAAAATTGTATTAATTACTTATGAATCCCTCTATGGGCTGGGTCCAATATATTTAACTGAGCTACTCCACCCTAAGGTAAATACGAGACAACTTAGGTCTTCTGATAAAGGCCTTCTTATTATCCCTGCTACCAAGCTGAGAACAAAATTCTCATCTATAGCACCTACTCTTTGGAACGATTGACCTCTTAACTTGAAAAATGCAGAGTCAGTCGATACATTTAAAAAGCTGCTAAAAACACATTATGTATGGTAAATATTTTGGTTTGCTAGTGATTAGCTCTATTTTATGTTGAGTCTTGTTCTGCCTGTATATATTTCCATGTATAGTTTTCGTTGCTTTGTTTCTTATTGTTATTTCTGTTTTACTGTTGACTGTGTGCTCTTGCTTTATTATTATTTTACTTTGTACAGCACCTTGTAACGATTGTTTTGAAAGGTGCTTTATAAATAAAATTACCTTACCTCACCTTACCTAGCCCCCAACCTCCCACGACAAATCTCTTGCGAGTGGCAAATCGAGTGGCAAAGTGGGTTGCAAATTGAGTTTAACGTCCTTTAACGTTGTTTAATACAATCAGACCTTTCTGTTTGGATGCATGTATGGGCTTTCAAAACCAGAAAGTAAAGATTTTAGGCGTTCTCGCTAAACTTCCGGGTATATGATGATGATGTCATGCGCATAACCTCTTTCACTCAACATTTAGCATTGAAACGCTGTGAGCTTGTAGAGCTGCTATTTTCACGGATTGTTTGGCCATTATGGAATACCCAGAATAGGGACACTATAGGGTTCATGTGGTTGATGCTGTAAAAGAAAGGCATTAACAGCATTATAAAACAAACAAAACAGACCGAAAGTTAGCTACCGTTATAGCAGCTGAGATAACAGTTAACAGCATGGTGTGCTTCGTTTTCAAATGATAATTCATGTGAAATTTTAATTTCCTTCACAGTAAATCAGCCCACACGCAAGGCAAATATGAAAAACAATGCCTACTAACAGTTCAAACCCTGACCCTGGTTTTCAGTATGCCGTGTGGTCGGCACAAAATATCAAGGTGGACAAACTGTAATCTATGTGCAGATATAGCAAGGAACGGGAGGAATATCTGTGGCTGCAGATATTATGATGACTTTGGGACAATAGCTGTTGCTGTTTTTTAAAGTGACGAGCGGTTTAATCACATTTTTCATATGATAGGGTGGCTATAGGAAGGCGAGGGGGTGGAGAGGGGAGAGTGTCTCAAGGACAAAGGCATGATGCATGCTTTGCCGTGTGATGACTACAGATAGGACCTATCTCCCGGATATCTTTTATTGCTTTTAGATTTGCTCCTGTCCTTGGGCACTTCATGAATTGGAATTTGTTTTCTTTAAATAATGTTTCTTCTTGTGCACAGCGAAAAAAGCACATTACGGCAACAGCTACTACGCTTGTACCTTTCAAGGCTTTTGAGAAAGATCATGGCTGTTAATGGGTTGTTACAAAACACACGCTTGACATACAGTATTATTCTCTGTTGCACCCTAGGCTAGCCCATGTTTTTGAATGATAAAAAAAAACACACATTTACAATATTAAAGGTATATTCAGTGATTTCACTTAATTCAAATATCACTTATTTTTTTGTTTTGTTGTGACAATCCTCCCTACTATAGAGTGTGCTGACCATATAAGGAGTTCCTCCCTGTCCCCAGTTAACCCCTGGGGGCCAAAAAACCTTAGGTTTCGTTTTTGACTCTCTATCCTGATTGGACGAAAGGCTTAGGTCCCAGCCAAAAACGAAACCTAAGGTTTTTTGAGTGAAATCACTGAATATACCTTTAACCATCATCACTATCCAGGTTCCATGTACGTGATCAGACAAAGATCCCCCTCAGCACCTGGGCCATGGCTCAATGGTCCCCATGTACCTTGGCTGGCAATCCAGTCTGGCAGTGTGCCGCGGGTTCGACTCCCGATCCCGACGGCCTTTACTGCATGTCTTCCCCCCCCCCATCTCTCTCCCCATGTCAGCCTACTGTCTGTCCCTCCATAAAAAATATAAAATAAAGGCGAAAGCCACAAAAAAAAAAACATTACAAAAAAAGATCCCCCTCAGCACCTGGCTTCCCTCCACCTTAAACTTCTTTACTGCCATCTAGTGTTCAAAAAGTTTGACCGCTTCACTGCCGCTCATTGGCTGCAATGTAGTCTCGCGTTACCAGACTGTTGCCTCCGCGATTTCCAAACGCTTCATCATACGGTCTGGGCCAACGGAAGAGCTGACATATACAGTACTACTATAAAGCGGAAGTGGAGCGCACCTTTATCCTAATATAAATAGAAAACATCTAAGCATATATAGCTTGTTGCTTAGTAGGAAAGGAAATTAAAAAAATAAGCTCTAAAGATATTTTAAAATATATTTCCGTGAATGGAAATGGCAGCTTCCGTTACTCAGCTCACGGGGGCTATAGGTCCAGACTCTATATAGCATTCGGAGATTGTGGAATAGTTGTCTGGCTACGCGAGACTAACTGCAATGCTACGGAGCTTGTTGTCCTTCCGGGTTAAACAGGAAAGTGGGGGCTTCCGGAAGTGGAACGACACAACACAACACAGCACCCCAGCCCTTAGCTAGCAGAACAACAAGGTACATTTTCGATGCGATGCCGGCTCACCATGGACAGCTCTCGAACCTTTGGAGATACGGCGCTTTGAAAATCGGGTTATAATGGAGGCTCAACGGGGCTGGATTTAAAAAAAACCAAACATCACTGTTGGTGAAGGAGGAGGGCTCTCATTGTAGAAACAGCCTAAACAGTGTTATTTATGCTTAGAATGGCATGTTTATAGCCTATTAGAACATTAATCCGAGCTGCGCTGATCATCATGGCTGCTCTGGGGGCCTGGTCCGTCCGTTCCCTAGGGCCAAATACCAATACCCCAAATCTCGGCCACTCGCTCACTCACACTCGGTCACTCCAGCATGGTGGTGTTCACATAATGTCAGTGTCCGAACATAAATCATTCAGTTCAACCTGGTATTTAGTCCACATATTTAAAGACTTCCATGTAAGTTTTGTGAAGTCCACAAGATGCTCACATATTTCGGCAGGTCACCAATTTCACCATAATTTGCCATGCTGGAGTGTGAGTGAGCGAGTGGCTGAGATTTTGGGTATTGGAATTTGACTTATAGGCCTATACAGATACACATTCCGGCATGGGCAGAAGTGACCCGTCTTCTATGCTTATTTTGCAGATTTCTCTGGCACGGATTTCTCTGGCACTAGCGCCACGCTCTGGCCTGGAGGGCTGGGAGGGAATGTATTAACACAACCAATTATATTGATGGATATGCAGTGGATTTGAACCTGTGTAGAATACTCCAAGGTAGTGGACCGGTGCTTCACCCTTGAACCGCCCGAGTTACCTGCGGTTCATGGTCATGTTTCATCTGAAATCCAAATATAGAACTATAAATATAGCAATTGGCCTGTCTTTACATAACAATTAGGTAGATGTTTAGGATGCTCAATACCGGGAATTTCCTTTTTTGTCTGGCTGCCAAAACAGGTTCTTCTTTAAATGAAGCTAAAAATGTATACCGGTAACCTATATGTAGAACTAAGCCGATAGCTGATTACCGCCACGCCACCCAGTGTATTCTACAAGCATTAAAGCATGGCACTTACTATGTGCTGCTGCCAGAACTGTCTAGTTATTTCCCGCTGTAGTCCCATTCATAGCTAGTGTCAGACTCCTTTCTATGACAGTAATGGTCCTTTAAAAGCCTGGCAGAGGAGTATTCCCCGTGCTGTCCTGACAATGTGGAACAGCAGCAGTGGGTGGGCAGAAACCCCTCCCTGTCCAATGACTGGAGCATTACCTCAGCTCAGCTCTATGGCCGCCTGAGTGCATCCAGATTTCTGCAGATGATTTGCTGCACTGAAACTGGGTGCAGTATGGTCCCTCCTCCCTTTGAGCCAACATGGGAAAGTGGTGAATTAATCTCTTCTCTCTGTTCCTCTGCCTCCCTTGATAGAGAGTTCATGCCATAGAGCAGAACCACCTCCCCGCTGCACTACACGTGGCTACTTGGTTTAAAGCAGCGGAATGTATTCAGTCCCGTTGCGTGAGAGCCAGATGAGTGATGTTACCTTAGTTGCCTTTTGCAGACACTATTGCCTGCGTGGGCCATCTGAATGTTATTTAACCACTTGAACCCTATCCCATTGTGAACGTGTGTGTGTGTGTGAGTGTGAGTGTGAGTGTGAGTGTGAGTGTGAGTGTGAGTGTGAGTGTGTGTGTGCGCGCGCACGCGAGTGAGGGGGGAGGTAGCCTATCTAATCCAATTGGTAGTTTAAATATTCATTTTTAGAGGGTTTAAGTGGTTAGAATTGCATCCTGACCTAAATGTTAACCATAATACACTTCAACCCTGGCATCCCAATTTTGAGTGTGTCATTATAGGTGAAAATGTCCGAAGATAAAATTAAATTAAAAAAAACTGTCCTATCACAGGAACTGTGACTGAAAAGCATCTGCCTGAACCTGCCTTGGTGTTCGGACTAATGCTGAACTACAATATACTATAATCCTTTCTACGCAAAGAATTAGTCACCTCTAGATTGTCAAGCTGCCTTAAATGGCCGAGCCTTCTGGGTACAGACTCAGTCAAACCGTTACCCACAAGGTCGGCATGCCCTCCCCACCATGTTCGGGCAATAGCCCCATACATCAACGACGACAGTGTGAAAATTATTGCCACGAAGAACCAGAGCGCGCCAATGTCACTGATAGCATCTCGCTCCCTGGCTTGGGCTGTGAAGCAAAGGCTCTGCAACAAAGTGGCATTGTGTGTGAGGGTTCTTTTTTAAAGGAAATCAATGAGCCTATGCTGTCTATCCATATAAATGCTATACACGTTGAAACTGAACAGCACAAATACTACTGACATGCATGACAAATGTTAAGTTTAACACAAATTAAATTAACTGAACGGGTGGTTGGAAACCCCCACCCCAGAATGACAAATTTTGCAATTATATTGTTAGCTCTCACAAAAGAGCTAATTAAGATGCATGCCCTTGAACATGACCCTGGTCTTGCGCATATAGGCCCAGCAGCATACTAAAATATCCAGGTTATAATTCTTTACTTGATTGAATTGGATCGTTAGGCTTCATTATGCCATCAAGTACACACATCTTTCGTATTGAAGTATGGCTAGCCTGTTAACTTTACAGATTACAATGCCATACATTACACTTAACTTTGCCGTTTAATTTGGTAGTAAAGCGGTTTGACCTCACTCCTAGTCCTGCAGGACTTGGAGTGTATGTAATCATGTTTTCGCATAGTACTGTACTGTAGTCTGTATAACTGGTGCCAAAGTCCTGTAGGCTACACCTCAATTTCTTGTCTCTTGTTTGTGATGCAATACTTGAGACTTATAAACAGAAAATGAATCACAGCAAAGCATACAGTAAACAACAAAACGTTAATTGAGCCTTATGCATTGCTACCAGAGCTACCATTTTGTAGGCAAAATATTTGAAAGGGATTTTCAAAAAGTCTATTCATTGTGCAATATAGGTCTTAAGGTGGTTGCACACTGGTGTGTATTTTCACAGCGTTTTGCGGATTTGAAAGTAATAGGCTATCACTAGCTGTCAGCCTATCACCAACACCCCACTTAACTAGACACCACTACTAGACAGCATTCGGAAAACGGAAAAAGTCTGAAAAAACTTTATACGGACGAAATAGTGTGCAAACATGTTTGGCATAAAGTGAGGTCGATTTTTTTTTAAGTCCTCCGAAATATTCAGCCGAAAAACGCACCAGTGTGCAAACACCTTTAACCCTGGTTTTGTTCTGAATCATAATCCATAACTGTTCAATTATTGCTAACAGAGTCATACATCAACATCACGCACACGCACACACACACACACGCACACGCACACACACACAGTATATAGCCTAGTACATGCATTCATACAGTACATACACAGTGCATACATTGCAATCTAAAGATGGCGACGAGAGACTCACAAAGGAAGAGGGGGAGCAGGCAACATTCCAGCATGATGCGGATAACCTTGATGACACCCTTCATTACTATGTAAAGTCTGACATCCTGACAGAGGCACTCAGCACCAGATGGAGAGGAGGGATGCAGCACTATGTCTACCCTCGGCTCGTCCTTTATATAGCGGGGGCTGGCCAGAAGGAAGTTACAGGAGGGGAAAGAACGGGAAGGGAAGGCAGCAGTGCTACGTGGTCCGCAGGTTGGACTGACATTCCCCTGCTCACTTGTGCCCCGTGAAGTTGTCCATGCCCTTGCGCGTTGATAGCAGGTGGCCTGAACCCGGCTTGAACTTGCCATGCCATCAATTTTCTGTCTATAGTGCAATCCATAAGCTAATAGAACCTCCCTCATCCCCATGTTCTCACATGAGCGCGACATCAGCAGGAAACGAGGAAATGTCAGAACAGTGACCAACATTTCTCAATAATTTATACCTTAGAAATTTATATTTACGCCCGGTATTACATTGGGAGAAGATTTTTATGTGCTTGCGTTTTACAAAGTCAGTAACACATTAATTAGCCAACTCCTGCATAGTTTCTAGTATTCAACTGCGTAGGCTGTTTGGAACGCCTCCGGTCAGGTACAGATATGTACCCCCGAGTTATACTTCCCTGATTGGGTTGGCCAATCAGGGAAGATGATCCCCCCCCGGCCCCCCCAAACCTAGTGCCATATACTGTAAACAAGGAGATGCACTGGATCCTCCACAGACCAACATACCGGTAGACAGACAGATGGATATGTGGTTCTTTAGCTCTGGAAAAGCGCTGGTCCATTCGACCAAACTCCCACTCATCACAAACCATCCCCAGATCATCAGAGACACACACTCAATTGAGCGGATGGTCCCATATGCCCGGGAATGTCACACGCACACACCAAACACCAAACTTCATAGTAGGCCAAAGAAGTACCTCCACTATTTTTCGCCTGGGAATAAACCTTATATCCCCCATATTTCATCTTTTTATGTTCTCTCTCTCAGACGGTCATTCCTCTGCCTGGAGGTAGAAGATTCTAGGATGCTAGGACTGATGGCATACTTTGTTAGTTGATCTAAGCGAGGGGGAAGGGGTGTGAGGATGGATCATGTCCTGAAGGTAAGGGCCGGTGGTGGCGTGCCCTTGATTACTTTGTAGGACGTCACTAGTGTTTTCAACCGGTTGCAGGCAGCAACCAGAATCCAGTGAAGGGAACGCAGACGAGGGGAGACAGGTGAAAATGATGGGGGGGTTGAGGACCAATCGTACTGCAAAATTCTTGGGTCCATTAAAGTGGTTTGATTGAGCGTGCTGGAAGACCAGCAAGGAGGGTGTCATATTAAAGAATCACACCCGTGTGAAGTGAGGGGCGCTCTTATCATCGTACATCATCATGACGTAAAATAGACACTACAGTATGTCTATTTGCTTAGACACTATGATGTAAAATTGTCATTCATTGTCAATGAGAATTTAATGTTTGTGTAGAACAAAGTTTGTGCACAGATGCACACACACACACGTCACCAAAAGCTGGATATAGGAGGGGCTAGCGCCCTTCATTGGCCTCATTGGCCGCTGCAGTTCATTGGAGCAACATGTCTCCATTCGAAGGCAGGAAGTCAAGCGGATGTGCTGAAAGCACGCTGCGTCGCTGTGCAAGTGATGTCACTCATGCGACTCCTCCATGTCTCTCGCTGCCACTCAAGTTACTACTGGCCAATCACAGCTCGTTTTTTTCCAGGACTTCGGTTACGCACGCGGAAGCTTGACAATCTTCCGCTCATGCTTCGCAAGGAATCTCGGGAAGATTATTTGCCTTCAGCGGAGATACGCGCCCCCCAGAGCCAGAAGAGGCTCTATGTCTATGGTTGCAGTTAGTCAAGACTGGAGATAACTGAGGGCTGGATAAGAAGCTGGTGGTACAGTAGGTGGGAAGGTCCTCTGGATCCTTCCCACAGGCATGTCCAGACACTGACCAACTCCCCATCCTTAGGGTCAGTTCTCATTCCTCGATCATCATCTCTGTTAAATCTTAAATGTAATTTCTTAGCAGTTTCTTAAATTGCCATACAATAATTGCTTTGTTTAATAAAATGCCTAAATACTACGGAATAGTATTTAGAATTTCACATGTAGATTCCTGAAATATGGATTGAGGCGTAGGCTACCACAAGTAAGACGCGCAAACGCAGGAAGCGAACGCAGCTCGTGTGTGTGTGGTTGTGTGTGTGTGTGTGTGTGTGCTACAGCTGCGCCCTGTGTGTGTGTGTGTGCTACAGCTGCGCCCTCTGGTGGCGGGCGGGTGGTGTAACAGCGTGACACACACACAGACATTCAGCCCTTGCTGTCATAGTAAGTGGCTCACTGCGTTCGCAACTACCACAGTATAACACTATGAAATGTCCCAATACCTTTATCTATATACATAACTATACGGTAAATATATGTACATGATCCATGCATAAAATGTATTCATGAAACTATGCACTGAAGCGGAGCACTCCTGCACATCTGACATAGCAATTTGTTTGGTGCTGTACATGACTGGAGTAACGCAGTCACAGGTGTGCACTACTGTTTATACAGCATTTTACAATGCTTCTAACATGGCCCAGTCAATCATAATCAAGGACTGCAGTTCTGTTTTTTGCGCTTGCCCCTCCTATGCTCAGCTTTGTGTGTCTGTGTGTGTACCATAGCGATCATTTGATTGGCTGAGCAACATGTGTGTACACCATATAGCGATGATTTGATTGGCTGAGCACGGGATGTGATGATAATAATGAGAATGACCATTTAAAAGAGTTCAAATAGCTGCTCTACAAGCTCACAACATGTAGATGTAGATCGGCTAGTTGAACTATTTTTAATTTATTTTCAAAATAATAAATACGTTTAGGGATAAGGGATAAGGTGGAGCCCATAATGTTTGTGTTGGCACCGTTTGTTTTACATCACCATTACATCACCCAATCAACATGAGTTAGACTTTATTATATTAGCTCCCCTCACTTCACACCGGTGTGATTTTTTTAAATTAGAATTCCTATTCCACAGTAAGTGGTTAACCCATTCTGACCGGGCACCCATTTTGGTGTTGGCATCATGTTATGCTTTAGCTATTGAAAAATAGCAGATCTACAAGCTCATATCGCGCCACCGAGTGGCGCGATACGAGCTTGTAGGTCTGCTATTTTTTGAAAAATCGAAGAACGACTGACATTTTTAGAATCTGATCTCAGGTCAGAATGGGTCAATCAGACCAATGTGTGTCCAGTGGAAACCTCGTATGAATCTGATCTCAGATCAGAATGGGTTAAGCATGTTACATGTTCTGCAGAAAAGGCTATCTGACAAGCCTGATTCTGTGGGCCAATAGTACAGTCATGGTGGACTGATCAAAGATGGCATTGCCAGCAGGACCCCTTTACACTTTGGCAGTTAGTGGTCTGCTGGCCTCTTTGTATTTCTGGCAACCCTTTGATTAGCCCATTCTGACCTGAGATCAGATTCAAAAAATGTCTTCTACATCCTGACAGTTTCATTATTAACCCGTTCTGACCTGAGATCAGATTCTAAAAATCTCAGTCGTTCTTCGATTTTTCAAAAATAGCAGACCTACAAGCTCGTATCGCGCCACTCGGTGGCGCGATATGAGCTTGTAGATCTGCTATTTTTCAATAGATAAAGCATAACATGATGCCAACACCAAATTGGGTGCCCGGTCAGAATGGATTAGAGCCTCTTGGGTGATTCACTCTTAGTTACGGAAGTGCACACAGCTGTTAAGATTCTGATCAAAACAGATCAAGAGGGGGTTGAAGGCGTAGAAACGGAGGTGGAAGCCAAGAAAAGGTTGAGAAACAAGAGACCGGCAAAGAGTGGATAAGAGAGGTCGAATATTTGAAAGGAGATTAATAGATGGAGAGAAAAACAAGGTGGGTGCAAGGGTGGATTCGGTCACCATTTACTGGAATGATATGTAAACAATAACAGCAATTACACATGTTTTCAAGACAAATATACTCTATCAGTGGAATCCTGGCAACAAAATGTTCCAATAGATAATTTATAGAATTAAACCCAAGGGGCTTGTGCCGCAGGAGTCATTGTATTTGATTTATGATCACTAACTCAATCATGTTTGGCAGCAACATAATGTTATTTTTAGTTTCTCATCAACTATAGTGGTCATGACATGACAATAAAAAAATTATAATTGTTTTTGGTTTTACAATTCTCCTGTGACTCATGTATTGGTGACGCCTTCACCTTCATTAGGATAAGCTGTCACGTGATGATTGATCATAATATGCTTGTGAATGTTTATCATGCTATGCACATTTTTAAGTAATCTTCAAGACAACTTTGATAAAAGTAATATAACAAGTTTAACTGCACATATTCGTTAGCAAATGAAGGGGTAACATTTACACTCCAATAATGGGTAAATGACTGGCGTTTTCCCAGGATAGGCTAATTACCTGTCCTACAAAATGATAATTTGTTTTGCTCTATTCCTCTCGGTTGCATGCAAAATAAGGCCAAAGGTAATCCCGCTGATTAGTGTCGCGTGAACTCCGCACCCCACAACAATGAGGTGGACCTACCATCCTATTAAATTAATTAATTACCTTTTGCCATTTGGGAACCGTTTAATAATTTGTGAAAATGTTCCTGGGCCACGCAAGGTTAATTGGGTGCTTGGCTCGCATGGAGCTCCCCATAACACCCAGGAGGGGCAGCGTCCCTAAAAACAGAAGTGGTTCCTCTGTGAAACTAGCACACTGACCCCTCCCTTGGAGAATACCACATTGCTAGGCTTTGACCCCGTCCATGCTGCTACTGACAGGTGGAAAGACATCTCCCCTTTAAGCCTGATTAATATGACGACGGTGTTGCATGCTGAAAATAGCCGATTTACAAGCTCACAACGTGTAACGGATTCAACACGTTGTGAGCTTGTGCTATTTTTAGCACGCGACACCATCGTACAACAGGCCATAAATCAGCCAATATCTGGGGGTCCAATTTACCAATAGTCCGACATACGTGGCCGGTTAAGACTCACCCGTGGCTCTGACATACGTGGCCGGTTAAGAGTCAGCTGTGGCTTCTGTATGCGGTTAGGGTTAGGTATTAGGGTTTGGGGTAGGGTGTTGGACTGTTAGGACGTCGGAAAACAAAGATATGCACCCCTGGAAAATTCCTGGAAAATGGGGCGTGAACAGTTAGAAATTAACATTTACTAGAGAAGGTGTGACAGGTTAGTTTTGTTTGGGGAGCTAGGATGGTTATAGTTTATGTGTGTTTGGTGTGTGCAGACTTGTGAATGTGTGTGGGTGTGGGTGTGTCTGTGCTCTCCCTGACATAGACAGATGGAGTGGGAGACACCAGATTCGCCAGAGGAAGCAGTTTATAGAACGCTGTCAGGGGGGAATAGGCAGTGTGTCTGAAATACAGCTCGCAAGTCACCACCATCAATCTCGCCAGTGTCTGTCTGGATTAGGCAAGCAGGGGAGCTAGTTTGTTAGTGTTCACTGTATATGAATGTGTTGTACGGCACCGCACTATTCTTAGACCTTGGATTCAAACAAGTTGTGAGCAGCTGGTCGCCTGCTTCATGCAAAACAGCTAGTGGGAGAGGTGAGCTTGTGGTCATCAATATGTAAATACTTCACTCCATTCTGTCAGTCACGGCAGTGAAATTGGGGCAAGGATAGGCAGCCCCCAAGAAATGTTGGCTTGTCTGCGCCCCTGAGGGAATTGCAACTTGTCATACATATGGACATCACTATTATATTTAACATGAAGACAATAGTGATGTTTCCTTTGCTATATGTAACAGACATTAGGTTAAAAAAAGCATTAGAACTTAATTTAATATTAGGATATTCCTATGTCTCCAGTCTCCACTCAACAAATTCTTTGATAATGATAAAGATGGACATATCTAGAAGAAATGCCTATCGCATCTTTGTGAGTGAGTGTGTGCGTGCGTGCGTGCGTGCATGCCCGACTGGACCCATTATAACTAATCCTATCCATAACCCTAACCTCACACTAACCTAATGGTCGGAAAAATGGGTTGTCGGAATTACGAGCAGACCTCGTGCCTGCATGAGTGAGGGCATGTTAGGGGAAGAGGCTATATATTGTACATTCTCATCTTGGGCCACCATAGTAGTTCTAATCTGTGATTGAATTAATTTTCCCCACACTAGCCCGCAGCACAATGTAAGGTTGATTGTCTTGCTCAATGTAACTTTGAGGAACTATAATAGCAGTTTAGACTGGCGGTATTCATGTAGTTAAGCTGGTGAATATATATTATTTATCACAGTAACAGTCACTGTTGCCCGAGGTTATCGAACCGAGCTGAAGGAGCGATCCCGAGGGCACTGACACATGCCTTGTGATAATTTGTTTATGGCTGTATCCTTAGCCAAAAGACAATGCCAAGATACAGTAGCATTAGATCAACACTTAAATTACATTAATATATTAGCATTAATGTAATGAGGAACTGCCCCGGCGAGTGAAGTCCAGCAGCACAGTCCTGCTGGGATTTCCCTCTGGTGTGGGGAGGGATTGGGCTGAGTATATTATGCAGCCATGCTGTTAACTGTTGAAGGTCACTGTTTTCATATCCCAAACCACCAATGTGCTCATCAGGAACAGTTAAGGGTTCAGTGTCTTGCTCAAGGACACTGGCTTCGACATGAGGACGAGTGGGACGAGTCTGGGAATTAACCGGAATCTTTTGATTCCAAGACAGCCAGTACCGCCAGTAGCTAACTAATTATGTAAATTCATAATAGACAGTCCACCATTAATTTGTTCCTACTTATAGAGGGTATGCGCATGCATAAAGTGAATGGCAAATCGAGTGGCAAAGTGAGTTTATCGTCATTTAACGTCGTTTAATGCAATCACATTGGACTTTTCTGTTTGGATGTATGGGCTGTCAAGGCTAGAAAGTAGTTTTTTGGCACTCAGTAGGTATTCCTGCATAACTTCCTGGTTTGATGATGATGTCACACGCATACCTTCTATTAATATTGGCATTGCTTGAAATAAATGGTCAATGGTAAATGGTGCATTTATATAGCGCCTTTATCCAAGGCGCTTTACAGAGATTGTGCATTACATTCACCCATTCATACACCGATGGCAGCGGAAACCATGCAAGGCACCAACTAGCACATCGGGAGCAATTAGGGGTTCAGTGTCTTGCTCAAGGACACTTCGACAGTAACTCTGGGAGAGCCCGGGTTCGAACTGGCAACCTTACGGTTACCATCCAGGCACTCTAGCCCTGAGCCACCGCCGCCCCTATACGTAACATAACCTAGTAACGTAACCTAATACGTAACATTCATCTAGAAAATGTGTTTCTTCAGCTGTTTGTCAGATAGTACACTTTGTTTGACTGTTTTTAATGACTCAAATTACACATTTTGTTCTCTTCTACTTCAGACACCTACGGGACTGTAATTGCTGATCCATCTTTTCTGAATCAATAGCTCAGAGCCAGTGACAAGTTAACTTAATTCAAAAATTCACAGCAGCATTCTCAGCACTCACACCTTCCGTATGAATGAGTGTTTTCAGAAGATCTTTTTCACTATCAATTTGCACATATTAGAGTCGATTACAATATACATTTGTGGGGGATTTTGTTCTCAAATCCTCCTAGAAGTGCGGTATACCCTGATAGTATATTCAGTTAAACCAGTGAAATTGGAGCATTATGGTCCTGTTAAAATAGTCAAAGGGGATATACTGTAAGTGATCTGTTTTTTTTTATAAATAAAAAAACATTTGAAAAAGTTAAACTTCTATATCGTCATGGTAATCTTTGCTACTGTATATAGACTTTCACTTTAAATGAAACTTTACTTGGAATAATAGCTTGACATTTCACCAGCTTCGAATGCTATCAATGCACTGAATGGGACATTATCACGTTTAGTCAGACGATTGAATGGTAGTCATCTACTGACCTACCAAGATATCAGTAGCTGCATTCTGTGTGTTGATGACTGCTAGGCGGAGGCGTGGCTTCCACCCCATTATCTCAGTTAGGGTGAATGGGCTCCCAAACAACATTATTTACTGTTCTGTGCCTATCGGGTTGCAACCTTAGATATACTCTAAGTCTAAGGTTGCAACTCGGACGAGGCTGAGTCGGCTCAATCAAACTTTCCAAGTTCGCCACGGCAACTCGCTTTGACTCGCTCAGTGGTGTCTCTTGTTGCTCAAGTTCATTTGAGCAACAAGAGACCTTGGTAGGTCAGTAGACTGCTACTGAGACCATTCAATAGTCTGATTAAACGTCAATAGTCTGATAAAATGTTATAATGCCCCAGTCAGTGCATTCAAAGCCGGTCGAAATTTGCAATGTTTACAACTTTCTAGAAGTCTAGATACATAGGCATGGTCTTATTTTGAATTCTGAACACAAAAAGTGTAATACCTTTCACCATGTCACTCACGAATAAATGAATAATGGCCGGCTGTCACCAATCAAAATGCTTAAACCAATGAACATCATGCCTGACTGAACCATAGGCTACCCTTAATACAGATTTGAAGCTACGCAGAGCATGCATTTGATCTGTTCAATGCTTCTCCTCCTGTGAACACATCATGGTCAAGTTTGCATGTAACTTCGGATGACAAGGAACAGGATTAGTGCCATTAAGCTCATTGAAGTCATTTCCCACAAGCAATGCAGGCGTCAAAGCAGCATTTAACTTACTGATCCTAGTGCAATTTATACCAAACATTCCCACCACTAGATTCAGTGAACCATGAAATGAATGGCTTAAAGCCTGACTTACTTTACTGAACATAGCTGATCTACAAGCTCACAACGCGTTACATCGCAGCATGGCAGATCATGCAGATGAGACATCAATATTTGTCTATGTAGTTTAACCGCATATTGGAGCACAATCCTACTATAAATGCGCCACGTCTCTGTCTGTGTGTGGGTAATGCATGTAACTCGTTAACCGTTTGACCCACCGACTTCAAATTCGACACACGCATTCCACACCCCCACAGTACAGGGAGTGCAGTGCCCGGTATCGAGTCGGTCGGACCCACGGTTCTCCAGAACCACCACAAATGGCTCTGGTCAGGCTCTGCCAGTGGGCCTAATCAGCCTAAATCCCCTCACCTGTGCAATTTCCAGCCTCTGCCTCAGCCAATTGATTGCCATGGCAACCACACACCTGCCAATTGATTACTTAATCAGTCCACTTTTCACAGTCAGTTTGCACTCTTCACACACAGGCAGGCAGACAGATACAGAGATCTCCATGTGGGACACAGACAGACAGTAAAAATGGGTGCTATGACAACAGGTATTGCATACTACAGATATATCCATATACAGTATGGGCACAAAAGGGACACAGACAGATAGTTAAAACGGGGGCTATGACATGGTATTATTAGGTTCCCAAGTTGCATCGTTCCCAATTAGGCCGGTGGCCGACGTACAAGTCTAGTTTTCAAAATGAGTGGTTAATGCTTTTTTGTTGGGTGCTGGGGAGACAGCAAATGTGTTCTTGAGCTGAAAGTTTCTTTGAGAACCCCTGCACTAGAGTAGGCCTACTGTCTGAACCTTTAGAAAATAATCTATGATTTTAGTGCATTTATATTTCTGTTTCCAACACCTACTCCATCAGACACAATTAACTAAATTCAAACTCACCGTTCTGCATGACTGGAAAGCGCTGATTAACTGAAACTCTGGTAAAACCTTGATACAGTAGAAGATTGCCTTTGGTGCACTGAAAGGCCCCAGTGTACACCAGATGCAAAACAATGCAGACAACTCGCAGTTACAGGGCTGTGCATACAGTTCATGTGCCTGTTTCCCAAGGAGCTTTCTGGGGGAAAAACACAGGAAGTGAATGTGTGCTTCACTTCAGTTCCCACAGCCAGTGTTGCCATGTCTGCTTATTATAAGCGTCTTTTGGCTTGTTTTTCTGTAAAGTCCCTTGTAAATATTGGTACTTGTCTGGTTGTTATTTTGGGCTTGTTTCTAAATTGATTATTTGGGCTTGTTTTCCAGCTTATTTGGGCTTGCCTACTAAATGTTGTTTAAACCAGTGGTTCGGTTCCCACATTTTTTTCATGTCATGGACCCCCATATTAATATCTCATTACGGTAATATCTCATCTGAAAATATTTAGATTTTGTTTTATTCTCAATATGTTTTTGAAAATAACATATCTAAAACCTCACAACGTGTCGCTGAGTGTGAGCTTGTATATCTGCTATTTTCAAATAGCTGATGTAAAGTGGTGAAACACATAAGCCTTGTTTAATAGACCTGGCCGCTTGTTTCTGATTGCAAAATCATTAAACCCCATAGTAATAACCAGCGCCCGGCCCTCCGCCATATTGGTGTGATGACGCAACTTCCGGTTGCTCTAAAAAACATTTAAAAGTAATTTTCATTATATTATGCTTCTACAGAACTGGTCTGTGTTGAACAGCGAAAAGGTATTATAAATATGCATACTACTTTAATTATTTACTCATTATTATTATTATTTTTCTTTAAGATATTTTTTTGCGGCTTACGCCTTTTTATTGATTTTTTAAGGGACAGACAGTAGGCTGACAGGAAACGGGAGAGAGATGGGGGGATGACATGCAGTAAAGGCCGTGTCGGGTTCGGGAGTCGAACCCGCGGCACACCGCGACTGGATCACCAGTCCGGTGCCCAGACCGTTACGCTACGGCCTGGGCCTATTTACTCATTATTTATCATAGTTATGAATGAATCAAAGCTGATATTACTTTAGTAACATTCATTCAGAATATAAGTATATGTGCGTGAACGTGCGTGGCCTATGTGCGTGTGAACGTGCGTCCAAAATTGAAATCAGATTTTAGTTCAAGGGTTCAAGGTTCAAGGTTAGCTTTATAGTCCCTTGCGTAAAAAATACACAACAAACAACATTCAAAACAAGACTAATAAGATCCAAGAACAGGCCACTAGAGACAGAGAATTCATGACATTCAATAGTGGCAAAGTCAGCAAAAATGCATGTGTGGGCAATATGTGCAAAGGCAAGAATAAAGTGCTGTCTGTCGTTCAGCAGCTGAATAGCAGCCGGGACAAAGGATAGTTTTAACCGATTAATCTTTGTGAGTCACACCACACCATATATGGTGGTGTGATGTGTCACGAGGCGTGACGGACAGACGGCCATATGTTGGTATGACGGACTGACAGGATTTCCTGGTTTTTATAGTAATCTGCGACCTACAGTCACAACAATAACCCAAATAGGGACATCAGTTAGTGCATGACCACATGACCTGATTTTTTATCCGTCTCATCATGTGTCCTCTCCCACTGACCTTGGTTTCCTGTCTCTCCTCTATATTGAAATAAATCATAAAATGTCTTTAATAATCTCAAAAAGAAAGAAAAAAAGGCACTGTACTGTACATTCTGGCAGTTGGATTATCCCTTTGAAAATAGGTTGTTGCGCTCCCGTTTTTCATTTTAAAACTTTCACTCAAATTAAACAGAAAAACGGAATTGCTGCCAAGGGATGTGGCATAATAACTAAACACTAAACACGGCACAATGTTTTTGCTTTAACTCAGGGAGCGTTGTTGGGGGTTCGTAATTCCCCCGAGCCATTTAGAGCAATATTTTAAAGTCAATTCTATGACTCACTGGAAGCCAGTGCAAATAATTGGTGTAATGTGTTCACATTTAGTTGTTTCGGTTGGCACCTTTGAGGGTTTGTGGAAACACAAACATTGTCCTAACACAAACATTGAATGCCGTTGACAATGAATGAGTCAGGACGCAAATTGTGATTTGCCGGAATGAGATGATGATAAGAGCAACCCTCCCTTCACATGGGTGTGATTTTTGTATTTTCTTTTGCTATTAACCAAGTATTAAAAAGAGCTTGGGACTAAATAATAATTACAAATGAATCCTTTGGAACACCTTTTGTTTTTAATTTCCTGAAAAGTCATGTTTTTGGACAGCGACAATGCATTTTGAAATTTTAGTCAATTTATGAAAAAATATCACTTAACCCCCCAAAACATTGATACAAAATGTTTTTCAATGGATTCTGGTAGTATTGGAAATGCTAAATAACATACTCAATGTCTACCAAAATCTACTCCCCAGAAAGCCGTAATTTTCAAGATTGCGTCCCAGACGGAGTTTAGAATGACCATATCTCAAATGTGAAAACAGTATTTTTCAACTTATTCTAGTACCTCTGGACATGCTTAAGAACATACTACAAATTTAGGAAAACATATGTTCGGGAAAGGCGTCATTTCCAAGATGGCGTACTTACAAATGGCAGCTAGAGATTTTTCAAGATGTCTTCCATTTTGACCTCCATCTTGAAAATGAAGCCTTTCCGGAAGGTGTATTTTCCTAAATCTTTTGTATGTTCATAAGCATCAAGTGAAAAATATTTTGTATATATTTATTTTCAATTGAGATATAGTATAGCCGTTTATAAGCTTTATAAGCCTGCCATTTTTAACGCCATCATGGAAATGACGCCTTTCCCGAAGGTATATTTTCCTAAATGTGTAGTATGTTCTTAAGCATGTCCAGAGGTACTAGAATAAGTTGAAAAATACTTCCCATTTGAGATATGCCATTTTAAACAATCTTGAAAATGACGGCTTTCTGGGGAGTAGATTTTGGTAGACTTTCAGTATGTTATTTAGCATGCCCAATACTACCAGAATCCATTGGAAAAACTTTTGTATAATTTTTTTTGGGGTTAAACCATATATTGATTCATCTAGCAGGGAACAAAGGCCATGGGGTCACCAGAATCAGTAAGGTTCAACCTGTGATCTCCCCATTACCTTATGAGCTTGTTTGCAAGTTGACATTTTGCCTGAGGGTGGTGCTAGAGACAGGTAGCACAACTGGGGGCTACTAATGGTTCATGTTTCTGGGAATCCACCCAGCTTTGCCTGTGTGTACAATTTGGCCTAAGGGTGTTGCTAGAGGAAAGGCCATGGGGTCATCTAAATCAATAGCCATGCCCATGGGTCATCCTCTGGGGAGTATGAATGTACAGTACATAGCAAATCCCATGGCAAACCAGCCAGTAGTTTGCAGAATAAGGGCAGCAATAGACAACTTGCTGATGAATAACCTTGATAACTGTGTTGCATTTCAATCACCTGGTCATTTCTGTATATGTGAGAACATTGCCCTGTAGACTTAATTAAATCATCCCAGGTGATAGTGACAACCCTATAGGAGAGAAGGGTAACTGACCTTACCCCTATGTCAGTAGCTGCTAGCCTAAACCAGACTAAGGATTGATGGAGAGAGCCAAGGGTTACAGTGTGTGAAGGCAGGGTGAGTCTTCTCTTCTCTGAGCAAAATAATTGATAAATACAAATCCATTTGCTGAAAGAACTTAATGCCATCCTTCTTCCAAAGCCATGTTTCTTAACGCCCCCTTTTAATACCCAGTATGTTAGTGTGAAGTGATGAGCTCATTCTGGCAGTCAGCATCACTTGCAATATATAATTTGATTGAAGAGAACATAAGGTCTCTTTCTGGTGCAGTTCCAAGTCACTATACTGTAGCCTACCTTTAGTGATTGTCTCCACCAGGCCGAAGGCATGGGGGGAGAGTATGTTTTGCACTCCGTCCGTCCGTCCGTCCGTCCGTGTGTGTGTCCGTCCGTCTGTGTGTGTGTGTGTGTGTGTGTGTGTGTGTGTGTGTGTGTGTGTGTGTCCGTGAGCAGCTAATCTCGGCCACCGTTAACCCGGTCGATGCCAAATTTTGCACACACACTCCCTGGATGCCAACGATGAACCTCTGCCCCAAACTTTCCAGAACGGCCTGTTATAGCGCCACCAGGAGGCCGCTTTGTGCAAAACAAGTTTTTGCACAGTACACCTACAGATTTTGTCCAAACATCACGCAAATTGGTACACAGTCTCTCTAGTTTACTTTTGTTGCCGTTTTATCCAACCACCAGATGAAGGCAAGCTGCAATGTCCTACATTCCTATCCTGGTGGAGACCTGTGCCCAGAAGGGCACTTTTTCTAGTTTGATATATATTACATTGACTATATGACAGGTGCTAGATAAAAGGTGTCACCAAAATGGTGACAATGGTGACAATCACCAAAATCAACAGGGATTATGTAATCTGTCAATTAAATTATTAGATATCGTGTCTATAGTTGACTTCCAGGGGGCTTCCAGGGGGCATGAGTGCACTCGGCAACGAAAATCACACCTGTGTGAAGTGAGTGAACCTCCAGACCCCCAGGAACACACCCAGGCTGGCGGCCCAGTTCCTGCGAGCCACCCCACATCTGAAAAGGTTGAGAATTGACAAAGTTAGCGTATGGGGGTTCCCCAGGGGGGCCCCTCTACTGTACTGTACTGTACTGTCACTGTACTGTATTGTCACACCCGAAATCAACATACAGTTAATGTGTGTGTGTGTGTGTATGTGTGTGTGTGTGTGTGTGTGTGTGTGTGTGTGTGTGTGTGTGTGTGTGTGTGTGTGTGTGTGTGTGTGTGTGTGTGTGTGTGTGTGTGTGTGTGCGTGCGTGCGTGCGTGCGTGCGTGCGTGCGTGCGTGCGTGCGTGCGTGCGTGCGTGTGTTAGGCTGCACAACAGTGATGGTGATGAAAACCAACCAAACACTATTTTCGTGCTCGGACACAGCCAGGGACGCACCCCACAGCCAGGGACACATATAGCTGTCTATAGGAGTGGTTGCACCACTCAAAAACCATAATGTTCAACAAAAGCAGCTAAGTTTGTCTTGTTCCGTATGTCTTGTTCCGTATAAATGTGCTCAGCAAGTTTCATGGCAAGCAATTCTCCAATTATTTGGAGATGTCTGGTGTATGTAAGTCATGGGTCAGGTCATGGTTTCACGGAAATCCAGCTTGTAGTTTCCAGTAGCCTGGCCGCATTCCATTTCGGGTTTATGATGCGGTCGGGAGCGGAATCAGCGGATGGTAACTTTCGTCATGTTGTAGTCAATGATTTGTAGTCATCTGGCAGGAAACCACAAGACGGAATCAGCACTATGAATGGCGGAATTCTTATTCCGCCTTGGTTTCCTGCCTGATGACTACAAAACAAGACTACAACATGACGTAAATTATCATCGGCTCCAGACTGGTTCACACAGCGATTTTGGAACACAGACCAGGCTTTCCTCCGAGGTGGAAAGCCTGGTGACGTGATCCCAACGACCTTTGCTGCCTCTCTCTCTCCCTGTTTCCTGTCTCTCTCCATTATGTCCTATCAATAAAGGCAAAAAGGTCCCAAAAATATCTTCCATGGGCACAAGTGACAATGGTATAGTTACAACGGAGCAGTTTAACGTCATGCCCGACACACACACGTGCGCACTCATGCACGCACACACACGCACAAACAGACACACTTTTGTTCATCACATAACCACATTCCTAGGTGGTTTGAACTTTGAAATATGTTTCAATCAGATTTCAATAGATTCGTCTCAGTCTGGACATTTGGACACTGAAGCCTGTATGAGCTCACAACGTGTTGCACCACAATATGTCTTGAGCATGTGAGTGTGTACATCAGCTATTATCTCTATTGCAATGTCCCATATTGTACAGTACTGGCTTGGAAATTAATGGGGGCTTGCAGCATAATAGTATACTGCCAAACACAGGACCTTTTTTATCATGCCAGCTGAGCTTGCGAAGCATCGACTGTGAGTCTCCATGCTCAGTGCAGCATCACACTGACAGGCACTTCCATATGGACAGCTTTCCACAGTTCACACATCATCACCATCCGGTAGTGGCCATAATTGAGGACCTCCGGTGCTCTGTTGTGGCTCAGTCTGATGACTCATGCATGAGTGTTCTTGTGAAGTCGCCACTGCACAGCCTTCATCTTATCTCCCACCACATCTTGAAAAGGTGGATAGACACACATCTGGTGGAAAATGTTTGTGACTGATCTGCGTGGGTCCCTGTGTCTCTAATCCAACATGAACGATCCAATTACAAAATCTGATGGTGGATTTTTGTTGCACAAAAACAAAAATGATGAAGAAATTGACTACTACAATTTATCTTCAAACGGGTCAATCTCTCCTCTGACTTCACAGTCCCATGTCAGAGCTTCTTCCTCATTGAAATAGAATCCAACCCATCTTTTATGGCTGTATACTATGTGTCTTCTTGTACCTGCATGGCGGTAGTATGTGGTTCAGTGCAGTCTATTGCCAATGGAGAGAGATACAGTCATTCTCCGGAGAAGCACATCTCTTTCAATCGTGTGGCAATAACCCAATAAAAACCGCCCATAAATTTGTATGGCTCGATAATTAGCCGGTAGGCTATTGCTAAATACATGGTATAATGCAATATGGAATCTACCAGTTTAGCATGTTACATGCTACACTCTTGCTCATTATATCGTCCAATTATCGTCTAGTCTCGCGTTGCAAGATGACTCAGATCTCTACCTATAAGCTGAGGTATCCAGTCGCTAGACTAATTAATGTCAGAAGCAACAATTAGACAGTGTAAGGCTGTGTGTGTGTGTGTGTGTGTGTGTGTGTGTGTGTGTGTGTGTGTGTGTGTGTGTGTGTGTGTGTGTGTGTGTGTGTGTGTGTGTGTGTGTGCGCGCGCGCGCACACAAGTAGCGCTTTCTTGAGTTTATCTGTGCGTTCATACTGTGTGTATTTATAAAATCGGTATAACATCAATTATATGTAATTAGTACACTAAAGTGGACTAAAGGAATTACAAGAAAACTCTATTGATCTTGCTGTGAGACAGAGTAGGCCAATTCCAAGGTTGAATTCGGCTTCGGCAACTGGAGTTTTTGTTTTACTTAATTAACAATCTCATGGTGTAAGGGTAGGGTGTTTGGTTGGAAGACACAATAATCATTTTGAATAATGCTTCAGTTTCAACAGCATTTCCCATTTAGAAATACAACGAACTGGCTGAGAGGCAATGTATCTGTGGTAGACATATACTGTAGTAGAACAGTATAGCTGTTTGTGAAAAATGACTAAAATTAACTTTAGTCTGTAGTAAAATGAGAGTGACCTCACCCTGGAGACCAACCAAATGTTAAATACATGTTTTTCATTTAAATACATACAGTATAACATATTGCAATATCATGCAACATTTAAGTATAACATTTCTATTAGTGGTAAAATGAAGATAAGAAGAATAATGTAAGAATCATATTAGCCTATACCCGTATCTCCACAGCACTTTAGTGTTTTGATCCAGGGCATGAAGTAGGAACGTTTGATGTTAGGTGCAGAAGGCTGCAATATTGTCTACAGGGTAATTGCCTCTAAGTGGATTTTTGTTTTGTTTATGTTGACAAGTATAGTAGAGTTTGTCCCGTGTTCATTGCCTTGGGAGAGCCTTCTATAATCCTCGCTGGTTAAAGTATTAACTTTGTTTGTCAGGAATGAGAGGGCCTAAGGTGACGAAAACTCATGTCCATGTTATTATTTTCCAAAGGCCATTCCACCACGTTTTTGCACATTATTCTCACAAAGCAGGCAGAAATGTATGAAGATAAAGGACATGAGGCAAAGTGTTGGGTTATAATGTAGAAGCTTCTGTCATCCTCTTCATATTGTATCAATCAACTGTCTATAGATGACCATAATATAGTTGATTGATCATTAATGCTTTTTAAAATGCTTTCCCTGGTGGGTATTGAAGAGCAAATTGTTATGTTTTTTTAACTTTTTTTATATTACTTTTTTTAATGCCAACTTTGCAAAGTTGTAGGCTATATCGCAATGCTTTTACAAAAGAGCAGTTATTGTAGTCACACCACATAGTTTTTGCAAAGTAACTTTTCACTTATTGGTGAAGATTATTTTGATTGCTGTCCATTTAGAGACAAATCTACTGTAAAAGGCCTATACTGCCTTATGTAGCCTAACAACCTCTCGTGGAGGAAATTGCACAGTGGATGTGTAGCAGTGAAAACACGAGATTGACGTTTCAAATGATATGACTGGCGATGCAAACATAATTGACACCCATAATGCCCCTCTGTATAGGAAGACTAACCTGTAGCTAGATGTTGCCTCCAGGCAATTTTATGATATACTGCAAAACAGACATGCTAGATCTCACAGGTGGGCAGCATCTTTTTCCAGAGGGCCATACTGACTTACGTATGTATAGTGCTGAATTGTATTAAAAAATGTGTTATGCATATTTTTTTTTAACAGAGCTGTAGGCTACTGTACAGTATATGTCACTCTGGTGTACTAAGGTTACAATGAAAATGTTACTTGCGTAAAACAAGCTACCTCTATGCACTCAACTTAACTTATCTTGGCATAGTTGTCTTATATGCACCACTTCATACAATAGGTATGTGCACGATTCTCAAGGCAGACTGTTTGGCAATAATAAACATTTGATATTGGGTATCAACAGTTATCGCGGCATCAGTGGAATGCAGTGCATGTCAAATAGTAAATAATTGCCAAAATCTGCTGCCTTTTATCATTTCAATTTGTTTGTACTGTATGTTACCCATGTGTTGGCTAGATACCACTTTTTTGGTTCCAAAACTTCACTTACTTCTATAAGTAAACAAAGTATAATTGTAATGTGGTAATGTACGCCGTCAGTCCATCACATAAGAAAAAACAAACACCTCTGTATTCTTTTTTGCAGAATGCCCATAGCATATTTTTTCTTTCTTTTATTTTTCTCCCTTTTTTGTGGTCATATAGGCCTACAGTACAGCTGTTTGTGAGATTCTAGAACAGCAACAGCCTCTAGGCTGTTGTACTCCTCTACAGTGTAAGATCATTAAATATCAAGAGAGCTACCTGCCAGATTGTGTGTATAACTCCTTGTAACGTAAAGTGTGGATATATTCTTGTCTGCTGCCTGGAGAAAGGAACAATGCTAACAATAACTTCACCTGTTGGTTGCTGCTTATGGGCTTAGCATGTATTTGACTGGAAGATCGACCATTGTATCCCTAACATAGTCATTTTGGTACAGGATTTAGTTTTCATTGTGTTGGCCATTTCTTTGCTTTTCTCTTTTGTCTCTGTATGGCTTCCTGTTGTCTGGGTAGCTCTGGGCTTTGTGAACTTTGAAAGATCTGTCTCTTTTCTGTGCTTCCAAGCGTAAATGTTTGCAGTGCTGGGCTGCATGGGGAATCATTTCTGCTCGCATGATACGAACAAGTGAGACTGAGTGAAATGGAGGTTGTAAGAAATGGGAATATAAATCTGCTTTTTACATTGGCTCAGGGAATGGCTCCTCATTTTATTTCAAATGTTCTGCCATTGCCCACTTACAGTAAAAATAGCATTAGTTCAACATCTCTTGAAATGATTAGTTGGTTTACAAGAATACATGTTTTCTTTGTGAAGCTCCTTTTGGGTACACTATCACACAGAGAAACAATGCACGTGGGCCTCTCAGTGATTGCCTTTTCCTAAGGTAAACAGGATTTTAAATAGATTATGGTCCGTGTCGAGTAGTTTCACCACTAGAACCCTATAGCATCCCTATTCTGCGGGGAACATTCACCGAAAATAGCCAATCTGCAAGCTCATCCAAATGCTTGAGTTTGTGAGCTTGTAGATTGGCAGGGGAGGAGTGGCCCAAAGCAGGTTACACGGTTAAAGACAGCATTTACCTCCTTGAGCAGAGCACTTCCCACTCTCAAAGCATTTTGCCAAGGCAATTTCCCACTAAAGAGGGTGAAATCCTCCCTATCAATTGCTTCCACCATCTTAGCAATTACCTCATGAAACATTAAACCCAAATGAGTATGATTTATTAGAACGCTGTACCATGATAATTCTGATAATTAAGGCCCAAAGTTGTATCCCTCACCTGGAGTTTGCCCTACTATTGCTACAATGTATTTGGTGTGGGCTGCATTACATTTACTTGAGTACTGCACAAGTACATTTTGCGAGTATATATCTGCACAAAAATGCACTCCTTGAATTCTTGTATACTTTTGACTTTCACTCATTTGAATATATTATGAATTAACCACTTAAGCCCTTTTTAAAATGTAGTGAGGAGTGGGAGGATTTACAGGGGAGGGTGGAAAGTGTGGTAGAGAAGTGCCCTGTAGCAGGCCAAATTATGTGAGCCAATTTATTTGTTTTCAATTGATGACTTCCTAAATGTATTCTGTAATATGTAGCTCAGAAATGTTGCTGGCTGTCTTTAAAGCTATGTGCTCAGTCAGTACATCCACAGAAATGACTGTCGCTGCATAACATTTATAATTTAACATGACTTATTTTGGCACATTGTTCTGCATTGTAATGTGGCACTCATGTGAATCCTGTATGTGTCTTGCAGCATCCTTCAGCCCTCTTGTTTTATTTGATTGAGCTGTGAAAATGCTTCATGCGAAAGAAAATACCTTCCTAGTATGTGGTTCTAAAATGTATGGTAACAACCATACATTTTTATTGCAATACTCACTCATTTCCCAATACAGAGGGAAATCAACTTAAAGGGACACTTCACCCTTTTGCAAAAAGAAAAAGAAAAAATGTTAATCACGTTTAGAAGATTTAGAACACTTTCCTGGGGGTCTTAATATGTGGTTTTAGATATTTTAGATTTTAGCAGTGAGCTGGGCTCACTGCTAAAATCTAAAATATCTAAAACCACAAATTACACACATAAAGACCCCCAGGAAAGTGTTCTAAATCGTCATTAACATATATTTTTTTGCAAAAAAGGTAAAGTTTCCCTTTAAGATGGCTCAGGGTCCATTCAGCAAAATTAAGTCCAATTAAGGGTTGCACGCTTAAAAATGTCAGTATAATGAAACGTTTACAAATTTATTTTGTAACAGACTACACGACTAGTCTAAAAATCAAGGAAACACACAGTAAAAAGCCACATTTCCATCTATAAGGCCAAACCTCAATGAACACAAAACATTGTGATTATGATGAAGTTACAAAATGAGTCTTCATTTACAAAATGGCAAAAGAGCATAATGAACAGATTATCACAGGTGTATAAATAAGTAATTGGTTAATACTCATGGGGCCAGCCATACATCACTTTCTCTTGGAACAAACAATACTAGACCTACAATCTTGTTCAAAACAATGAAAATAACTAATTATATTTTCATTGGTATGACCATGACGGGCCACAGATAAATTAAGCAGGGGCCGCATGCTGCACACAGGCCGCGGGGTGACTGTTATGACTTTAACTTTATAGAGTAGGTGAAGAAATTGTTAAATGTGCCACTATGCGACACCGACATCTTGTGTGAGCTTGTAAATCTTCTGTTTCAGGTGTGTCTTGACTCTTAGTCTTGAGATTTTAACTTGCCCATTGGTGTGCCTTAATTGGACACAAAAGCACTGGCCTAGTGTGAAACAATAAGTCTTGTGTGTCATGTTGTGCTGCAGTTGCTTCCTGTGAGGTAGGCGTTGACTAGCTGGACTTTGTAATCATATGTATGTATTTGTGTACATGTGTTACAGGATGGGTATTGGTTCGGGATTAAAATGTCAGTGATAAGTGGAGGACAATCAATGCATGCATGATGCAGCCAAAATGACAACTCACTCAATGGTCATCAAGCAAATTAAAGAGAACACAATGAGTTACCGTATTTGCAGAGCATGAGAAAAAAACTGGGCAGTACAATTACGCTTCTGCACTGTTCATGGATTTATAGATGAGACTTTTGTTGTTCAAGCTTCCAATGATATAATTAAGCAAAGTATCTTAAAAGCTTTAACATTCTCTAAAAGTATAGTTCCACACCCCACTTTCGTTTTACAAAACCCAAGCATATTAAAATGGCCGCTTTAGATGGCACAACCATTTTCACTACTATACAAAGAAGCTCGATCTAGCAACAAGCAGCAATCATCTCCATCAAGAAAATGTATCCTCTTAAGAACTTTCTTTTCTTTTTTATTTCATTCCACCAGTAATGTATTCTAAAGTTATACACTTACCAGTGCCAGAACCATTTTAGTAAAGATTCAAAGGAAAATCAGGCTAATCTTTGCACAAAGAGAAATAAAATGCAAGAGAGAAACGTTGCAATAAAGATGCCCACATTTTCACAGTTGAATGCACTGAGTGGTCCCCAAGTAGGACAATTCTTCACCAGAGCATCCTTAAATTTAACATTCAGCCAGAGTTTACAGCAAGTGACTAATCCTTTGCTTAGCATTATGGTCACATGCAGAGCGAGGACAGCTCTGCTCTGATGCAGTGGAACCACTGATTTGGCACTGGAATCAGAGCAAAAGGTGTTTGAGTAAGGAATGGACATCGATATTTCACATGGTTAATCATAATCAATCGATGAATGATGGACAGTTGGACACGGTCTGCTTGCCTGGTGCAATGACAAATAACTGAATGTGATTTTGATAAATGCGTCAAGCTTACTAGATTTGCTACCTAAGCACAAGCATTTCAATCAGCCAGCCATGAAATGTCCACAGGCGATGTCATGATTATCAGCAAATCTACCCACAGGAGATGGTTTTCTGCTGAACGTGTTGTACAGAAGTGACTCATAATCTTCTAAGCTTAAACAATCAAACCAACAAACAAACTAAAAACAAACAACTAAGCCTCCTCCATGTAAGCCAAATCATGATTTCTCTTTCCGTTTTACGGGATTAGGCAACAGGTGGTGCTGTACTTCCCCAATCTTCCACCACTGAGACTATAGCGTTTCGAATTCAAGCCATACGAAAACAATTGGCCAATGCATTTTCACAGGAGGGAAGGACTGCATGGGACCGTTTGTGTCACTGGACTCACTGCACCAGCAACTCCTACAGACTGGACCAGTGGTGGGTGTAGAACGGAGAAACGGTGAGAAGTAAGGTGTTCCTCCACGTGTACTCAACGGCAGGTGAGCCTGTACCGATCAACAGTCACATACAGTGTATACATGGGAGAAAAAGGGAAAAATAACAACATATAAATGGGGCTAGATGTGTACAGTAGAGGTTGCAAATATTACAATCAAATTGGAATAATTATAAAGCTTTAACAATCATGGCTTCTGGGGCTCCCAAGCCCCAGATAAAGAACCACTGTTTCACTGCCAGTCTTAAAAACATAATAATTGCGGAATTGGAATTGGGATGCATATTGTTCTTATAGATTTGGGAAAGTGGTACAAAGAAACATTGCTCTTCATATTAAATATAGCCTTTTAATGAGAAATAGATTATTATATGAAACATTCATTTGAAATAAGCTGATATAATGATTTCAACAGAACAGCAAAAAAGTACATAGGCAAGGTATTAAGAGCGGTATCTTCAATCAAACGTTTCCATGGGTATACATACAGTATGCGACACTGCAATGATGTAATGTCAGTAGAATAAATGTGTGCTTGTTTTATGTACTTTATGTAGTGGTTCAGATCTAAATCATAATGTACATTATATTTTGATAATCAAAACAGTCAAAAATGTTTGTACTCTTGAGTCATAATCATATCATTCATATGAGAAATGGGTGCCCTGTACTTTGTGCTAACATACTCAAACAATGGGCTATTTCTTTTTGTCTTTTATTTTTTTTCTTCTTTTTTGGCAATAGTAATTTTGTTTTCCTTTTGATTACTATCACTTATGTCTTTTGATGTCCTGACTGTAATAGAACAGTTAATATTTACAAATATAATGCACATAGGGGACAAGAAATATCCACCATCCCAGGCTTCTGTCTCCTGCTGGTGGTCGACTTCCCCACATGCACAAACTGAACCTACGCTCTTCTCTCAGGTTGAGATGAAAGGGCAAATTCCCATACAAATTCAAGGTCTGAAATTCCGACTCATATATATGTGTATATATATATATATATATATATATATATATATATATATATATATATATAGTTAATTGTTCTGTATAGTTTTTTAAGAGTAAATTTCCTCCACCTCTGAACATGTTAAAGGGATACGTAACAGGCACTTAATAATAATAATAATAATAATAATAATAATAATACATAGGTAGTGTCATTTAATAATTGTGTATGTTAATTAAAACACTTTGATGGAAGATGGAAGTTCCAGCAGCATGAAAACAGAAAAGGTCAACCTGAATCTCTGGAAAAGAAACTCCAAGATGACATTGTAGTGGAGTAGAGACAATGGGAATTGCGTACGGTAAAGAGAAGCTTCATGTTTTAGCATCGCCAAAATGGTAATCCAAGCTTTAATATATCAATTTATCATCCCATTTTCTTTCTCTCTAGACCATATAAACCCAGCAGCTTCATGACACCAATCATGCTGAATGTAATTTTCCCTGTCCACTGTGCTATCTTCTATTTGAAATCAACTCAGTAGATAAGCTTCAAGGGAAGCAGAAAAATAAATAAAATAACAAAACTTAAACAATAGACCATTTTGATATCTCTGGAAAAATCTGTATTAAATGGGAATGGGAGGTGGGCCTTTATGCATTATGTTTACCTCGGGTAAGGGTATGGCTTTAAGTTGTCCTTTTGCAGATGTGCGTGTGGATGAAGAATGTTTTAAACTTTTGCTCTCGGTGCTGAAAATCTCCACAAGCCAGCAGTCACAGACATGTACATTTTGCAAAGCTGTACAAAATAGCATTTGATTGTTCATCTTCAGACCACGATATTGCACTCACGCACCAGGAGGCACCGCCT
This sequence comes from Protomyctophum parallelum, assembly GCF_964188405.1. NCBI lineage: Eukaryota > Metazoa > Chordata > Actinopteri > Myctophiformes > Myctophidae > Protomyctophum > Protomyctophum parallelum. The sequence continues at coordinate 32,583,049 of NC_139713.1, forward strand.
TGTGAGAAACACAGCTCGAATTTCAAACACAGGAAGAAGCGCTCCGAATGCAGGGAATCGGCTTAGACTGGAGTCACTTACTCTCAAATGACACATTCAATTAACGAACAGCGATAAGCGTCAAGCGAAGAAAAGATACACACATATATATATATTTATATATATTTATATATAAACAGCTGGCTTTTGTTATTAGACATGACGATCCACTGCTGTCCTGCTGTGTGCCTTCAGGCCTGATTTATATACCTAGCCTTGCGACAGTGTTGCGGGCCGGAAATTGCCGATCTGCAAGCGCGCAATGTCATGCAATGCAGCGCGTTTGTGAGCTTGTAGATCTGCTATGTCCATCGTGGGGAACACTGTCGTACGACGGAATATAAACCAGGCGTTGTGTGTCGGTACAATGACAAAGTGCCTCATATGTCACAAAGAGCAATGCAGATTCATTGTGGATTTGAAATGTAATTAAGAGTCTATAGCTGATGCGAAGAGTACTTGCTCACTAGGCTATTTACCTCTTAAAATGTATAAACATTTTTTTATATTAAACTGTCCATTATTTCTTGAAATATTAGCTGAAATAAAAGGATGATATCTGGTCTGCCCTTATGTCACGTATTATCTTTAAAAATGTTTTTACTCAGTAAAGAATGGCAGTTTCAGATATAACCTTTGTTCCCTCGGAGTAAAATCAAGGCCTCTTTTTCAGAAGATGGATTTAAACTTTTTTTTGTTCTTCTTATTTTTCTTCTCTCTCTCTCTCTATTAAATTCTTTTAGGGAATGACAGACATGCTGGGACAAATATGGTACAGTCTTCATAGTGGAAACCATGGATCTCCTTTATCTGCCTAACAGGCGTTTCATCTCGGCCTTTCTCCTTTTTCTCTTTAACATTACACTTACAAAGTTGTTAATATTACATCAAAAAAGCAGAACAAAAAATGGTCAAAAAAACAAAAACAAAAAAGGGAAAACAAAACTAAGATTAATATCCCTCTCAGTTATCGTTGTGGGGTGTCTCTGTTCACTTTTAACTCAATTTGTTAATGTGACTATCTCAGCAGAGTTTGGTAGTCAGGTGATCTGACTGTTTCAGTATCTCTGTGTTGTACATGTCCAAGGCATGGTTCACCCGAATCATCTCACTGTTGTTGAGCTTGAGCCGGTGCTTCAGCATACAAGAAAACAAGTCCAGCTGGGGCTTTCCGGGTGCGACTGGAGGCGCAAGGCGATTAATCCTATCCCTAATGTCCAGCAGCAGAAGCATGACAGAGGATGACGAGTAGAACTGAGTTCCTTGGGTGTACGACTGGTTGACCTGCTGCACGGCGCTGCGCAGCAGGTCAGCGTTAAAGCGCAGGCTGTAGCCAAACACTTGAATGTCAGAGATCTTGATGTAGATCTGCCGTTTATTCGGGTCTCCAAGGTCCACAGGACCCTGACCAGTGTCGTTACGCAGGCCGGTTGGGATCTTAGCGCGGCTACGCAGGTAGATGTGCACCGTTTCGAAGAAGGTCTTCCACCGGTTGCCTAGAAGCAAAGTCCAGTTGAAGCACTGAGTATTCTGCAGGCGCACCTTTTCCCAGCGTGGATAGCCATGCTCACCAAAGGGCATGCTCCAGCCCTCCGAGTGGCTGCCACTGAAAGGGTTGACATAAACAAAGAACATGGGATCAATGCTGCTGTTACGCATCTGGCAGATTTTCATGGATAGGCCAATTATCATATGGAGGTAGTCCATCCGGTTCTTGTTACTCTTCAGGGTCAGGGACATGCGCTTACGCCACCGTGGGTCAAAAAATGTCTCCAGGCGTATCTCGTTGCTGATGAATGTGGTGTGAATGTAGAGTCGTGAATCCATCTTCTGCAGCAAGTACTTGAGCTCCAGGTCTTGGAAATCTAGGTCCGTTTCAAAACTGATGAACTGTTCGCTGCGTTCCGAATCCACATTCTGGGGCTCGCAGCGCCCACGGTACAACTTATAGCCCTTGTTGCAGGAGCCACATTGTGAGATGTTGGCCAGGCTGCACATGGCACAGCTGTTGTTGCCACCAATGACGCATGGTATGGGGCGTTGGCACAGTGTGACGCCTGTGTGGCACACACATGTCCTCTGGCTCTCCAGGAAAGTTCCCCAGAATCCATTCTCGTTGCAGTAGAGGAAGGACTGAACCCTGTTAAGCCACTGCATCACAGACCTGTGGAATAGACAGAGAAAGAAAGATATGGGGATAGCAAGGGACACAGAAGATAAGAGATAATAAAACAGAGGGAAAATGGGATAAAGCCAAGGGATACAATTTGTAATGATTAGTTAATAGTTGGAAATACTGAAGTCAATTTTTAATTCTGCTGTCACCACTAAAGCCTGGTGCTGTTTGTTATAGCCTAGTCAGTGCACAGGAGGATAATGTATTCCTTTCAAGGCGACTGAGTCCCTTTATTTCCCTCAAGTGGGAAGCATTACTTGCTATGCTAATCTTGTCTCCTCTTTACCCCTCAGGCATCTTTCCCTGTCATCTTGACAGTCCTAGAACTTCCTTCCTTTGTGAATGTAGGAGGTGAATTCTGAATCCCGATTTCTCAGAGAGGGATGGGCTCAAGGTTAGCTTGACATGCTAATGAACCTGAGTGATAACTATGATGGATGACCTTGTTGGCAGGCCAGAAATCCCCCAAGCTATGCTCAAAATGATCTTAGAACAGATCGCTTATAAGGAGAGAGGAAACACTTATTTTGACCCTATAGCAACTTCCAAAGTGTAAGACAATTGTTTAATGTTAAAGGTATGCATATGGTGCTGGCATTATTTAAGATTCACATGTGGGACACAAAATTTAATTTAATTTGTCAGTTGTGATGTTGATCACAGTTTTATGTAAACAAAGCTGTGGAAAAAAAGTATTGCTTTTCCCACCATTTTATCCATTTGCACTTTAGTTAATAATAATTAAAATGTTGTTTGGAGACAGCCATCACATTACAATGATGCAAACGACGTGGCCTTATAGATGTGAAGCAGGGAAATAACGAAACATATGCAACAGATGTGTTCTAAGTGTGACATCTAGTGGCTGCATGTACTGAAGGGTGATAATAATAATAACAAGGGCAATAATAATAATAATAATAATCATAATAATATACATTGTGTAATTGCATTGTGTAATACATTGTGTATTCTTCAATAGATATGACATTACATGTAACTCAAATATAGATATGACATCTGTTCCTTCATCTGTTCAATGGCAAACCTTACTCACCAAATATTAAACTATTCCCGTTCATTTTGATTGTCTATTTATTACCGTTTTAGACACAGTCGTAACAATTTACTCGCTTGAATTTATTCGCAATAACTGGTGGGCTATGCTATGTGAAATTCTGGGGTAAAATATGTACCATCCTATAACTGCCTCCCTCGATAAGCCATTACAGAGCATCATGCTGCTAGTTTTATTTTTTGCCTTATTTGCCTCTCTGCAAAGCTTGGCGTGTTGTTTTGCCACAGGGAATAAAATGGAAATGAGGGGGAATGAATGCTGTTTGTTTTCACGAATCAGAGCACAATCTCTGGGTTTGTAATGGGGCATCAGACAGTTCTGGTACACTGGTGACACACATCACAGCCCCCTCTACAGCATGTGATAGAGCAGGGCAAGAAACAGATGAAGCTACATATAGAACAACCAAGATGGTAGAAAGAAATATGTTGTTGTGGCTCAGGAGGCCAGAGCGCTCATCTTGGAATCAGAAGGTTCCCGGTTCAATGCCCGGCTCAACCTGGCTGCATGTCGTAAGTGTCCTTGAAAAGACATTGAACCCCCTACTTCTGCTGGTTGGTGCCTTAATTGCACGGTTGCCTCTGCTGTGTGTGTGAGTGGGTGCATATACTGCACATTGTGAAGCACTGGGGAAAGGTGCTTTAAAAATGCAACATTTACCATTTTTATTTGCCACGAGGGAGGGAGATGGAGTAGACAAAAAAGTACAGTAGGAATGTGAGTGGATATCATTGTGTGAGAGCGTAATGTCTGTGAACATTATAATAATGACATGACAAAAACACCTCGGTCAGGATACTTTCTATTTCTAATATGCATATGAGAGTGCTTTAGCCCACCACCCTGTCAAAATCGATTGTAAATGCAGCTAAACATTATTCATTATACATTATTTGGAAAGGTACATTCATATCTGTAAACATGCTCAATTCCAAGCATGAATAATTAAGGCTGATGCATAGCCTAGATGCAAATGGTCTGGCTGGGAGTGATGCTACTTCATATCTGTCACTATTAATCATTTTATATGAGATGAGTTGTGTTTTCACCATATATGAGGTAACCTATTATATTATTACAGTATACATATACTCACTGTTTATTCATGCTAGTTCAGCAAAGCACTACCCACACAGTTTCTGCATTCACTGTCCACATCGTGCAAGTGAAACAGTGTGAGCCACCAGCTGGCAAATGCCAATCATTTACCTTGGATTTCATGTTTTTCTGGTGCCAGATTAGCTGGTTCCATGGCTGGGTTTATCAGACATGGGGCGGTGATGACAAATTATTCTAATTAGGGCCAGCTCTCATTTAGGAATGGAGAGGGTTATTAGGTGCCTTTCTAACTTTATTGAGCTAATGTAATTATTTTTGACTAGTTTGATTGAACGTTACATTTAGATAATTGATGAAGCACTCATGTTGCTGAAATTGGAACTGGACGTAGAAATCATATCATCCATGAGGGAAGTAAGCTTCCTTCACCTGGTAAGGACCAATGTAAGTCCTTGTAGCTCCAAGGTTGTACAGTTGTACTGCTTTCATATGATGTACTGAAAACCATGTTGCCAGGAGCCAACTGAAGGAAACCTGTTCAATGTACAGTGAATGCTAATATTGTAGGCTACCCTTTCAATGCTTCCTGTATATGCAACTTTTCTAGGTATGCATGTGTAACCTGCAGAGCACCTAGTTTACAGATGTACCCCCGCGGGTATCTATCTAGTTGGTACTGTACAAGTTGCATGCCTACAGTGTACAGTATATTCTTGTGTGTGTACACTACCTCTTTACTCTATGGGTATTTTGTGTGTGTACTGCACATTAGTTGTGTTTGAGGACCAAGGCCGTCAAAGAGCCAATGGCCCTATACTGACTGGCAAGGCCAATAAGCTATTAGACTGGTGTTATATTGCATTACTGTATATTGGAATGGGTTCCAGGAAAAGCACTCTTATTTATGCTTGTCAATTTGGTTATGGGCTTCATTTCAACAGAATTTAGTTCTTTGACCTCATCTATAAATACAGTACATGTTCCTGTGCATTCTCTAAGCTATGTAATTTCATTGTTATGTGAAATCACACGCGCATGTGTGTCTGTCTGTCTGCAGACACACACACACACACACACACACACACACACACACACACACGTCAATGTTAGTAAGCCCTACTACTAGCGTTGCTGATATATATATATATATTTCTTTTATTTTTATTTATTTTGTACTTTAATATTTCTATGGGTAGTCTGTTGAGTTAGTAGTGTTGGATGACAATGTCTAAGGACTAGTTCTAAGCCTGTTTTAAGCCAAAATTATGCTCCTTCTTAACCCATTTAGGCCTGAGGCCTCTAAATCCTGACCTAAGTTTTCTGAAAAACCTCAAATATGTATATAGCAGCATCAAAATGTTTTTTTTTAATACTGTAATACTGTACAGAACCCCAAAATGGGTTCCCGGCCTGAGGGGGTATAAAACACCAAAAGGGGTTTCCGCCCAGAATGGGTTTGTGTTGTGTTCGGAAAATGGCTGATCTACAAGCTCACACGGCGACACATTGTGACCTTGTTTGACAGAGCTTAAATTAATTATTGATCGTTGCGGAGAAAAATCAGTGGTCTGAATATCCTCTAAGGAGTGAGTATGAGGAGTGTATTTAGAAATCATGCAAATTTCTAACAATAAAGTCCACATTTACAGCTTTGTTCCGCTGCTGCCACCTTGACAATTTGACAAATGATCCAATATATTAAGGTCTACTAATACCTTAAATAGCACCCGTTTTGTTGGCGTCGTTGTCAGCTTCATCAGCAATTATTAATTGCGAAGTTGGTGAAGTTGTGATTATTTAGCATGAACAATTATAAGTATATGGTGTAATTCAAACTCATTTGTCACTCATTTGGGAGGTGACGGGAAAAGGATATTAACCACTTAAGTCCCCACATTTCCACAAATGCTGTGAGCTTGTAGATCTGCTATTTTCAACAAAACATTTTTGAATGTCTACCTATTAGACATGCCCAAAATAGGGACACCATGGTTAAGGTCAGGTGATTAATCTTGTTCACATGCCATGTGCACACATCTACAGCAGGTTTTGATCAGTAATCAGTGTACTGTATAAACACAACATTAAGTGAGTGTAGAAAATCCATAGAATAGACGACATGATAAATTAACTGTGGGAATGCAGCAGTGTGCTCTTGTAATCTAAAATTCACATCAAATGGAGATAATACAAAATATATTTACTGTATGTATGCATTACTGTACATACTACAGCCTATAATAACTAGAAGGTATATTAAAAGGTGTGTGCTTGCTGCATGGTTCGTTCTTAGTCAAACATTATGAACATTTAAACACTCAGGGTTGCAAGTAAAATGAGGAAATTAAACTAAAACAGAACGGAGCAGGTTCAAGAAAAATACCGTACTAAACCAAAGTCTAAACGAAAGCCACCTATAGGCCATACAGGGACACGTGCTAGCTCGCACGCACGCACGCACGCACGCACGCACGCACGCACGCACGCACGCACGCACGCACGCACGCACGCACGCACAGCTTGCTTGCTTTAATAGTGATGGCAATGACTCCCTCCATCTGATGCAAAGCGCAGTCACACACAAGCAAGTAAACAAACACCCTGCCTTTCTCCACTGTGCTGTCAGGGGCTCTTGATGCACGCTCCAGCGAGCACAGAGTGCACTGCAGCTCTTTGATAACGCTTCAGGACAAACCTTTGCCAACTCGCATACGAGTGTGCATGTGCTCTTTTTTTTACCTTATAGTGACAGTTGACAGGGGCTCATTTTCAGACTACTTAAATGAATATTTTACATATTATTTTTCTGTTTCCATTTGTCTGTTGACATCCCTGACACAGTTTGAATTATTTGGGGTGTGGTGTGGATGAGGGGTATTCTATTTAGCATGCAGTATACTGTAGGCTACTTAGCATACCATTTCAGAAGTGTTTTCACAATTCTGGATGTGGAAATTCCTAGGTATTTCATGTATTTCAGGTAGTGTTGGTGCCAGGGCCGGCCCGAGTCAAGTGGAACAGTTCCTCGCTTAGGGCACCAGGTCGCTAAGGGCGCTGTGTAGCCCTCAAAATAATATAATAAAATAAAATAAATGTAATATGTATGTGTGGGGGCGACCCTGAACCGGCCCTGGTTGGTGCCACTGCACTGTAGCCGAGCATTGCTCTAAGTTGTGACAGATGTGTGCAATGACCTATAGCCAGAAAACTCCCACTGTAAAAGCAAGATTGAGCCGGGATACTTTGGGCATATGCAAGCCTCAGTACTAAATAGACTTGATGGACGGAAACAACAGCGTTGAAGTTGAAATATATAATGGATATCATTGTTCCATTGTGCATGATTCGAGAGGCAGCACTGAAAACAAAACTTCTGCAGCATCTCTTTCTAGTATTAAATCATCTGCGGTATCTCTGCTTCTCTATCCATGCTAACTAACTATAGACGCTAATACCGCTAATACCAAAAACTTCAACACCAAAATTATCTGCCCCCGAAAATCAACAACCCTTTGTTTACGTTGCTCAATAAAGTCACATCCGATCTGCTTGGCGCCAGTGGAAATGTGACCGTCGATGCCATATTTCTACCCACCTCTCCCTAGGCATCTGGTGGTTGGGATTGTGGTGACAGCGGATGCTGAGGCCAAAGAGCTTGCGGGCAGTGCGCTGGATCTTGAGCCGCTGCGTCTCCAGGGAGCTCTGGAGGAGCCTGTAGCGAGCCTGCAGGTCCCAGTCACTGCCCCACAGGAGATGCACGCTGCTCACCGGCAGGAAGTGAGTGGAGGGCAGTCTCTTCAGGAAGGACTTGAACTCATCTGGGCGACAGGGAGAGGATGCAGTGACAGTGAGTGATGCGAAGTAAGGACAGAAGGGTGGAGAGAGAGAGAGAGAGAGAGAGAGAGACAGAGAGAGAGAGAGAGAGAGAGAGAGAGAGAGAGAGAGAGAGAGAGAGAGAGAGAGGGCGGGGGTGTGAAAGAGAAAAGGGGGTGACGGTAGGGGCAAAGTGAAAAGTAAAGAATTGAATGTGGACAGGGAAAGAGAAGATGGATGAGAAATACATGTGTGGATTGGTTTGCAGGGTTAAAGCGTGTGGGAGGTATTGAGTGAGAGAGAGAGAGAAGGGGAGAAATTGGATGGAACATTTGTTGTATGTTATTGTGAAGTTGTGGCTTCTCCCATTTCAGTATGTCCGCCTGAGTAATCAGTACTTTTTTATTTTTTTTACAGTTCTGATAGAAAAAAAGCCAAAACTAAATTTACAGTTTTGTACTGTATACAATCTACTTTTGTTTAAATAATTTCAAGGCAAACAAGCTAAATAAATAATTATAAACAATTAATTACATTCTCTTAGCATACATGGTCAGTGAAAAATAACCATGAGAAGGTCAGAAGCAGAAGCACTTAAATCTTTAGGCAATTTAAAATGTTTCACTGGTTTCTACTATGAATCAAATTGATGATTGAATAGTTTAAGTAAACAAATTAGACAACTAATTAAATTGCTCACAATTGCAATTTCCTCTGATTTCAATAGCAATTACCTCATTGCTTTGTTCGTGTGGATGATTAGTTATAAGCACCCCAGTATTTTAAGCTCAACCATCTACGGTAAATAAGTAGACTGTATATGTATGTGTGTGTATATATACGTATATATGTGTGTGCAATTTAATCATACTATTTTATGTGATAGAGAACACAAAAAAATCAACCTCTGTCGAATAAGCCTATAGTTATTTAGCACTATTAATAGAACATATGGCCTTATAAAACATTCTGTCGTGAAATCCTATAAGCATAATTGAATTGTCAGTATTACTGAGAAGACTGTCGCCTGTGATGTTGTAAAGCAGGACACAGAAGAGGGTTCAAGCCCATCCTCTCCCAAGGTGAGCTCTTTAATGTTCTCTGCAGCCAATCATAGTCTGCCTCTAACAAGCTTTCAATCTTTCTGCAACCCAGAGAGCTTCAGTCGGAAGCGGAGACCATCAGCATATGAAACGGATACACTAAAAGGCGCTACAAACTGGCTATCTTCTTCTGAGTATCTCCCTCCTACACACACACACACTGAAGAACTCTAGTTCCCTCCAATCCAATTCCCGTCAACATCAATGTCTGTCCTTCCTATAGACCTTCCCCTGACCCTGCCCAGCTCTCTCATGCCCGTCTCAAACAGCAGCCCATTTAACATGTTATCAATGGCTGTGAACTTGTGCCTTTGTGGAAATTGAGACATTTTTAGCTAAGAAATTGAGACTATTAAAGTGACAAATTGAGACACAATGCCAAAAATAACTATCTTAGTTAATTAAGAAACAAGGCACGAGGGGGAGTGCTATATCGGGGTTACTGTATTGGCACAGCTGTGCCAATAACCATCGCCATGCACAGCTGTGCCAATAAATCATAACCTCAAGTGTTTTATTGCTTTTATACAACAATTACCAACAAAATATAACAATTCAAAATGTATTCATATTGTGGGGCAATTCACTCTCAAAATAAACTTTGTGTCATATTTTCCTTGGAAATACATGGTGTCTGACTGAGACAATAAGAATCAACCCATGCCAACTTGAGGAATATGAGATAAATAGAGCTTGTGTTTGTGAAACTGAATACACACCACACACAAAACAGCGAAAATAACTAGCAGCTACCCCAGAAATGAAAGATTTTTACGTCCGGTTCGCGGAATCAGATTTTGGGCTCTTCAAAATACCGTATTGTACCGAATATAAGACCACTCTGATTATAAGATGAACCCATTTTTCAAGACTCATTTGTGGAAAAAGAACTATAGGGATGTATCGATAAGACAATTTGGCCGATATGGATATCCAATATAATTAATTGCTATTATGGCCGATAACCGATATAACCGCTGTCGATATGATCTCATTCTGTATTAAAAATATAATTATTTTGACCATTCTGAAAAAAGGCTGAATTTGAAAAAAGCAATGCCGCTTTATTCCAAAACTAGGGATGCACCGTTATTGTTAAATGTTCAACTATTGACTCTTTCGAAGGCTTCCCCAGAAAACACTGATATAATTTGCAGCCTTCATCATCACAAAAGGCTTTTTCAGGCTTTCTTTAATTTATTTATATGTGTGTGTGTGTGTGTGTGTGTGTGTGTGTGTGTGTGTGTGTGTGTGTGTGTGTGTGTGTGTGTGTGTGAAGATCCCTGATGTCCTCAGTATTTGCACATATATTAAAATGCTGGTCGGTCCCATATATGGACAGACCATATATGGGCGTAGCGGTCAGTCTGTGGCTTTCATGGTAGTGCCTATTGTGGTTTTAGCTAAGACCTGGTAACTGTTAATAGGTTGATCCTTGGGCCAGATCACTCTAACCTTGACCTTAAACTTGGCAAGGAAAGAGTTAATTAATGAGTTGATCCTTGGGCCAGATCACTCTAACCTTTCCAAACGCTACTGACGGTGATTGATTCTTTGCTATTAGTGCCCCTAATGACAAATCCCCTTGGGGTAACCCCCCCCCCCCCCCCCCCCCCCATGAGGAGCATAAGCTAACAAAAGCCACCCTTTTTTAAAATCATACCTGAAAACAACTTAAATTATTACCTTTAATCGTCTCCATCAAATTTTATAATTAAAGTTATTGTTGCTGTTGAACTAATGGTATTATTAATCAAACACAATGCCTTAATTACCTAATCCATTATATCAAAGTATTATCCCAATGCCTTCAATTCAGTAGTCCTCCTCTATAGGAATTTAAGTTTGGATATTTTTCAGTGTGTCACCTCCAGTGACTCATCCTCACCCTGTCCTCTGTGATCCATAAATATATTTATACGTTTCTGCCGGGTTTTATTTGCACACTTTTATAACGTATCAATAATATATAAGCATTGTGCCTTGCCAGGTGGATATTGGGCACGCTCCTTAGGGAATATCTCTACCTTTTATTCTGACTTAATCAGTGGGGTTGAACTTGAGAGCTCTCTTTTCCCGTGCGGGTGCGCACGTATTTGGGGAGTCTGGGAGACATGTGGGTCATCAACTGGAGTATAGTATGGAGTGTAAAGAGTGTAAAGAGGAAATATTGCTATACACATTTCACACAAGCACAGTATTAAAACATAACCTAGTACGCAAATCTTTCATGAGAGGTATGTAAAACTGCCTATTGCTTTGGGTTCACACAGTCAGTGTAGTGATTGCACACATTTTCACCTCTAATACAGTGTTCTCTGCCAAACATGGATTAAGAAGTCACTGTTTTGATTAATAGCTCTGGCTTTGTCTCTTCTAAAACAGAAGGTGTCCAAATGGGTCCTTGAATAATGCAATAGACCACTTTATTGCTGATTGGCTGCTGAGAAGTTAACATGCGAAGCGTTATGCAGTGTGTGTTCTACCAAAGGTGACTTGTTAAATAGTGACACCCCCACACACGCATAAAAAAAACAATTGAGGGTGTGAATTAAAGCTTGGTACACTGTAGGCCTGCACGATGTGGACAACATTTACTGTACCTCGAAATGTAGGCAAAATATCTCAATACAATACAATGTGACTATGGGTTCACACTTATTTGTTATTTTAAGTGCAACAGTCCCCAACTTTGTCATATCACATTTACAGCTAAGAGTGTCTCCCTACATTCAGTTAAAAGAAAAGTATAATAGGGAAAATGAGGATAAAAAAAGAAGAGGAAACATAGTGTACAGTAGAAAAGTACAGTAGAAAGTTTTTTCAGCATAATAAATCTACATTTAATGCAGGGTCTGATATTAATATCTTGCATCTATCTAATGATACTGTTATATTATTCAGCCTTCGTACACTGTTACTGTATATCAGGGTTCCCCAATTAATTTTCCTCAAGGGCCATATTTTGACTAGCGTACCAGGCTGGGGGCCGAGTCTGCACGCGCGAGGTCGAGGTCTTGCCCTGAAAATTCATTTTCAGGGCAAGACCCCATTTGAAAAGGATGCCCAGTTTGACATGCATAGGCTACTGACCCCCATTTAATGCCATTTATATCTGGGACCCTTAAAAAAAAGAAAAAAAAAACATTTTTTTTTTTTTTTTTCATTCTTTCATGGGCCACAAGGGGGCGCTCTGTGGGCCGCAAATGGCCCACGGGCCGCCTATTAGGGTACCCTGCTGTATATGATTGTTTACAGACTTACAATGTCAGCACAGGTACCCATTGACAATGGCTACAATGGGCCATTGTACAATTTGAGAATTAATGTGTTAGTTTACCTCAAGGGCTCTATTGGGTCTACTGTAGGCTATTCATATTATGATAATAAGTAGTGGAAAGAAACCCACTGAGTAACGATGTTATTAGACTGGGAATATTGACTGACTCTAGCTGTATTCGTTTATAAAAACTAGGTAGAAAGTAGGCCACATATGGGTCTTTGCTGCATCAAAATTTAGACAGACAAGATGTCTAACTAATGAAAATGTCAACTACTATACAGTGCAGTTATGCGTTGACAGATATTCCCAGAAAACTATTGCTATAAAAATGGCTTGCTTACCAGAGTTCTCAAAGTCCTTGTAAGAGGTGGCCCAGGACTCAGCCATCCCTAGCAGGGTGTTCTCCATGATCTGGATGTCAGTGATGGGACAGTTGCATTGTGGGTACTCCTCGGCGCACTGACAGATGCACTGGCTGTTGCGGCATACGTACTCACCCTCACCATTACACATGATATAGCTCAGAGCTGACTGGACAAACTTCTCCTGCAGATATTCTGGGAAGATGACCTGAAGACCTGGAATACATATAAATAAATCAGAGGTTTCAGTACCTTGACAAGTGCTAGATGACAATGTATTCTAAAGGTTTTAAAGGCAACCTAAATCCCATTGTTCTGTTGTGAGGCAATCAATAATATACTTCCCTTCTTCTCTGCGAAATGCTTGCACACGCCCTTACATCAGAACATTGTGATAAAGATTGAAAATCCCATTTTACCACATTAAAGGAGAATTCCGCACTAGCCGTTTTTTATTGAATTCTGTTGATAATGTGTATATTAACAAAAATCACACCTGTGTGAAGTGAGGGGCGCTCTTATCATCGTACATCATCATGAATCATCATCTCATACTGGCCAATCGGAAAGCCTGTTGCCACAAATTTACGTCACATTTGACCTAATTTCTCCTTTCATTGTCAAATTTGAGACGTGTGGGGACAAGTTGACGTAAATTTTCCCTTCATTGTCAATGGCATTTAATGTTTGTGTGGTGGACATTTGACCAAATTTCTCCTTTCATTGTCGATGGCAAATATGAGACGTGTGGGGACAAGATTACGTACATTTTCCCTTCATTGTCAATGGCATTTAATGTTTGTGTTGCGGACATTTTGTGGCGACAAAAGCGGTATAGGAGGGGCTAGCGCCCCTCAAAAGAATAAAATAAAATAAATAAATATAGATATAGGGCGCTGGTCCTTTAAGAAACGGTCGGTAGGGCAGGGCCTTACACCGTAAATTACACCCAAATAAATGAGTTCTAGCGTAAGGCCTGTATGTACTGTAGGGTAAATCCGCGAATTCGGTATGGAACGCTCAGCGTGTTATTTTGTGACAAATGGATACGTGTCTTCATCTTACGGTAAGAAAAACAGCTTGTGCGAAATTCTCTCCTTTAAAAGCCTGGCATCCTATTGAGCATGTCACTATAGGCAAACATGTTTCACGATTTGATTTGTTCTACCTTATAAAACAGGGTTAGTTCATCTTAATTATCTACTTTATATCAACTATAAATCAGACCCAGAATTATAGTTTCTTTTTGAATAAGACAGTACTTGAGCATACTTTTATGTTCACAATGGCGTGATGCATGCTAACAGTTAACCCATTCTGAACGGGCACCCATTTTGGTGTCAGCATCATGTTATGCTTTATCTATTGAAAAATAGCAGATCTACAAGCTCATATCGCGCCACCGAGTGGCGCGATACGAGCTTGTAGGTCTGCTATTTTTGAAAAAAATCGAAGAACGACTGACATTTTTAGAATCTGATCTCAGGTCAGAATGGGTTCATCAGACCAGTGTGTGTCCGGCGGAAACCTCGTGTGAATCTGATCTCAGGTCAGAATGGGTTAAGGGAATATAATAAGGTTTTTCCTCACGCATATAACCCACGGGACAGAAACAATTACTGGGATGAGAAAAGTGGTGTTGTTTGGTTGATTCCCTTTCCTGGATTGTTATGACAGATCGTTCATGCATGTTATAATGGTGTGTGCTTAAAAGTTTGTCTGGGGTTGACTTTGAGCTGTCTTCCTGCAGAGGACCGTCTCATAATGTGACAAAATGCAACAGTGATTGATGCCTGCTGTCTTCCTGTGTCTTGGCTTATTGAAGACTATACGGTCATGTGTTCCCTTGTGGCAACGCGTGTGTGTGAGTGTGTGTGTGTGTGTGTGTGTGTCGCAAAATTACTTCTGTATCACTAGGCAATCACTTAAACACGCACTACAGGTAAAAGCCACACTATAGTGTTGCAATCTAGATTGCAGTTCAACCATTGCACTTACAAATGACAAGGTATTTAATACTTTTCAGATTTCTAGTCCATCCATATCTCACCCACAGGATCTCATATAGAATTGAAGCCCTGACAGCTAAGTGCAAAGCCCTTTTCTCCACAGTCCTGGACAGAAAAAATAAATCCCTGGCACTACAAGCTATATTGGATTGGAAAAGAACTAGAATAGATTTAGCCTTCTATTCTGAAACAGCATCGTGTGTGTGTGTGTGTGTGTGTGTGTGTGTGTGTGTGTGTGTGTGTGTGTGTGTGTCCAGAACAGTAATGAAAACATGATTGTATTATTGCATACATGCATTGGTAATGGCACTCAAATATATGAAAATAGGCAGACATTTCAGTTAATTAAACTATTATCATAGTATTTTTTTAAATGAAGGAAATAATCCTTATTTTTAGCACAGCGAATAGGGTCCAGTATTTCTGTGATGCTCAACAGTGTGATAAGTGCACCCCTAGGGGTTGGTGCAGGCACTACATGTATGGGGTATGTGAAAGAAAGTGCATATAGAAAATGGAATATATTTTCCCATTACGTTAATGATAAAGCATTTACTCAAAACTGGATATTGAAATAAATTAATCTGCTCAGGTGGCAATAAATGCAACTCTTTTACTCTTTTAAAGGGTGGGATATTATTAAATCATATAGGCTGACTATGGCGTTCTCCAGCAGCTTTGTGAGCAAAATACTTCAGAAATCAGGGAAACTCCAGAACATCAGGGGTACTGAACCAAATAGGGAAAGAAAAAATAAATAAATTGAGAACGCCTGCTTGATACCACTCTATATGTTGTCAAATGACAAATGGCGGTCATCAATCTACAGTACACGCATCACATAGCTTGTGCATCTACTATTTATTTTATCCTTATTTATTTTTTGTGCCTAAAATGGGGGAAATGAAAACAGAAAACTGGTTAAAAGATAAGAAAGATGATTCTTTGTGACATGGTTATAATAAATGAAACCTTGTCTCAAAAAAGGAGAAAATGGCAGCAGTTCATCGTCCAGATGAAGAGAATAACCCAACATTTTGGGTAGTTCCGCCAGAAAGATCAGCAGCTCACTCACTAAATACCAGTACGTGTATTGAATCTCAGTGTTGCCACGGTGTGGGTTGTTACTACAGAGCAGAGAATGTATCAGTGTTTTTTTTTTTTCGCCGCTTCATTGCACTTTAATTATGTTGGTATGCTGACTTTTCTCCTGCTTAAGTGTGTAACCTTGCCTTGTATCGCCCTTCCTATAGATATCAGTCTTCTCTTGTCTTGTCCACCTCATCAGAGCTATACTGCCCATCAGCGATAGAGCGGACTGAGGCAAGTGGGAGTGAGTGAGTAGAAGGGATGGATGGCTCATATCTGACCACAAAAGAGTTAGGTTGCGTGTGTGGGGCTTTTTCTCCATCAGGCCTGTCTGCGGCCCCCGGAGCCAATATTCATTTAGCTTGATGTATTCCTGGGCCTGAAACTTTAATGTGATTTGTGGGAGAATCCAGATGGCGAGTTCACGGATCGACGCCGCTCACTGACAGTGCCGGTGCCAGCGGCCCGGTGCACAATAACACCGAGTGCCTCCTCGCCACCCCCCCCCCCCGCGCCTCTCAGCAGACCCGCCCTCCCACACACACACACACACACTACACACACTCACGCACACACACACACACACACACACTTTTCTGATATTACAGGGCTCGTGCCAGGAGACTGCAGGAGGAGCCATTGGATACAGTGACTGACACACTGCTCAGCACTCTCAGTCTCTCTCTTTCTCTCTCTTGATTTCATTCTCTCCCTGCCTTCTCTATCTGCATGTCTCTGCCTCTGTGTGCGTGCATGGCTCCCTGATCCTCTCTCTCTCTCTCTCGTCTCACTTCACCACCCTCAGTCCTGCTCTCGTTCCCTCACTCATCCTCATGGTCCCTCACTCATACCACTCATCCTTTTTTGCTCTCATTCCCATCTTCAATCACAGTTTTCATCCCTGTTCCTTCATGTCTCCTATTCACCCCAATTACCTGCGGTGTATCCTTACTCAAACATTTCATTGCTGTCGCGGTGGAAACCTTGCATGTCCAGAACTATTGGTATTCAGGAAATGGACAAAAAGGGCCTGTGTTCCAATTGACCCAATGCAGTTATTTATAGGGTTAATTGGTTAAATATTAATACAGTACAAGCTCACATGTTGCATTGAGACTCAATGTGAGCTTATAGATCATTGTCAACATATCAACATTGTCATAATATTATGACAAAGTATGAAATAAGACATGCCGTAATCAAATATTTGACATTTTAGATCATTCCACTCGACTCATGTAACAAGATGAAGTAAAAAACTGCATCCAGACTATCAACAAAATGTTGGTGCATTGATAAAAAGCACTGATGTGTGTGAGAGCTGGAGTCCTCGGGCTAAAAATGCACTGACAAATTCCGTTTCTGGCTTTGAGTGTTTCAATTTGGTAAAATTGAGAATGATTGGGCCATATGGCTGTGAAACGGAGATACTTTTCCAGTGGAGAAACATTCGATGTTGGAGCATGCAGCATTGCAGCAACCTAGCACACTGGGGAGTTACAGTAAACTGAGTATCCCTAAAGAGCCGCTGATGAAATGGAAGGTGAATATTGCAGTTCCTACGCAGCCATTTGATAACCTCCAACTTCATGCTCTGCCAGTGCACATAATTCCCTGCAACCCGTCTGCCTGGCTTGCTCTAAATAAATAGCACCTCAAAATGGCAGTTAATCTGATTGCATACATCAGAGGCCGAGATAGTTCCTGCACGTCCACTGCATATAGGCCCTCACACACTTCCATGAATGCTAAAAATGTTGGCCCCCGCATCTGTGACTTTGTTGTTTCGCTTCGTTTCTTTTCCTGAGAGCGTTCTATTTTTACAGTGTGATAGATGGGGAGTGGAGGCCGCAACCGAGGCTTGTAACTGCCTTGGCAAGCAGTCGCCCTCATTGTGATGTCACACTCCGCCTCATAAGCTACAGTTTCATTAAAGATTAATTGACCATTGTGGTGGTCGCAAATTCACAAAATAATCATTACTTAATCCACTGGTGCAGTAAAGTGCATTACTTCAATGGGGGCATTAAATTACCATCAGAGGTTACTGTTGCAGCCAGGATAAAACACCACAGACCTCTAAAAATGTAAATCTGCCTGTTTCTCCTCAATGCAAAAGTCCATATCCCTTGTTATCAAAGGGGCACATGGTGTTAAGACTTGAAGTGTTGCCTCAGTTCACATGAGGGCACATCGTGCGAATGAACGCTATAGTAAAAGTGCAGCTAATGTAGCTAGTCATTCCCTTTCCATCTCTTCTGGTCCGTGAGGGTGTGTGTTCAAGCCAAAAGCTCTGTCAGAGAAATAACACATTGCACCATATAGCCTTCCTCAGCTCCTAAAATGTGACAGATCTTTTTAATATATAGTTCTGGGTGTGCATTTAAATGGCTCGAGCATTCCTACGTCTGTTCTGAGTAGATTATCCTCAGTGTCGTCAGCGTGGCACAAGCCAGCAGCCTTCCTGCGCCGTGAAACAGGACTGCCAAGCTTAGATTATTTTGTTTGATCTACAGCCTCATTTAAGTAGTAATGAACAGGTATAACTGTACGGCACACTGACTTAATATAGCTATTATTCCCAAATACCCTAAATTAAATCACTGATTCCATTTCGCAAGGGAAGCACAAAATGGAACTCTTTCTCCACTTGTGTGTTGAGCACCCAGTTGGAGCTCATTGGACTTTTATGAATGCGGAAAGATGCTTATGCAACAGAAAATCAATAGTGTCAAATCCCATTTCCTGGAACACACCTACATACTGACTGCATTATACGTGTATGTAATGTACCCTTCTTATCAATCTGTACCTGGGTGACTCTGGTATAGGAGGAACTTGGTGGTGATATTGTGTACAATATCACCGTACAGGCGGCGAGGTTGGAAATAACCCACACTGCATAGCAAAAATAACAAGAAGCAAGGCGGTAATTACTATAAAAGCAGAAAATTACATATATACTGTATATAAATTGCCCTGGCATTCATGGCTTGCTGCGCCTGCCTCCTGAAAAAGGGTTTGGCCGAAATTGCATGTTGCAGCAATTGGTGGATTGGGGTAGGCAGGCAGTATGGAGAGCTAGATGGGCTGTCCGTGGTGGTGCTGCGCTAGATGAGCTGTCCGTGGTGCTGAGCTATTGCCAATTGTGCTGAACACTGGACACAGACACACAGGGTGAGTCAGGGCAATACCGAGGCACTGATTACTTTTTTTCTCTGCGTCTCTTTCCCGTGCCAGCACAAAGATCACCGCAGGGACAATGGCATTATCGATTAATCAGCGATAAAGCTTTGCCAATATTTCATTTTAAGTATTTCTAATTGCCATTATAGTATTGGCAGTATACAATGACTATACGGATGTCAGGGGTTCCCAATAGAGAGAGAGAGAGAGAGAGAGAGAGAGAGAGAGAGAGAGAAAAAAACATTTATGATTTTGAGGAAATTTTCCTCTCCTTTCCAATTGCCCCCCCCCCCCATGGTGTCCCCTGCCACATCCCCTGGGGGGCTACGACCCCCATATTGAAAACCTGTCGTGTAAGAATAGCGCTTCATAGTGCAATTGGAGACATGCATGTTGTTGGGTGTTTGTGTGGTTCAGTCGCAATGCTCAAGCTGTTCAACTATGTGGCATATTGCTGTTGGAGGCGCTCTGCCATGTGTCCCTGCACAGTAGTGGTACCAGGGCATTGGCTGGTGAGATGTTCCGTTTGTATTCGCACGCACGCACACACGCACGCACGCACGCACGCATGCACGCACGCACGCACTCACACACTCACGCAAACACACGCACGCAAACACACGCCACACACACACCTGGCTCTGGCAAAATATCACATGTTTCACAAGTAGCAGATAGGGTGACGAGAGGTGTGATGACAGGCTTTGATATTTCCATTTCTGCTACAAGATACCAATGCCCTGAAAGTGTCAAGATTCTGAATTTCCACATTTCATGAATAACCGAAAAAGTGAGCCGTTTTATAGCATCAGAATAACATTTAACTCATTCAGTTTCCCTCTTGTATTTTTTCGCCTTTATTTTTTAATTTTTGTAGAGAGGAACAGCGACAGTAGGCCGAGAGAGATGGGGGGGGGGTGACATGCAGTAAAGGCCATCGGGATCGGGAGTCGAACCCGTGGCACACTGCCAGACTGGATTACCAGCCAAGGTACCTGGACCACTGAGCCACTGCACAGGCCACCCCTCTTGTATTTAATGCTGTACAGCAGTTATGCACTTTACAAAACAACAACAAATAATATGTTGAGAAATAAAGTAATGTTTAAGGCATTTAAGAGCAGGTGAGCACACAAACGGGAGATGTTGTGATTTGAAGCAACCTGCTGAGACAAATACTTCTGATGCCTAGGACGTCCACGCACGTCCACAAACGCGGGGTGCCTGGGACTTGTGGGGACATCTTAAGGTCTTTTTTTATCGAAAAACGGCTGTTGCTAGCCTTGCTCAGCCCATTCCGACCTGTTTCGTGTGTGCGTGCACCCATTACTTCCTTGTTTATGTCCCGACAAAACCCCTTATTGTCTCCACCAGGCCGAGGCATGGCGAGAGAGTATGTTTTGCACTCGGTCCGTGTATGTCCGTCCGTGTGTGTCCCCGTCCGTCTGTGTACAGCTAATCTCCGGCACCGTTAAAGACCTTTTAAGGTTCAAGAAAAACAACAAAAAAAGTGTTGTAACCTGCCGTTTCTTCTTTCTAATTATTTGTTCGGCCCAAAACATTGTTTGTCATGATTTGTCACGACAAGAGTTGGCTTTGTCCATGGCGTAAAAGTCTTTAAATAAATACTTTTTGAAAAGTCTATGACGAAAATGAACAGGGAATTATTTTCCGGGTCTCTCGAGGGGGCGGGACTGCGACGCTCTATAGAGGGTATGCGAGTCATCATCATCATCATACCGGAAGTTATACATGAACGCCTACTGAGTGGCAAAAAACTACTTTCTGGCCTTGACAGCCCATACAACAACAAAAAAGTCCTATCTGATTGCATTAAGTGACTTTAAACAACACTTTATGCATGCGCATACCCTCTATTATAGCGACACCGCTATAGGCCACAGCCTGACCTGCCGTGGTGGAGACCTGTGCCCCGAGGGGCACTTTATCTAGCTTTCTCTGAGTCTATGCTGCTATCCTATGGGTGACACAACACTTGTAAAAAGGTAGTTCCATTATTCTAATAAGTCTAAACAGAAAAAAGATGAAGATGAAGAAAACAAGGAGAAGCTTCCAATTAATTGCATCTCTTCCAGAAGGGGACGAGGGGGCATCTTTGGCTGTGTGTGGAGAACTGTGCTTGAAGAGACAGCCTCCTGAAGCTGCTGAGAGGAGGCGGATGAAAAAGTAGATTTATGGTTCTGCTGGCCCAAGTGGAAACTCACTCTTGATTGACCACTTCCAATTGAAAGCTGACCTCTGGGTCAACAGCAAGAGATTTAATCAGGTACCGGGGGCTCAGGATGCTATGGAGAGGTGAAGAAATGTGCTCAGCCATCCATCTTGACAATTTTTTTTTAGTATTGTCGGTTATGGGCCTCTGGAAGTATGCTTTCATGAGTGAAAAGGTTGCCATTGTCTAATGCATGGACAAAAGGCAGTGCAATTTCTACAGTATGTCATCCGCCAGTGAGATGGCAGCAGCCTGTCCCAGTGATATTTGGTTGAATGGTACAACACAGTAAAACCATGAGTGTTCATTTAGATCTGAGAGAGTTATAAATGGCTGATGATTTTACTGTGTATCAGCTGTAAAATATATCTCAGTATTTTGTGTTTGTGTGGTGGTGTGTTGGGGTGTCCGGTTTAAAAAGATGCGACAAGGATATTAGGTCAGCCATTGAATTTCTGTGTACAGAGGAAATTAAATTGACAGAGCAAGAGAGATGAATAAATTGCGAGTGTTTGTAATTGTGCTCATCATCTTTGCTCTTCATGTTTTTCATTAAAGTTTTTCCTAAGGAAAATTATGTAACCAAGGACATGCATGTTTACTGATGGACTTTGGTCAACAAATCCATTTCTCAACATGTCTGTCATCAAAAGCAACTTAATTGATTTGAATGTCTGTTTGTTTTCCCTATAATGTTTACAGCATTTTCAGCTGAAAAGAGGGGCAGGCATCGAGCAACAGAGCAATGAGTATCTAATTCATCACTCTCCGCACGACTTGCCTACAGGGCCAGTTTAATTTATTTTCACTTCACCACTTTGAAAACTGTTGGCTCAGGCTATTCTAACATATTCATAAATCTTCCCAGATAGGCTCATGGAGAGCTCCAGGAAGGTGGAGAGAGAGAGGAGAGAGAAAGGATGAGGTGGGGGTAGAGGAGAAGAAAAAAAAGCAAATTACTTTGCTTTTGTTTTCGAGCTAATTTATGACAGCCATATTGGAGGTGATTCGGGTCCATGCAGTATAATGGTTTGTCGAGTTGTGCAGGCAAGGCCTAGTCTAGCTCTGTCCTTCCTTTTAGCCCTGGTCGGGTGCTCTTAAAATGCAGCCAGCTCCCTTGCTCTCTGCCTTGGTGATATCAGATCTAACAGAATTGGACAGGTGAAATGTGTGTTGTGTCACCCATCTGAAGAAGGAAAAACAAAATCAATATCAAGTCAGTGGATGGTAGCAAGTAAAGATGCATCATACGAGTGTTGAATGGAGAGCATTGTTTCTCCGGCTCCTGTAAGCAGATGAGAGCTTTCACATGACTAGATGATGAAAGACCTGGCTATTTAACACTCACTCGTTAATTCCCTCCTTCATTTAATTCTCACTCTCCTCAATAGGCTGCTGGTTTTATTTATAGGTCCCAGTTGAGACACAAAGTGAGCATCAGGCCAAACCAATATCCTTGGGTTTCTAAGCTTCGGCTTGGAGAGAAGACAAATAGATAAATAAACAACAAATTAATGAGGGCGAAAAGAAAGTCGCTTAAATACCAATTATAGAAAATCTTTCCTAAAAGCAGTTAGTCAATTGGACTTATTGTTGTTCAACTGTATTTTGATCAGCCTTAGGAAAATGTAGTTTTGTTGCGCAGATACAGACGTACAGTACAACGTACAGTACAGTACAGACGTACAGTACAGACAGACAGACAGACAGACAGACAGACAGACAGACAGTTGAATTGATCCCATGGATAAATGCAGGTGTTTGCGAACGCAGTGAGCCACTTACTATGACAGCAAGGGCTGAATGTCTGTGTGTGTGTCTGTCCCACTGTTACACCACCCGCCCGCCACCAGAGGGCGCAGCTGTAGCACACACACACACAGGGCGCAGCTGTAGCACACACACACACACACACACACACACACACACGCACACGCACACACACACGCACACACAACCACACACACACAAGCTGCGTTCGCTTCACGCGTTTGCGCGTCTTACTTGTATAGGGTGCCAGGTGTTATGTCACAGTATGTTCCTATTCCCAACCCATATTATTCCGGTAAAACTTGTACTAAAAAATCTGTATATATATTTCTTTTTTTGGCTGGACTGTGTGGCTGTGTGGCCGTGTGACCGTGTGGCCAGCCCTATGAACTGGTGATGCTGAATGAGTCACTGACTGGCTGTGTCACTGACTGATGGATGTACACCATTGGTCGGCCAACAGAGCAGAGCGTTGGAATTTGTATCATTTGCTACTTGCAATGTATGCTATTAAATTAGGCTGGTGCATTAGACTAAGTGATTTCTGGAAAATGCTAGTTTGAATTTACTGATATATTAATACTGATATATTAATGGCAGATAGAGATATTTAGGTTATTTTGACCAAGATCACTAAGACAAAGACCACATACAGTATGACCGTAGGATGATAGCCAGTAAGCTACTAGCTGCTGACAACACATCTCCAATATAAACAATTGGAGAGGGGTGGGGCAGAGAAAGGCCATTATTGCACCACGATAAATGGTCTTCCGCAGTAACTAAGCTTTTGTAATCTACCTACAGTACACATTTAAAAACCAATTGTTATGTAATTCTATGTCCTCTGAACATGTAAAATGTTGACGTTGCAAAATAAATTCTGTACACATTTTTGCCAAGCTATAATAGGATTTAGGTAGAAAATTGCCAACATTTCCCTTTAACAATATCATTTTAAATACCTAGAGAATGCCCAAAGAAGCCAGCCAGGAGGCTGGTTTACTTAATATTTTACCTATCAATTTTGACTGTGGGAGAGAAGAGAAGTGAGTTTAGGAGTAGCTTTGATACGTAGGTAACCCTTCATGTCAGATTTTCCGCAGTATTCCACTCAAGTGAAAGGAAGAAAAGGGCATATCTGAGGCCGATTGTTATATTCACACTGTGTTATCTGTGACTCACAGCCACACCAGCTCACAAAAAGCAGACCAGACAGAAAAGAAATCCCTCGACTGCCTAAAATGTTCAAGGAAGGAATGTACCCATAGTCCCATACTATATTCTTTTTTTGTACATCTGCGGCATAGCCGGGGCATCAGACAGCTAATTCAGGTCAGTCAGGGTGGCAGGCAGTCATCCAACATATATTTAACAGTGCTTGTGAATCAATAGAAGTACCTCAGCATGCAAACGTACGGCACACTGTCACACAGTGCCTTGCTGCTCAACCCGGACCACCATATTAATACGCTACACATGCTGGTCATGTTTTATACTGCATAGGCCTACAGGTATACCTATCGTATCCCCACAGTTCGTCCCTGATGCTTAACAACTGTTAAAGATCCCCTCCACTCAAAACCTTGTTATGGATAACTCATCTTGGAAGCACGACTCTCTCCGACTATAGGCCTACTGTACAGACTGCTTTTCGTGCATAATTTTTTTACAATAGACAACTTTTCTGCATTGTTCTGCGAGAGAGGGAGAACGTCTCCATACTGTACTTCCCTGAATATCTGAGTTGGTGATGTAACCGTAAGAACAGTATTTGTGACAAAGAGTGACCTATTATGGTGGTCTATATGTAAATTACAGTTGAGCAATGTGGTAACTTGAAACTTTTAGCATACGCATGCACAGACGGCTGATTAGTTGCCAACATTCACAGCTAGCTTATGTGTCAACTAAAGAAACTTAGCAAACCATGGCAGATTTTAGGATGGTGTGCAGAGCTAGGAACTTCCTTCCACTATACCTAAGAACTGCATGCTAAATAGTAATAGTTATAATTCCTAATATTACATTTATATGCCTATAGCAGCATAGAGAATATCCTTGTTTGTAGTGCACATTTATGCCATGATAGCTCAGATGATAAAAACAAAACTGTCAAACTAAACACGGTCTAAAAGGTTTCTTTTTATCTATAGCTTTACAATATATGCAAATAATTGGAAATATGAATGTTGCAGCCTGCCATCTCACTATTGTGAATCGTAGCTAAGTTCTGTCTTGGCAATACCCAGCAATGCAAACAATTTATTTACTTCATTGATGCTCAGCCATAGACCAAAAAAGGGTTCAATATACTGTATGATGTGGCTCGAAAAAGGCCAGCCATATAGAAGAGGTATTGTCTGTATCTCTGTCCCCACAAACGTAGCCGATCCATGTCGTGTGAAACATCATATACGACATACAGTGACAGCACAGCTGCTTCAACACCAACCACCACCACACTTTGTAACTCTGCCGCACTACAGTAACACTGAATGAATATTTTCAAATAAAGAAGAAGCTATTAATATTTCACTGACTATGTCAAACTACCCTAGATATTATGTATACAATGGTAGCTTTACTTTCCACTGTCATTCGAAGGAGAGTCTGAATCACAACATCCCATCTTTTATGTGTTGGGGGTGGGGGGCTGGCCCCTTATCCTTTTTAATAGTTGTGCCCCAGACCTTACAGTACATCTGTATTCAGCTTCTACTGTGAGATTATAGTGTGTAGGGGAATCAAGCCACTTAGCCACGATGGCAATCATTCATTTTGCTGCTGTATTGTCTGAAAGCCTTTTCAATTGCACAGGGAAGTCATGCCATTATTAGACTGTGGATTGTTCCATACAGGCAGAACAAAGAGCTAGTCACAAGTTTCATCTCAATTTTGTTTCACTAACATCTTGACTTTCAGGTCAAGTATGCACTGCAGATCTGGCAGTTAATTGACTTCATGATTGTGTGTGCAACCTTTATTAGTGAACATTTTGGAACCTAGATTTTCAGGCCACTATACAGCCTTCACATCTAGTCCTAATTGCACGGATCAGAGCAATGGTCACTGAGTTATTGTCATTTGAAGTGTTAAACACAGCTCTAACACTGCGGTAGTAGTGACTCATTATGTGTGCAATTTGGGTTTTTTTGTGCGAGTATTCTCTGTGTCAAGTTGGTGTGACTATTCTCATGCCAGACCCCTGAACTGTGTGTCAGGGGTCACTGAGGGGCTACATGAGCGTCAGGGGTCACTGAGGGGCTACATGAGCGCCAGGGGTCCCGAGGGGCTACATGTGGTCGAGGAGCACCATTGCTCCTCGACCACATGTAGCCCCTCGGGACGCTGGTTGTACAATGTGGCCAGCACAATTAATGTCACAAAATATGTTCAGTGGTGGAAAATATACTCAATTGTCTTACTTAAGTAAAAGTATGAATACTGCAATGTAGAACTATTATTATTAAGTTAAAGTCCAGAATTCAAAATGTACTTGAGTAAAAGTACAAAAGGTACTGTATTGGTACCAAAAGTAGAAAGTACTCATTATGCAGAATGTCCCATTTTACCAGTTTTCAACTGCATAAGAATCGGCAGAATCGGCAGCAGGAGCAGCAGAAATGTATATAGGGCTGAAGTGCCTAATGTATGTTTTGTAATAATAATTAAAATCTACAAGTAACTAGTAACTAAAGTTTTCAAATAATTGTAGTGGAGAAAAAGTACAATATTTTCCTCTGAAATGTGGGGAAGTAGAAGTAAAAGTATTGAAAAGTAAAAGTACCTCAAAAGTGTACTTAAGTGAATTTTTTAGTCACTTTCCACCACTGCAAATGTTATTGTTTGTTGCAGAACTATTCATTTGTGCACTCAATCGTTCATTTATTCCTTCATTTACCAATCTTCACCAAATTGCGTACTGTAGGTCCACATGATCCCGGGAGTCATGTAACAATCAGCCGCAAACAGCTTTTTGATATTCCACACTGTTTGCCTGTAATTGGCTTACACATTATGTGGGAGAAGACTTATGAATGCTGCATCCAGTCAACCAAAAATTATAATCGCATGATCACAAATATGAAGGGTTGGACTGCATGGATGTCATATAGAAACACTATTGGAAGGTTTGCATTTACTGAAGGTACCTAGAGCATTGTCACTCAAAGGCGAATAAGGAGGAAATAAGTGCAAATAAAAGTTTAATTAAAAGAAAGAAATGGAGTGGGCTCGCTATTACTGCATCCTTGAACTAGCCTGTGTGGTGCTGCATACTAATACAAACAAATCCATTTCCTTATTTAATTCATGAGCAATTAAATTTGTCTGCACTAGATTAAGGTTTTAGAAACTTGGTGTTTCAAAACATTGCGGTGGCCTTCTCTCCAAAACTCACTCAGTGACAACAAACATGCATTGCTTATTTTTGGTTGGCATGGCCAGCTGTTGTTAACAGGTTCCGTCCATCCACCAGGTTCCGTCCACACGTCCTAGGGGGGGGGGGGGGGGGGCATGTTTTCCCGGCACCCTAGAGCTCCTATTTTGAAGGAATCCCGGGACTGATTGTGTTAACCATCTCGGGCCAGCTATTGTTAATAATAATAACTAGGGCTGTCAAACGATTAAAAGATTTAATCAGGTTAATCACAGCTTAAAAATATATGAATCATGATTAATCACCATTCAAACTAAAAGAAATATGGCATGTTTTTCCTGTATATTGTTGTGGGAATGGTGAGATAAGTGTCAGAAGGTGGATATACAGTATATATATACACACACACACACACACACACACACACACACACACACACACACACACACACGTAACTATGTATGCATATTATTATTCTATATAACAAATCCAGTGTGGTAGGATGGTGTATCTCTGTCTCTCACACCGTTGTCGTGCTATGTGATTTGAGCCTGTGTAAATTGTGCAGCTTTTTATGGCAATAACCAACACATGTTGGTTATGCCATCCAGATAGGGCTAGATAGTGCAGAGTGGATGGGATTATGGGATGTATGGGTGGGTCATCCAAGCATGGATTAATTGCGTAAATAAATAAATAAATAAATAATAATCAAATTAATTCAGCCCTAATAATAACATGATACCCTTGCATCCCTATTCTGGGCATGTTATAATAAACATCAAGAGAAAACAGACAAACATTTGTTGCGCTTGCGATTGGTGTAGAGGGAAAAATGAGGGGATCAAGTATAGACTACTAGCTGGGACCCCGTCAATAAAATATGTAGGGTTTACCTCTACCATGGAAGTTAGATCATGATGTATGACCTGCAAATGTTACATGCCCTCCTGAAATTTCTCAGGAGGGAAGCTAGTACAGTATCTATCTGTCCAATTCTGCTGCGAGGTGGCCAATTCTCTGTAACGTTATGGTACAGTTGACTGCATCCTGCAGCAACCTATGGTACGGCTCAGTGGAGGGTAGATAAAGAAATGAGAGTGAGAGAATGAAGAGCAAGAAAGAAGCACAGAGAAATAGGCCGCGAAGACTAATGGGGTGAGTGAAAGATGGATAAAGGTAGTGGTGAGAGGAGAGTTTCCAGGAGAAAGACTTCAGAAAGAAAGAACTGCGATAGAGGGAAAAAAGATAGTGGTGGATAGGAAATGCGAGTACAGAGATCTGAGTGCACTTGGCACAGTCCATCTTCCCCATTCCAACCCCTTCTCAGCGACATGCTGTGTCTGAACAATGATCTATCTCTGGACCCTAACTCATGGTCAGCCCCCCCCCCCTCTGTGGCCAGGACAGTGTTTTGCAGGACATTCACCAGAGCTAGCATAACATTGCAACGTGATGACAGGCCCAGCCCCAACCCTGACCCCTGCTTTATAGTGGCAATGATGGCCCCCGTCACTCTAAGCTGACCTTTGAAATCTCAGGGGTCCCGTCCGCTGTGAGCTTCAACTGAAAGCTGGTGGTTTGGCGTGGCTGGCCCGCGGGGTAGTGTGCTTTATCTCAACTGCAACCCACAGTGACAGCTCGGGGGGATTTTACATTTGGAGCTTTAGCTTGACACGGACAAATAATAACAAACTGTACTGTGCTCAGACGTGCAGTATACTGCACATGACCATCCATTTGTGTTGAGGTTTTGAATTGGCACGGACGGACAGACGATAAGCTATATGATTATTATGGCTGACCGTTTGCACACCAGTGCTTTATGTGGGTGCTGTTTAGAGTAGACCACACATTTAAACTTGCTGCACATTGACAGGTTTGAGCTGTCTTTCATTGCTTTCATATCTTCAAATCAACAACAGCAACATCAGAGCAGCCAACTTTTGCCTACAGTCTTCACATTATGTTCACTCTTAATAAAAACACAAGTGCATCCAATGGCCACTGATCCCAAGATAGTCATATTTCAAATAAAGGAAAGTGTCATGTGCATACTGTACTCATGGATAATGCTGTCAGTGATCCATGATCTTCCACTTTGTCTCCTCCCCATCGTTTAAATGCCAGCACTTTTGCACTCTTGCTAATTGTCTGGTAAAAGGTCAATGGGCATTTGAAAATGAGACACATGGTGGGTGTTCATTAAATGTGATGAGAGCTGCTTGTGAACAATAGACTGGCCATAGGCCCACTCAACTCCTCTCTCCTCAGGTAATAGTTTTAAAAGTACATTAAAAGCCCTATATGCTGTATAGTCTTTGTCAAAATTAATGATGAATAGCAAAAAGGGATGGATCAATAACCTACTGTACAGTGACAATCTCACAATGCATTGTGAATTTGTGATGCCATTATGTTCTGAGCTTTTAGATTGGCCATTTTCTTCATGTTTGACATTTTCCTGATTTTTATTTTCTGTTTTAGGAGAATGCTGTCAGAACATTTTTTTATAGTTTTACTCACAATATAGCAAGCCCAAAATACACCAGGTTTGTGGTTTAATAGTATGTTGTCGCAGGAGAATCATGACTAAATGCTACAGCTGTTGTTGCTATTGTTATTTCAGGCATTGTCTCCGAGAACATTATAAAGATCAATGTGGTCTCTTTGTGTGGCTGAAGGACAACCGTCTTCTTTTACCCCCCCAGAGACAACCGTGCCCATTGTCCAGGCTGCTTTTCATGAACCACCACAAGAAGAGAGAAGAAAAGACTGTCCCAAATGAATGAACCAAGTTGCCAATTGACTGCTAATTACCACAATATGCTCTAATTTGATACTATACTACAAAAATCTATTCTCCTAAGTGGCCCTGGATAAAGGAAACACATTAGAACGAGTATCCCCATGGCCAAGAGTCTACATCCCGTGTGCATTTACTTATAATCATGCAAATGTTGCTCTTTGTTTTTGTCTTTCTTCTGTTCTGTATTACTTCAACTCACAAGAGAGAGTGATTGCAATTCAATCTTACTAATGGCAACCACAATTCCCTCAATGTGACCTTTCTTAATTCACTTGTAGATACTGATGACGTTCATTGGCACACGATTAAGGGACAATTGGGGTGATCACCTTGTGAGTGAAACTATTGCATATCAATTTGTCATTAATGACAAACTAATGACAAACTAATGACAAACTAACTAACTATATAAACTTTATTACCGGCTCGTGGCCAGGCAGGTAAGACAGTACATCACATATATGAGAATAAAAATAAATACAAATACAGTACATTTACCCAGCCCCACAGGTTACTACTCTAGACGAGGCACTCATGCCAGTGTCCTCTGATGGTAGCAGTGTACCATACAGAACTACGGCCTGGGTCTGTCATCTGTCCAATGAGTCCATTCAGTGAGTGATCCAGCCTGCTCATGAATTTGAATGTCAGAATGTAGTGAGACCCAATGAACAGAAAAGCCCACTGGCTCTAGTGCTCCTGGGTTTTTATACATGTACAGTATATGAATACAAACACCGAAACACGCAATCTGCAAATGAATAAAACATAAATAAAAAGATAAAAAACGCTCATGCAAACACACATCAGCAATAACTCAGCACAAGCATATAGCCCTTATTTGCATATCTCTGTGGTGATTAGCCAATCAAGTCTGATTCACACATAGGAGGGGCTAGTCCCTGCCGGACAGGGACAATATACAGAAGTATAGAGACACACATGTGTGCGCTCGCACACCCACACAAGCAAGCATTCAGTCTTTCCTGACTGTTGAGGGTTTGTGATTGAATATCGTATTGAAATCGCAGGGGTCAGCTGTTGTGGTTTGATGCCGACTGCAGAGTGTAGTAACAAACTCATCAGTTTGTCAACCACCATGTCACGTGCATGACTTCTTGTACTGTGCTACTTGATATTAATGGGTACCTATTTGTCAAAATATAACCCTGGTATTAAATAAGAACAAAAACACACCATCTGGCATACTTGCGTCACTACAAATAATTCCCTGGAGATAGATTGAACTGCATATGGTTAAACGAAAATAAGTGAATTGATCTGAAATGCTACAGCACATCCCACCCATCCAATACACAGTAAAAACACTCAAAGTGATTGAAAAGGTTTGGCCCACAGCTATCTTATAGACACTGGATGTCAAGCTCAACTAGTTGCCTTGAGGTGAAAGGGATAATATCTTAAGTTAATATGCATGTGGTTTTCATGAGAGGATGATGTTGTACTGTGAATCAAGGGAGAGTATCATTATGAGTGTATTGGAGAGGCATAGCCCTAAAAGCACTCTAAGGATGCCGGTGTGAAGTGCCATCTCTTTGAATAGTGCCATGATTGTCAAACGCATCAGTCTGGTGACAAACACCCCTAATTGAAAGCAAACATTATGGCCGCTTTAAAGAGAATGGATTGTCAACAGCAGAACACTATATAAAGCTACACTTTAATTGGCATAATATGAAAGGAAACACCTTTCAAGTCAAAAGCTGATCTGAAAACCATTTCCATTCACTCAAGAGTTTGTATCAAGCCAAAAGATAAATGATTCTTCTTGGGCCTGATTATATCAATTTGATAGCAACACATTAGACTTCAAAGTAACTGAGTTAAATACACCGGATGCATGACAATAAAGCCTTTATAAAACCTATA
Source organism: Protomyctophum parallelum (assembly GCF_964188405.1). Classification (NCBI taxonomy): domain Eukaryota; kingdom Metazoa; phylum Chordata; class Actinopteri; order Myctophiformes; family Myctophidae; genus Protomyctophum; species Protomyctophum parallelum. Next base: position 32,615,329 of record NC_139713.1, read on the forward strand.
GACTCCTTTTACTAAGTGGCAGGGGGGAACTTGAAAGTATGTCTTTGACAGACCACGTAATTCTCTGAATCCAGAAGAGCAATAATGATGCCTTTGGGGAGAGCTGGGAAGACAGAGTTGAAAATAGTCTGAGCTGCTTAAAGAGTTTTTTTTAATATCGTCGGTAAACTCCAATAAATAAAATAAATTATCACTACACTCACTTGACCACTGTTTCACCGGCTTTCATCATTCTTTCTCCGAAAACGCAATAATTCACACTAACCATCACTGTTTTAGTGTTTTTAAAACAAACGAATACATAAATATTAACATTGGCTTAGTTTTATATAATGAGTCATGACACATGACAAAAATGCTTCATGGGGTTGGGGGGGGGGGTTAGTCCATTGGATTTACAATGGACTAACCCCCCAATTTACAATTGTGGAGGCACTGCATTACATATGTAGCATACATTCTGTATTAATAGTCTCCTCCATTTGAACATATACATTATGCATACAGTAAAATCACACCTGTGTGAACTGAGTGGTGCAACTCCCCTCTCCCCCTGCCCCTCTCTCTCTCTAATTAGCAGGCAACAGTGCAACACTATCTCTCTCTCTCTCTCTGTTTTTGGCACAACAGCGCCACCTTTGCCCCTACTGGTACTCATTGGGACATAGTCCCATAGGGACATTGCTGTTCCTTGGTGTGGTTGCACCACTCAAAAACCTACATGATAACTGCTATATAGCTTCTGCTCATCACAAGCACTTTGAAGAGTTTGCACAGCTAGTGCACGCTATTCTACTTTATTCAAAGACAGGACTCGTCGAGAGTTACTGTAGAGACCATGTAGTGCTGAAATAAGAGCAGACGTGGCAGGCTGCGAATCTTACCCAAAGCCCCAGAGGAGAATCGGAAGCAAATTTCATCCCAACCATCACACTTAATTCAAAAAAACAAATTGATATTCAATTCACGGGATGGTGAAAACCATACCCCAAACTCCCCTTAACAGGATTCCTTGATGTATGAACAGAATGTTCTTTTCATTTTAGGATTGGACTGGGGCTAAAATAAAGTATTGACCCTGATGCTGACCTCCTGCCTAACCCTCGTTAGATATAGATGGCCCTGTGGTGCAGGGCTGTCGGTGTGCTGCGTTTGTTTACCTTGCAGATGAAGCTTGCTCTCGGGGCTCTGCAGGAGGATGGAACTAACAGAGTCCAGATTGTCATAGCTACTGCATCCCAGCGGCCCCGTCCGTGTTTCTGTCACCTGCAAAAGAATTACCACGCAAATGAGATAAAGCAGTTGAAGAGAATGTGTGTGTGTGCGTGTGCAATGTGCATGATAAGGGATTATGTGTGCATCAGTTTCTGCCTTCCTGTATGCCACTGTGGTTATTGTGGCTATATTGGGAAGTATAAAGGAAAGCTAAACATGTTGTTTTCTTCATATCAACAACATTCCACGGGAATCACTCCACTAATCAAGCACGAGAAACATTAGTTCATAATAAGATGGTGAATTATACATGATATGCATAATTGGACAGTTATTAGGCTGTCTGCCTGTCTGATCGACTCAAGACTTTCATATGCACTATGCACACAAAAGTTAGCACAAACGTTTAGCACCATAGAGAGCCCAAGAGTCATGTGTTAAACTATCAGATTCTTGCAAAAGAACAAAGTCCAATATTCACAGCAACAGAGCACTACGGGGATGACAGCTTTCTGTAGGCCAACCTGGAAGTTACTCACACCATGAGGTCCCACCACAGATTTCCCTATAGATGTTTTTGCATTGAGTTTTGGATTTGGAATTTAGAAAATAATAAGCTCTGTGGCAAACTGGCAAACAAAGGCTTATGATATTAACATGTTTGCTTCAACAAGGTAATTATCCCGAATCAACACGCTTTTTTTGAACCACAAAGGCAATTCATATAATTAGTTTTAAAAAGCACATAATGCCTTCACCATTCATGGTTGGGATATTGATGAGTGAAAAATATATTGAAAAGAAATCCCATTACGAACTCACTTCTGGGCGTTAGGACTACGCTCTATTCCAAATGAGAGGTGAAACTGAGTCAATGATTCACACAGCCTTTCTATATTGGACTTACCAAGTCTCCTCTTATATTTAACCAACAATAGTGTCTCACTTCTGGAGCTTGGGTTCATTTAAGGGACCTTTAAAAGCTTTATTTTCTTTTAAAATAAGTGAAACATTAATAGGCACTGTTCTTCAAAGAGCTGTTGGTCCCTATCATAAACAATAAGGGCATGCTATAAAGTTGCTGCAGTGGTCCCCATTTTCCCATGGCATACTCCAGTCAGAAGAGATAATTGGACAATTAAAATGTGGAGAAGCTGCTCTTAAGTTTACCACCTCTCACACTTTAATAAGAGTGTGCTCTTTTGAAAAAGACAAGACATGAACCCTGTTTTTGATGCCTTTGCTCACTAAGAGCTACCTGGCAGTGCTCAACAGTACTTCCACATGATTCCAAGAAGCCAGATTAGATGCTACTCAGCAAAGGAGATTAACAGAGCGAAAGGAGAATATTGGCAAGAACCTTAAGCACATTTTACTTGAGGGTGTCTTAGACAGGTATTATCATGATGCCCCAGGGACAAAGTGCCTTTGTATCATCAACATATTTTCCAGTTGAAAATATGTAGTATGTTGTTGCCATGTGTCATGTCGACAGATTGTCACTGAAGCATAAATCAGGCTTTTAAGTCTTCTGAAAAATGGATGTGGATGGATGCTTGCACAGAATAAATCTTTTTATTATGTACACAGTATTTGCCATTACTAGCTCTGTAATAATGATGGAGCAGCCTCTCTTGGAGGAAAACAAACAGTTGTCGTGGAAGCTTTCCATTCTGTCTACCTATAAGCCTAGCAGTGCAGCATAAAAGAACCCTACCTAAACTTCAAATAGTAAACCAATTAGCTAAATATTCCAGACATACATTTATTTTAGAGGCATAATGATGACGAGTGAAGAGTTGACAGACAGTAATATATCTGTTTTTTAATTCAGACTATACTCAAACTACTGTAATGTGTACAGAAGTGAGAAGTCCTTCTTTGACATTATTACTAATATGCTGCTTTCTGTCATCTCTACAAAAAATATAAAATCTTAGGGTCCGATTCTCAGTCTTCTGAAAATAAGGCTTTGGAGGGATGGAGAACATCCATGATCACATCAGGAGCTCCAGCCCAATCACAGTCTGACAAAAATATACAAGTGATGGACAAACAAGATCTGTCAATCTGTCTCCAAGATGCTCACCGCCAGAAACCTTATAGGAGGCTGTGAGCCTGCTAGAGCAGTATCTGTCCGTGTGTGTGTGTGTGTGTGTGTGTGTGTGTGTGTGTGTGAGAGAGAGAGAGATTGACAATGTGACACCATTTGCCTGTCTTTAATGTTGATGCCATGCCAGATGGTGTGCTGACAAGCAGGAAATTAGACAGATGCATATCTTACCCTTGGCATCAGGCCGCCGGGATAAAATTCAATGGGGAATGGACAGGAACAAACTATAGTCATGAAACGTTTGTGTTCAGTATAATAATAAAATGGTGTCCCCTTGAGTTGCTGGGGCGTTCTCCAAGTACACAGGAATTTTACCTCTCCTAAATATTAGTAGAAGCTTATGCTTATTATGCTTATTAATACAGCACCCAGGGAGCAGTTACCTGTAGGAGTTGACCACTTGGATGGCAAGGGTGTAAACTTTCATATTTAACATTTTAGATTTTTGTATCGTTTTCAACGATCTGAGATCTGATCGCCTGTGCTTTGGTATTCTTGCTCAAGGACACTTTGACACATAGACTGGACGACCGAGGTTCGAACCGGCGACCAATCTGACCCCCAGACGACGTCTCTCTACTTACTCAGCTTGTTGAGCAAATCATGTAACGAATTAATCTTAAGAAACATACCATGATGTAATATCATAAAATGATAAAAGCCACACAAGAATGATATAATCACTTACGACAGCATGATGCAAATATGTGCAACACTTTGTCATCTTAACTTTTTTCCTTTTTTTTTTTTTAAATGTGAGGACTTTTATGCCACTTGTTCTGTGTCTGAACGTTCCATTTGTGACAGATGCCAGACATCGATGCCGGCCTTCCCAACCTGTATCTGCAGTGTTGAGCGCTGCCAAAACAAGGTCTTTGAAAGGCTCTTCGCGTTCGCAGCCTTGCATAAAGTGCATGTGCAGATTGATTACAGTTCAGGCCTCGCCTATCACGTCAGTTTGTTTTAAAGCTTCTAAACAATTCATGCACACTAATGACAATGCATACATTCAGCTTTTTAGACATTTATTAGTTTGTGTCCGTCTGTCTGTCTGTCGTACATATATAGTATCATATTGCACATGGCAGTTTTATCACGTTGAAATTCTTGTCTAAGAATTATTATCCATAGTGACAAAGAGACACACTCATCCATAAGGCTTTATAGCTGACCCTTGTAATCTGAATGACCTCCCATAAAAAAGCAGCATCTCTCTCTCTCTCTCTCTCGTTGTGTGGTGGATTATGAAAATGCAGTGGAACGTAATAAAAATACAAGGAGCAATATAAGGACTGAAATGGGCCAAGGGGGATTTAGGGGGGGATTTGGATTATTAAGCAGAACACAATGCTTGAATCCAATGGGCTCATCCAATATCGTCACCCACAGTCTTAACGGTGGTACTGTAACACATAGGCTGCTTGTCACCTGTCATGATGAAAAGTATCTATGCCTTCTTTGTACAAACTCTCTGTGTCGTCATACAGAACTGGTTCTCAACATGAGGTCCGGGGACCCCCAGGGGTCCTTGAGGGGTTCCATGAGGTCCCCAGAAATAATAGCCTATATATTTAATATAATCTTATATAATCTAGGCTATTAAAAAATAGTCAATCTATTTGGTTATTTTTTTTAATAATTTAGAAAAACATAATAAAATTGTTCTCTTGTCCAGGAGTGGCCAAATAGGTCAGATGAGATGAGATCAGATCAGATCAGGTCCTTAATATGAAAATATTTGAGAACCAACCACTGACCTACATTATAGCACTGGGTTTTCAATGTGCAGCCTGGGACCCCCCCAAGGGGTACAGTCTTGTATTCGCTGAGGGTGGGCTTTCTGGCGACAGTGGAGTGGATGTAGTTCTATTGTACTAGCAGGCTACCAAGGCAATGTAGTAGGGAGTCCTTGCTTCAGTGAAGAGGGGGCTTCAGATGCCTGGGGACATGCTGGGTACCCCAGGGGCTAAAGTGATTGATAGTTTAGAGATCAAGTTGACCCTTGCGGCTCTGTAACAGGAGTGTACAAATGGAACCATTTGTACACACTGGCTGGCAGATACAAAGCTAAAAGCTACCATTCATTTTCAATGGAAGCCAGTGGCATGAAGATCCAAAGCTACACACAGAGTTTGTAGCGAAATCTACAAAGCTACAATCCAAGTACTGCAGTATACAAAGCTACGAAATGACAAAAGCCCTGTTAAACCAAATGTTACACTCGCCTTCATTATACATGAGATCATGTTCACGTTCATGTACTGAATGTTCTTCAATGTGCATTAAAAAGATTAAGAATAAATGTCTTGGCCCTCATTTGGCCCTCATTTATCAATGGAGTGTACAGACCACCTTAAATTATGCCATGGTCCACGTGGGATTTATCAAGCAATACTTGTACCATCTAAATTAGTGTTGAAACTCAGTGGCCTTGGTGTGGGCAGCTCCATCTGTAACTGGCTATTTGATTTTCTGACGGGTAGGCCCCAGTGTGTTCGCATAGGAGAGAGAAGCTCATCCACAATTCTCACCAGAACCGGTGCGCCCCAAGGCTGCTGCCTCAGTCCTCTGCTGTACAGCTTGTTTACGTTTGATTGTGTCGCCAGATACGAGAATAACATCATAATTAAATTTGCGGATGATACCACAGTGATCGGACTAATAACCGACGGTGATGAGAGGGCCTATAGGAGGGAGATAGAGGATCTAACTCTATGGTGCGATAACAACAACCTCTCACTTAACACCAATAAGACCAAATAAATCATTGTAGACTTTAGGAAGTCCAAAGGCATCCACACCCCCATTTCCATCAAAGGGTCATCTGTCGACATAGTTGATAACTTTAAATTCCTGGGCATACACAGACACATTCACATGGTCACTCAACAACGAGTACATCCTCAAGAAGGCGCAGCAGCGACTGTACTTTCTGAGGCGCCTTAACATTTTTGGCTTAAGTACAAAAGGACTAGTGAACTTTTATCGCTGTATAATTGAAAGTGTCTTAACTGGCTGTATCACAGTGTGGTACGGTAACACGACCGCTCAGGACTGCAACAGGTTGCAGAGGACCATTAAAACAGCAGCTAAAATCATCGGCACTACAGAATTACCCAGTCTCCATAACATCTACACCACTCGCTGTATGAAAAAAGCCCATAACATCATGGAAGACACCAGCCACCCCGCAAATACCCTGTTCAAACTACTCCCCTCCAAAAAACGCTACCAGAGCATCAAATCTCGTACCACCCGTCTCAGTAACAGTTTTTACCCCCAGGCAGTCAGGCTGCTGAACAGCTGACCTTGAACTGTATTGCACTTCACTTCACTTGCACTTTTCTTTTCCTGTTTTTTGTCTTTTCTTGCACTATAGATGTTTGTTTATGTCCTGTGTATGTAAGACGGAGAGTGCTCTGAGCAAAATAAATTTCATTGTATGTATACTCTGTATCTATACAAATGACAAATAAACCTGAACCTGAACCTGAACCTGAACAGCTAATCCTAGTGTAATTTGGTCATTCATTTGATAAATCTATCTATCAGCTATTCCTAGTGTAAATTTGGTAATTCATTTGATAAATCTCACAGCTGAAACAGACTAAATAACACCTTAAACTTTCTCGAATACCCCCCCCCCCCCCCCCCCCCCACACACACACACACACACAACTTGCAAGCCCAACTGTGTGTTGTTCATTTAACTCATGAGCAGTGCGTGTGTGACAAAACTGCGGAAGAAAAGAAAGAAAATGACAATTATGCATCTTTTTTCATTCTAGTCACAAGTAAAGATACTATGAACGAAAACCTGAACCATGAATAAATAATAAATAGCTACGGTGTCCGATTCCCGTATAGCCAACCTTTAACACCAATCACATCATCATGAAGTTTGGGTTTTGATTTGAACCCTGAGCACGAGCAGTGCGCACTTGGAGATGTGCACTTCATGGTCTTGAGTGCAAAAATAGATATTTGATTGTTGTAAGGACACCGGCAGTTTGACTCGGCCATAGTCGTTCAATTCTGAAGGAATTGTTATAATTCAAAGGTGTCAATAATCTGTGAGGTGTCTATTTTATTGTCTCTTTATCAAACAATATCCAGCGAGAAGCAATTGTCGGAAAGAACAGAACGCATAAATGACTCACTTCACCAACGTCTCCATATCATGAAGATATTCCAGCACAGCGCTCCCAAAATCCTCTTGCACATACTGTATGCGCTCATATGTCTAAATTGCTGGATTAAACATCTAACTTAAAACATTGTAAATATGTTATATTGTTTTTTGATTGCTTGTAGGCCTACCAATTTCATACATCAGATTATGTTTAGATCCCGGGCAGACAATGCTGCTCCGTTTGTCTACAATGCACAAACGGGTGTAGACAAAGCCTACACAAGCTGCAGACCAGAATTCACCCTTTGTCAAGTCCCGCCCCTGGTTGTGCCCCTCTTTGCACCCATTGGTTGCTGTTTCGTGGTTGGACAAAAATCCTCTCTCACCATCCACTACCATTGAAATAACGTGTTTTTCAGTTTCTTCGTATTGATATTCTGTGCATTAAATTCTTATTTTAAACTTGATGTCAGTAAAAAGGAACATCACAGGTGCAGCATGGTGACTGACATATCATGTGTTTTTTGTTTTTCCAAAAATTATGTTTTAGCCGTAGTCTGAAAATCCCACCTCTTCAGACTCCATCTTGGACCGTATAGCACTTGCTATAGCACTCGCCCTAGCCCAACGACCTTACAGGCGAATGCAAAGGCACAACTTAGATAGCATTTTATGTAGACATAGCACTATAGTATTATGTATAGTTTCATTATATATCATATATGTTCGTAGCTTACATATGATTCATGATGTATCGCCATGTTTTTGTTCTTGCTTAATGTAAATCGCTCTGGATTAAGAGCGTCTGCTAAATGCATAAAATTGTAGTTCGAGTTATGAACTTGTAGATCTGCTATTTTCGCAGATTGTTCACCTATTATGACATGCTGAGAAAGGACGCTAGGGTATGGTTAAATAATTATTCTAATAATCAAAATTACTACAGCTCCTAGTCTTTCGAAAACTGATACCAAGACTGTGACGTGCTGCACCATTTTCAGACATGCTGTCACTGAAGCTTGAATAGAAAAATATATATATGTTAAAGGCTTTTTTCTTCTTTTCGAGATTAGTACATTTTTTTGGTCCTTTTTCAAGAGTCTGGGATGCTTTTTTTGCTTTGCAAATGTATTTCTAAAGTTTGCACTAGAAATGATTGCTCGACCAAAAGCTCAGAACAATTTAAAAGTTAATGTGTTTCTCAGCACAGCAGTCATGCATCCATTTGATGCTCTGGGTATATTTTCCCTCTTTACTCTTGTGGTTTGTATTTGTGGGCAGTTCTATATTATCATAGTGTAACATGAAGATGCTGAATGCTTTCCTCCGAGAAGGAAATACAAACATATGTTACTTGTGTACATGTCAGAGGGTTTTCTTTGGATTGTGTGAGCAGCTCACATGTGATGTCTATACCAGTACACATGCTGGGGCTGTTTGTTTTGTTTTTCCCCCTCCAAGTACAGTTTCACAGCTTGTGATATGAAATGTCTTAATATTTGAAATAATGGGGATGCATACAGTACTTAGTTTAGACTAGTCATTGGTTAGACATGGGTTAAGGTTAGGTTTAGGTGTGCTGCCCTGTGGGAGGTTAGGTTTAGGGTGAGGGTTTGAGATAGGTTGCAGTTGTAGGACTAATGTCTGGTCTAACCAATGACTAGTCTAAATAAAAAACTGTCTAAACTAAGTACTGCACCCGAAATAATGATGAGGGTATCATTAGCTATGGCAATTGTATAATCCCCCAAAAATGTAAAGTTATATTGAAATTGACACACTTTTAGGAGAGACAGACAGACAGACAGACAGACAGACAGACAGAACACAAACATATTACTGTACATATGCCCATTGAAGGAGATTTGCTGTACATATGCCTATTGAAGGAGATTTGGATCCTTAGATGGCCTTGTCTCTCTCCCTATAAACACCAGGCCATTAACCCACAAATCCTGTGTTGGTTTAAAATAACAATTTCTAACCCACCTTCCAAGACAAGGCAATCTCCCTTTTTATTGGTTTTATTGCTCTTATCCGATTAACCACCTAAGCCAGAAAATTGGAAGCTGTTAATGTCCAACATTGTGTTTTGACTTCTTTGACAGACATTTTTGCTTCAATCTCGGGAAATTGGAATATATTGTATCCAACTAACACCAAGTCTCCCACGCGTCTCCCATCATTGAACTCACTAAAATGTATTCAAAGGTAGCAAACTACAGTATCTTGCAGTATCATTGGATCTAGCCCCTGCAGTTGGCAGTGACCCAACTCTTCTACTATTCGTCTGTGACAAGACATGGGTAACCTCCTCTCCTGAAGCAAGGACTCCCTGCTACGTTACCTTAGTAACATGCTATGATTCTACAATCTATTAGAATTTGCGTCCACTACCCTCGGCGATAAAGGGACAGTACAACAGAAGTAGAAGTCGAGACCCACAAACTTTGCCACAGGATCTGCACTGCATTTCCATCTGACACACTGAACCATCAACAAACAGCCCTATAACCCACATGGAAACTTGGATTCAACACGCGAGAAGACACAGCCTATATACAGAATTGTCCGTCTGTTCAGCGAGGGCACGTCTAAAGTGAAGAAGATACGGGCTCTGCAGAGATGAGCCTCTTTCTAGTTTTAATCTATGTGAACAGAACTTTGAGCTAGTGCTTGTGAAGTTGTGAACTCAACTCGCACAACACTGCTTACAAGTATGATCAATCTTGCCAAAACAAAACAAGAAAACATGTTAAAACAAGTCCCAGAGCCATTCTCTTGCTTTGTCTAATAATGTAATTCTTTCATGTTGTATTGTAATTCTTGTAACATCTTTATGAGGCAACGGTGAATGATTTTTCAATCTCCATCCCAGCCAGATGTGCATTACAGTGTGGAGGTTCATAACGTTGTTCCCCGGGAAAAATTACAATGCCCGTGTTCATCGCAGTGATGAATTATGCTGACCAAAGCAACAGTACAGCTCTGGGACTTAACACGCAATAGAGTTGAATTTCATGGCTTACAGATATGAGCTATATTTTTCTTCTGTCAAGACAGACCACACATGTAAGTATAGATGAAATGTACTTTGCAGTCTCATATACGCTATGTTGATGAGTTAGATAAAATAAAAATATGGAAAACATTCACTGACATTGCTAACTGTTAAATCACTTAAATTAACAGTTAGCAATACAATAATACGTATTATTACATACATTCATACATACATTTGAAGTAAGAAAATAAGAAATGTAAGACTATTACAGAAAACCCATAGAGACATTGATATGTTCCGCACTTCAGCTTCAATTCCAACTTGAGAACATGTCAGTGCTGGGTGTAAAACATTTCATAGGAAATTCATAACAAAACAGCTACAGTAACACACCTTTTTTACAGGTCTTCAGTGGACACATGGCATAAAAGTAAGACAGAGTGGGAAGGATCACAGCTATAATTAATAATGTCAAATGTGCATTGACTAACTGCATTTTTGTGTTCTTAAAAAAAATGCTATTAGATGACTGATTTATGTGCATGTAGTAATGACTATAATTTCAATGCCTACCTTTCGACCATCTGTTTTACAACCTGCCAGAGGGCTGTCATTTCTTGTCCTCCTACGCTTGCCCAAAATAAATACACAAGTAACAAGTTTATGTCAAAAATGGAGATGCCGGACGCCACTGTACCAACATCATACCTGACTGACATCATAAACTGGTACTATGATACTTTTGTTTATAACTAAGATGTTCTAATAATTGTAGTGAGTACAATACTTACAATACATACTCTCAGATGTAGTGGTATAGAAGTATAACGTATTGAAAAATGGACACTCAAGTAAAGTAAAAGTACATCGAAATTATACGTTATATTATATTATAAGTACAGGCTACTTGTAACAGAGTATTTCTGCATTGTGGTAATGCTACTCTTACTTCAGTAAAAGAAAACTCTGGGTACCTTTTCCAACACCGTTACTATCAATAGCTAAAGACTGGGCAGGGAGGCTGTGTCAGATTTGTGTAATCAATGTTCTGTTTATTTCTCTAGTGGTGCAAACATTTGTCAGGGTGTTGGTTTCACGTCTCCTAGCAACAACAGAATGTTGAAACCATCTACGTACAGTATAAGGAGGCTTGTGAGAGAAGGAACTCGAGGGATGGAGAGAATGATGCTTCTTTTATGCTCCGTCATACGACGGTGTCGCGTGCCAGAAAAAGGCGATCCACATGTTTGCGACGCGAAGCTACGGCGGCGTGTCGAGAGCTTGTAGAGCGGCTATTTCTGGCATGCGACACCGGCGTATGCCTAAGTACCAAATTGGGCTTAGGAGGGCAAAGGGGACAGGGAGGAACGCTATAGGATGATGGAGTGTCTTCATCAAGGGACCGGCCTCTGCTAAGCCGTCCTAATCTGCCCATCACCTGCCATTCTCTTAATAACTTGCTATTTCTGGCTACATGGAAATTAAGGGACATGTTCCCAAGTAACTCTCCCATGCCTGGGAATATCTCAGAGGACGTATACTATGCCCTCTTCTCTATTGTTATAGTATTACTACAGTATAAACCATATGACTAACTGAAGTCACAGTCACGGGACAATCCTTTGAAAGCTTGAGGAATTACAATGACATACATGCTTGCTAGCTACAAAAGTACAACTTTCCCTGTAAAAGTTTTCCACACATGGATGCCATTTTACAATAATATGTGATATAATGTAACTTAGTAATGCCTTTGAAATGGGAAGGAAAAATTAATTGGCTTTGGGATATCCCTAAATGCAATAGTCAGTGCCTCTGTCAAGTAAGCAACTCAATCACTGCTTCTTTGCAAAATCAGCTTTGCTGCTTGTGGTGGATGAAAATGACTTTAATTAGAGGCACTTTGCCCAAGAGTTGGTTAGTTCAGTTTAAATGTGGGTCATATCATATGCCTTCTAACTGCGGGAAGTTGGGTCTGGGGAGCCCCAAGTGTCCTTGAGGGGATTCCAGGGGGTCCCCACCAAATTGAGAAACAGTTTTTTGCATTTGAGAATAGCTACTGTAATACATGTACAGTAGCTATTTGGAAATATCTACAAGGTCACAGTGCATTGCAGTTTGAGAAGCACTTTGTAATATTATACCAAATACTATTATTAATATGTTATGGCATTATTTCACTCCAAGCCCATACTATTGTAACCTATTGGAAACACGTCGTCTTGATCTATAGCCTGCAGAGGCAGAGGTTAAGGAAGCTGTTACTTTTAGGGTGTGGTGTTGAATGGTGGAATACTGCTCAACCAATTGAACCCAGGCATCCACATTCTGGGGGGAACATTAGCCAACACTAGCAGATCTACAAACTCAGAATGTGCAACAGGATATCTTTAGAAGACATTTTGGTGTAGACATACAAAAGCGGTCCAACCGTCCAAGTAGAGTTGCAACTCAGGTTCACTTTTACTAAGTCTAGGGTTTAAAGGTATATTCAGTGATTTCACTTAATTCAAATATCACTTATTTTTTTGTTTTGTTGTGATAATCCTCTCTACTATAGAGTGTGCTGACCATATAAGGAGTTCCTCCCTGTCCCCAGTTAACCCCTGGGGGTCAAAAAACCATAGGTTTCGTTTTTGACTCTCTATCCTGATTGGACGAAAGGCTGGGTCCCACAGCCAAAAACGAAACCTAAGGTTTTTTGAGTGAAATCACTGAATATACCTTTAAGTGCATAAAAGACTAGTTTGGGGGTCTGGAGAAGGAGGGGATGGAGAAGAAGGCTCTCACCGGTCTCTTTTGAATGTGCCTTGATCGGGGGGTTGGATTTCACAATAAACTTTGTTCGTGCATGTGGCTTCACCTTGAATGGAAATGCAGAACTGCCTTATACTGTAGAATTTCCTCAACTCTCACACCAGGCCTAACAAATGACTTTGCTACTGAAATCTAGGATGAGATAGTGCAGTGCTTCCCAAACGATTCAACCCGTGACCCAAAAGAGAAATGTGATGTCTCCCTGGGACCCTATAGTGAAAATAGCCGATCTAAAAGCTCACAACGCGGCGCGAAGCGACGTGTTGTGAGCTTGTGAGCTTGCTTTTTTGGGGTGAATGTTGCTTGTGAGCTTGCTTTTTGACTGTTTTTTAAAACAGTTTTGAAATAATACTTAAAAACAAAATTGTAGGAAACAAAAAATAAGGGGCCCATAAAAAGTTGTCCAAGACCAACATATGGGTCCCGACCCACTGTTTGTGAAGCGGTGAGATAGAGTAGCTGTGACTGTCACACTGACACCGCCGACGCTGCAGCACCGTCAGGGAAATCTGCATACTGAGTCCTGCTGTAAATCAGCCCAGTGACTATGGGGAGGTGACCTTGTGAATGGATGCGGTAAGCACACTCAACAATAGCAGCACGTATACATACATACATACACATGCATGCTCGCACAAGCAATGTGCGCGGCGACACACGCACACAGACGCACAGTGTCTTTACACACACTTTACAGTCAAGAACCACTTAGTCATACATATTATGCATACACTTAACTGTACAGTTATGCTATGCACGCACGCACACACACAGCTCTTACCCTCCTCCTTCCCCTTGCATAATCAAATCCTACCTTTGCGACACAATAACATCCACTGGGAGAACAACTTTTCTTTCTCCTTTCTCCATTATAATGCTCCACTGGGTATCTTATTTTCATTCTTAAATGACCCCCTCAGCAGGAGTACTCGTGTGTGGCCACCATGCCTCCGTCTCTCTCACACAGACACACATTCTCCTGCTGTTCCATTCTATCAGCAGCATGAGAGGGACCGGTGATTCTCCTTACCGTTTCTGTCGGGCAGAAACTTTGTGTCTCCATATTTCTTTTTTTCGTGAATCAATGCGCTATACTTCGTCATACTACAGTGTCACTCAAAAGTAGGAAAAATACCCGGTCTACAAGCTCACAGCGCATCGTCATGCAACATGTTGTGAGCTTGTAGATTTGTCTATTTCTGCCATTTGGCCAATGATTGACCAGTATTTATAGTATCGTTTTGTTGATTACTTTTGATGCATTGACGATTCATTTAATTACATAATTCATAAAAGTTACAGTTTTGGATTACAAGGTTCCGGCCCGACAGCGACGTGATATTTCGGCACAGACATATTTGGCACCATTATATTTTCCTACTTGAAAACCACATGGACGAATAATAATACGTTAAGACACATTATTGGTCAGACCAAATTACTGCATGAGTCCTTGAAGCTACTGCAGTGATGGGGTAATAATTGAACAAGCACCATATATGTGTACAATTCTGTTCAAAAGGCCAGGGCTGACTGAAAGACGAATAAAGATTTTTGCAGTGAAATTAATTACATATACTAATGTATACATCTCAGTGCGGATTAATGAGAGAATATAATTTGATGGTTTTTCCACTGCTTTCTCTGTACACTAAAAATACATTACTGTGATGTAGTCAAAAAGAGAAAGCTGTACAGCTGGGATCCCCCATACTCTGTGTGTGTGTGTGTGTGTGTGTGTGTGTGTGTGTGTGTGTGTGTATGT
The DNA here is from genome assembly GCF_964188405.1 of Protomyctophum parallelum. Taxonomy (NCBI): domain Eukaryota; kingdom Metazoa; phylum Chordata; class Actinopteri; order Myctophiformes; family Myctophidae; genus Protomyctophum; species Protomyctophum parallelum. The sequence continues at coordinate 32,630,375 of NC_139713.1, forward strand.
TTAAGAGAGTGTTAATTATGTTACACCAGGTCCATTTAATTATGTTACACCAAGTCCATTTAACTAGCGATGTCATACTGGAAACATACTGTTGCATGTGCGCGCACACACACACACACACACACACACACACACACACACACACACACACACACACACACACACACACACACACACACACACACACACACACACACACACACACACACACACACACACACACACACACACACACACACACACACACACACACACACACACACACACACACTTCCCCATGATGCCGTTTCAGAATAGAAGGCTAAATTAGGTTCTTTGCAGTGGACATGCAGAACATGCAGTGGAAGCAGCTGAGTCTGAGATGCGCACACACACACACACACACACACACGCGCACACTCCTGCTGTGAAGTAAACATCAGCTCCTGGTTTGAGCACACTGCATGTGCCTTGGAGGACGCTCTACTCGCCCTCAGTGTCCTGAAAGTGGGCCTTCTTCTGGCTGTGATGAGGACAAGTGTGTGGGCGTATTGGGTGTGAAAAGCTTTTTTTTCTCCCTCATTCACTCACTCTGGCAAGAATCAGGAGAAAGCTGCAAGAGCTGTTTCTAATTCAGTCTCTGAAAAGGCACATACTCAGCAGGAGACATTGAGGGTCATGGAGAAGCTACAGATTAGTGCATTAATTTGGGATGGTTAACTTTACATCTTTTAAAAATCTATGATTTTATATGATGCCGAGTCATATTATGAGATATGTCAGGTACAGTAATCTAGCAGGTGAGCTGTGTGTGTGTGTGTGTGTGTGTGTGTGTGTGTGTGTGTGTGTGTGTGTGTGTGTGTGTGTGTGTGTGCGTGTTACTACTGTATAGGTAATAACAGAGCCGCTCTGTTACGTACAGTATGTAACCAAAGCATTCCCGGGGGTCCCCAGCCAAAAACATTGAGAACCCCTGGCCTAGGTCACACTCTTGAGATAGGCCATTATACTCCTGGTTTGGGTTGAGAACAGCATTATCCTTCATGAAGGATATAGGGGATTTAAGTGTCACGAAGAGCTGATTTAAGCAAATATAATATTTAACATTTAATTTAATAAAATAAGTGCAGGAGTTGCTTATAATATTCTAATAAAACGTGGATAGCTGACACAAGATGAAAAATCACACCCGTGTGAAGTAAGTGGTGCAACTCTGTGTGGGCGACCCCGCGGCATAAGGAAGTGGTTGCACCACTTAAAAAGTGGTTGAGAATATATATAATGCCATTGACGGTAGGGCACGCACATGCATACGAACACGTACAGACAAAAATACACAAACACAGGCTTGTTTGGGTATTATGGCATGTTCTTATCCTAACACCCTGAGGCTCGATGGCTTATTATTCAAAGCACAATGGGGGGGGGGGGGGGGGGGGGGGAAGCAACAACAGACAAATTCAGATGGATAAAGCCCTGTGTGGGATCTTATAAGAGAAATAACGAGGCTAAAATTCAGCTCAGGGCGTCACCGGGGCAGCAGGGATATGTCTTGGTTTGATTAACGTTTGCATGTAGCTTAGCTCTCTTAAGCAGAGCTAAAGCTAGGGGGAGACAGGAGGGGACACAGCACGGATGAAAGCGTTGATAAATGCAGCCCGGCACTGGATGCTCTCAGGCTATCCTTTAACACGTCTCTAACGTCAATCTGATAGACAGGCATGTGCTTACCCCCGACAACACGGTCAGGCACAGAGAAATGTGCACACGTATGCACATGTACACAGACACGCAGACGGAGCATCCTTTCAGATAGTCATGTTCCTATAAACACTCTTATTTACAGCCATACAATATCTACATGAGGCATATGTTCACTGCCCTTATGGATCGATATGTGATTTATTAAAACTCTGTACACTCGATATTTTTCAAAATATACCTTTTCAAACAAAATGGCATCTGCAAGCCTGCAATGGAAACGTAATTAAAAAGAATGCCAAAGAGCATTATTCGAATTGCTCACTGATGAAGAAAATATTGTATTTTTACTGGGAATCACAAGGTGCACTGGCAAAGGCGTTCAATCTAATGCGAATGTTTTGTGTGCAGTGATTCCACCGCTAAATCAATCTGGTTGTGGTCGTATTTTCTTGGCATGCTAGTTCTTCTATTCAGCCGAGAACAAGAATGTTGAGAGATTGTGGAATATTCAAATAAATTCACTTAGGCAGAAGATATGCTCGGCAACACAAATTTGAACTTGAAACAATATACAGTATTCAGTGTTATTGTTGTGGTAATTTAAGCCATAATAGAAAAAAAGATGACTTGATGAATCATTTATTGAGTCCATTTGAATAATTTGACCAAAATGAGAGCCTTAAAACACAATATATTTTTCAATTGCATAAGAGTATGATTAAATAATATGATAAAGTAGATTTAGACATGATTAAAATGTGTTATAACACATTATATACGTATGAGATATAAAAACGGTGCAATACTGTAGCAGCAGCATTAATAAATGATACATCTGTATTAATTTCATAGGAGAATAAAAAAACACAAAGGACTATATGGCATAGAGGGTTACGGGACCTCAAGGACAAGTGTTGGGAGTTACTGGTAATTGACAATGTGAAACCAGTTTCCTGTCATAATATCAACGCCTCGTAGGGTAAAATTCCATTCACCTTGGAAAATAATAATCCACTAAAACAAAGTGAATCTTACTTTCAATCTACTTACTTGCAGACAGGAAATGTCTAATATATTTCTGTCCTATCGATGTGTGCGTGTTTTCCACTCCTGAACGCACTTTTGCCCTCCAAAGCAGGTCTCATAGCCACATTGAATCAATATTGGAAGCCTGGTTCTGTGTGTGTGTGTGTGTGTGTGTGTGTGTGTGTGTGTGTGTGTGTGTGTGTGTGTGTGTGTGTGTGTGTGTGTGTGTGTGAGAGAGAGTGTGAGTGAGAGACTCAGCTGCTTCCACTGCATGTTCTGATCAGTGTCTTCCGACTGACTTCTTGACTGGAGGAGAACTGTAATTTATGCTGCTTTACCTATTTATAGTCAAGAGACAAGAAGAGGCAAGTGTAGCCTTAGATGATTTATGAGTACATTAATATTGTATATTATGCAGTATCATATTATATGAGTATTATTATCTATTCCATAGAAGTATATTTATAATCTATCTAGTGTAGTATAGGCCTATGTGTATCTTTAAGCTGAACGTGTGAGTTTTGTTGCTCCACACTTGGTCTGGTGTGTCACAGTCCGTTAGTAATTTCTATACTTATTGACACAATTATACTGTACACTGTATGTACACTGAATTATTCATGATGAGGCACCTGATTTACCTGTATATTGATCTCCTGCTCTGTGCTATTTATGCTCCGTTTTATATTTTATTGTCTCTTTTCGTTTTATTATTGCTATGCTCTACTGTCTTGTTTTACTCTGTTCAGCACTTTGGTCAGCTTTGGCTGTGTGAAGGTGCTATACAAATAAAGTTTGATTTGATTTTAAGTATATTATTTGGTTCAAGAAGGGGTGACTGTTGTTCATTAAGTTGTTTTCCTCAGCAGACATGGAAGCCAGAAATATGCTATATGCAATATTGAATTAAAACAAAAGTTGCGTGTTCTGCTGTTCTTCCCATATTTCAGTCAGTCAGTCAGTCAGTCAGTCAGTCAGTCAGTCAGTCAGTCAGTCAGTCAGTCAGTCAGTCAGTCAGTCAGTCACTCTCTCTCACTCACTCACTCACGCAAACCCATTCCCAGTTATTTCTCCCAACTCAATCAAACACACACCTCAACATAGGCTTCTGGTTCATCAGTTTTCCTTAGTGGACTGACAGTCCACTCAGCCTTCCAGAGAACGTGTATCTGATGCAGAGCGGAGCCACTCGTCCCCCCCCTCCCCCACCTACCCTCTGACTCAGCAGCCATTGTCAATTCCACTTAATTTTGTCATGCTTGACTTCCAGCTACCCAGAGTCCTGTCTGCCAGGACTTCTTCATCCACCTGTCACTCAAGGCAACAAAAAGTCAGAAAGCTTCTCCTTGGAGAGAGAAAGGGGACGGGTGGACGGGGGGTGGTGCAGGTGTACATGATAGTATCTATCTCAACTGCTTTGTGAGGGTTTGTGCAGGTGTGAGGGTGCAGGTGTGCATTTTAGCTGATACTGTACATAAATACAGAATATCAACAATCAAGTTTTTTTAAGAAAGTTAGGACACATAACTTTATTCAGTATATTTTGAGATTGTGCGTGCATAATAATAATTAGTTGTAGTTTAAATGGAAATGTTGTGTCATTGATGTGAAGTGCCACCTGCTTCAGACTATTAGAGCGACGGCAACATTGTAATGATCAGTGTTGATGTCGTCGACAAAAACAATGACGAAAAATGTTCGTCGACCACCTTTTTCGGAAAACGAAATAAATAAATAAATAAAAACTAAGCTATGACTAAATATACTTTAAATTTCATCCACGAATAAAAACTAAAATGTTAGGGAGGAACTGGTGGACAAGAGATCCAGTAGAGCTAAAAGACCAGTGATATTATGTATGGTTCCACGCTGCGACGCATTGTGAGCTTGTAAATCAGCTATTTTCAGCATGCAACAAAGTGTAAAATCTGCCATTACGACACCATCAAGGCCCGCCAAAATCCATTTTAGTCGACAATATTGACTGTAGATTTAGTCGACTAAAATCGTATGATATATATTCGACTAAAACATATGATTAAAACGAAATAAAAATGTGCTGTCAAAATCAACAATGATGTAGCCGCAGTCGGTGAATAACCTACGGTCGCAATATGTAATGTTATCGATTAATAATAGTGAAATTCAATAGGCGATAACATAAAAGCTATCAATCAGCACAGGAGCCAAGGCCACGATTCCCCTACAGTATTTCCCCGAGTACTGGGTTTGCCTGTCACTCCCAAAGGAAAAGCTTCTCGGCACCTCATTCAGGTCCAACTCATCAGTCAACTGTTTGTGGATGCACAGGAAAAGCAAGGGGTTGAGGCATGTTGTTGTCATTCGGTTGACAGTTGATTGGATTAAGAGGTTGAACACATGGGTGTACATAAACGCAAGTGGTTTTAGAATAAATAATACACACATTTTCCATAATACCTGAAAGTAAGGGGACAAGCATTTTGGTTCGCCACCTATTCTGGCACCCATGACTGGGTGGAGACCACAGTAATGCAGCCCCAACCTGCACTCCCAGCTGAAGAAAGGCCAAGTGAGCTCCTGGCCAAAATTCCAAGGACAGCATAAAGACCAACCTGAAGAAATTCCACATCACAAGCAATTCATGGGAGTGTGTTGTTGTACTGTACTTGACATGCAGGCACACATGGAATAAACTCTTGAAAGGAGCTGCACGTCATGAAATGCAACTCCGTGCGACAAAGCCACCGCACCGCAGGGACAGTAAGAGGAAAAGGGAATCAACCACCACTCTCCTCTGCCCACACCCAGTGGTGGAAAGTAACTAAGTACATTTACTCAAGCACTGTGCTTAAGTACAATTTTGAGGTATTTGTAGTTTACGTCATCTCAGCAAATCAGCAAATATTGCAAATATTGCAATTTTACTCCACTACATTTATTTGAAAACTTTACTTACTAGTTACTTACTGTAGATTTGATTATTAAAAAACATACATTAACCGCAGCCCTATATACATTTGAACATAGCTGATCTACGAGTATTTCTACATTGCAATATTGCTATTTTACTTATGTAAAACAATAATATTGAGTACTCAGTTAGCAGTAAAGAATGGCAATTAGCTAATGATTATTACTTAAATCATTTTCCATTGCAATGTAATTAGAATCTATAAATGTACAATCTAATTTGTAGATTGGCCTATACAATCAGCCATGGGAGTTAATCGGAAGAGCCATATCTGAATGGGTTTTAAATCAAAAGCATCCGTTATCCATCATTCTTCTCCACGAGGAGAACATTTACTCTGTTTTACACTAAATTGCCAGAAAGCAGTAAAGCACTGTACTTGTTCCACCCTCATATTAATAACTGCAACGCTCAATGCAAAGTAGCATACTGTAGCAACAATGAACTCATAAATATATTGTAACACACACAAGCCAATCACAGCCTACTTGTTACCACTACTACATCCACAACAGTATATATGTAACAATATCTGCTTACAAATCATCTGAATACAAGTCCCACATTTCAGAACCTGATACTTTGTGTGCCAAAACAGTCACCATTATGTAACTGCATAGCTACCATTAAATAAAACTTTTCCAAATATATTAACACTTAGTTTTTTGCTGAGTAACACCAGCTAACCGAGTGCAAAATAATATTAGACAAAAGGTAGTTTAGGGCGAGTCGGCATCATCGTTCTGTTCAATTCCAAGGGTGACATCCTCTGCAGTCCCATGCTTAATTTACAGTTGGTCACGCACCAAAAATAGACAATACGCAACTATAAATCAGGCTTCACGTTGCACTGTGACCATCACACAGTTATACAGTAATCATATTATGTTGGTTTACAGTACTATGTAGGTCTCTATACTGTATACAACTGTGAAAATATGTTTAGGTGAAAGTCAGTTGTGATTGTAATGTTGATCGTTCGATGCAAAGTGAAAAGAATGATGTATGGGATTTCTTTACTCTTTTTATCCCATGATTTTGTAACCCATTTTTTCACCCAGTGTTAATCAAGTGTAGAATCCTCCCTTTGCCAACATGGGGAGAGCAACGGACTGACCTCATGCTTCCTTCAATGCACGAGGCGTCCAAGCCACAGTCACACCGCCAATTAACCGATTGCAATAGCGTTGCAATAAATGTTTTCTGACAAAAGTATCCAACTGAACAAGTTGACCATTTCTAAACACTGTAGGCATTTAAACAGAAATGTACTTCATCCTGTGAGTCTGAGACCAAAATTATATTGCTTTCACACAGCTGGTGAGAACCTAGCTTGACTAAAAATAGCATAGACAGAGCTTTTATAATGCACATAATAATATACTGTGCATACAATATCTTTGTAGAGATATATAGATCATCATCATAATTGTTCGGTCACGCCAGACCTCCCGGTCCTTCATTGCCATCCCCAGTTCCTGCTTACTGATGCATGTGTCCCTAGCGATGACATCAGGGAACGACAGTTTTCTTTTACTTTTAACATCTTACTAAGCTGGGATGACCAGATCCTATGCATGTCATTGCAGGCTGACCAGACCATACCCTTCCTACTGTAGTTTGAAAGTCCTTTTGGGAAGAATATATATGAACCCAAATACTTGTAGTCATCAACCTGTTTCAGAGGAGTGTTGTTAAGTGTTTTTATAATGTGGTTATTGTTGGATTTGCATCTATTTACGTGTTCAGTTTTCGTCTCGTTGAGCTAAAGACCAACACTGTTGGAGGCCTGCTCAAGAGACTGAAGGAGAGCCTGAGCGTACTCCAAGGATTGACTGATAAGCGCGATGTCATCAGCTAAATCAGTGTCGGTTAGGTATTTAGCAAGATGACGAGAGCTTCTCCTAGGGTTTAGTTGGTAGCCCTCATCATTGATAGTATCAACTGACATACGAAGATAGATAGATAGATAGATAGATAGATAGATAGATAGATAGATAGATAGATAGATAGATAGATAGATAGATAGATAGATAGATAGATAGATAGATAGATAGATAGATAGATAGATAGAGATAGAGATAGAGAGATAGATAATGTATTTATTGATTGCAAACCTTTATGGCATTGGTGGAGATCTGGATCTCGTGCAGCTTCCGCATGGTACCATCGCGGTCAATGAAGTAGGACGAGGCCAGTTGATGGAGAGCTTCTACGTTCTGCGTGGCATTGGCCAGTTTCCTGTCCAGCTTGCTCTTCGCCATGTACATGGTCAGCGCTTCCTCTCCTATAAGGAACAGAGAGGGGCGGGGGGGAGTTTAACACCGGTTACCATTCTGTACATATCATAACCACACAGATAGATTGATTAAAATAACATTTTGATCCTTAAAATAAGGAGCGTTAACTTAAGGCTTTAACTCTTAATTTAGTCTGAAAACTCACCTCTTCAGAGTCAGACTCTATATCTTGGCCCGTAGCACTAGCCTCGGTGACCTTACACTTTACAGGCTTATGCAAAGGCTAAACGTATTTAATGTAGTTTTATAATTTAGCATTTTATTAGATTTATAATTTAGCATTTCATGTAGACGTAGCACTCGGTAATGGGAATATAATCTACTGTTAGACATATGTTAGTTTCTTAGCTTGCTTATAATTCTTGATGACTATTTCTATATATTATTATGTATTACTATTTCTATGTACATATTTCTATGGACTAATAATATCTATGAAGACATGAATTACACAAACAGTGTGTAAACAGTATGATCTTCTCAGATTTGTGAGCAGCCTTTGAACACAAGCCATCACTTTGCAGATCAATACGGAGCTGCAGTGCAAGCTACTTCTTTATTGCGTGCTGTATCCTAACATCACAGTCTCGACTTTCCTTGATGAGACCACAAACAATGTCGTGATTCTTTCTTTTCCTCAACACACTAACCACATGAACCCTATAGCCTCCCTAATCTGGGGCAAAAACAAATGACAAATATCATCTTATACATCGCTATTATCTGAATTATTTGGTATACAGGGAAAAATGGCGGAGGCCTACTATAGATTAGGATTAGGTCAATAAAGTAATACATGTAATAATAATAATAATAGAGCTTTATCTGAGGATCCCAAGGAACACGTTTTGTAGGCAGAAAGAAGAGGAACTCTGAAATTTAGTGCGGTCCTGCACCAGATACGTAGAGCCTTAAAAGTTCTAAACAGAGTAAAGATCCTAAAATTGAGCTGCAGCATTGATGTCGAAGGAGATGAGAGCCTTTTGGCGACGCAAAGATGAAAGCGTGAATGACCTTTTCCAGATCGGTGGGTGACATACATGACTTAAGTTTGGAGATGTATTTACATAATTATTTAGTACATAACTGATGAAAATGGGATTGAGGAACATAGCGGGACGTTGCCAGGTAAGACACAGAATCACCTAAAGTGACAGAGAAGTATCTGCCGGTTAGATATGATGTTGTGAACCATTTCAGGGAAACACCATAAATACCAACATGGTCCTCAAGATGGTTTAGTAAGAACAGAATGTTGAGGACCAGGACTGAGCAGTGTCCAGAGTCAGCGGCCAACCCGGGAGGGGGTGTGGGTGGGGGGGTTCCTGTGCTTTGAAGGGCCTCCAAGGCCACCATACTCTTCACTCTTTGTTCATGTTACATCCTAATACATCCTGATACTGGGGGGGTCAAATTATGACAGGCAATTCCTGCTATCAAAATATGACACTTGTGATTTGGGCTGGGAGGAGCAGTTAGGACTAAGGCCCTATACGTCCTCTCTGGGGGGGGGGGGGGGGTCATACTGGGGGTCCTGATACTGGGGGGTCAAATTATGACAGTCAAAATATGACCCCCCCAGTCAAAAGACACTCATGCTTTCCAAGGTGTGATTTGGGCTGGGAGGAGGAGTAGGAGGAGTGGGCTGGGAGTGACTTCTCACCTGCCTCTCGTTCAAAACATGAACGTGAGCGATCATCGAGCGATAATATTGAAACGAGGGAAAGGTAAGCAAGTAAAAATATGTCTCCGGTTATTTTCCGGAACGGAGTAAAAGCGGCCATATCTTCCAGGCACCCCAAGCTTCTATTTTGAAGGATTCCCTGCACTAATTGTGTTAAAGTTGACCCAGAGTAAAGTATCCCAAAGTAATCCCCAAAAAGTAATCTAAACATTGTAGGCTTGTATCTTCTCTTTTGTTAAATAAAGTAGTTCTCAAAGTTATAAAACAAAGATGCAATGCATTGCTCACTGGAAAAAATAAACGTATATCCTTCTCACCCAACCTTTAAGTCAGGAGTCCTCCGCTGGTTCCTTTGTTGACAAGCTCTGATTTGTTTGTTCAGAGTACCAAGCCTCAGAAATGTCCGACCAAACTTTACTTCTACCCACACGCAAAGTTCTTCGGTCAAACTTCATATTGGTTTGAGTTCAGTTCTGATTTAGCTTAGTATTGGCTTGAAAAGAGTGTGTTTGACAAATGAGTAACAACCACACCAAACACTCTTCTAACTGCCCAAAATGGAACCTCTGCTCAGCGCCTCACTTCCTGTCTCTTTATAGCTTCTTGATAGTTCACTTCCTGGAATTGGACAAGGAAGCTTTGAGCAAGAACTATTCCTGGAACTATTGCTCACATTTCCCCACAGCTTCCCCTATGACCAAACTTTGTCATTTTATCAACAGTAAATGTATGACCATGGCTCAACTACACAAAACACAATATATTATAGTCTCCGTACACTACATTTCAGTGTTAAATATTCAACCATAGTTTCAACCAATATATTCCCTTGTTATTACCCAGTATGTTTCATTTTCTTTCAATACACATACAAGGACAGGAAATACATTATTTCACACATTTATGTGGCAGTGTCACATATTGGTTTACATGATATTGATTGCCTACATAATATTACAGAACCTATATTACCACAAAATGGCCTGATGGTGTCACTAGAGGTAATGTCTTGGGGTCACTCAAATGAGAAAAAACTCATTTTTTTTTGTTATTCATGTCCTCACTGTATTGCATTACTGCTTGTTTTTTTAATGTCGTTGCCTTGCTTTTCTTTTATTCTCCATTGTTCTGTAAAGCACTTTGAGCTGCATTTCATGTCATGAAAGGTGCTATACAAATAAAGTTTTATTATTATTATTATCCTCCTGGGAGCATAGATACACTCATCAAGTTTCATGACAATCCCCAGATTAGATTATAAAATATTGCAATTGGACATTTTGGTCTATGGGTGGCACTAGAGGTGCCACAAGGTCACCATTGCTAGGTTGCATCCTCCTGGCAGATTGAAGGCGCAATGACAATTCCATGGCAATCCATAAAGTTACGTTGTTTTAGAGATCCTGTTATAAAAATATAAAGTACATTAAACAAGTGTTACAAAAACTGAGAAGTTAAGTTGAATTTCTTCTCTCTTAGGATATCACCACAGGGAGGAGTGTGAACACTGTAACATCAACAATAGTAAATCATGAAGCAACAACAAACATGGGCGCTCTGATTTTCTCTTTGCATGCATGTTTGTTGACACAGTATAAAAGGTTGTGCAGCTCATTCTGTGTACACATATGACCTCTCTTTTCTCCCTAACACACTCCTCACAACCCATAGAAACACACATGTCTAGATGCTTGACAAGTTAACTAACACACAATGACGATCCCAAGTCATGCCCACAAGCACACACAAGCTTGCCTATTATATTGCTGTTCAAAGGGCAAACTATATCCCCGGAACTCATTCCAGTGTACGTCACATACGTTCAGACGCCTTATGCCGGGAATGGTTATTTGCCCCCAAGTGATGCATTGTGAATGGTCACTTAACTAGTGGCGATCGTGACCGGGGGAAGGTGGCAGTCAAGGCCAATGTCTCATGCCTGGTTGGCGTGGAACCACAATGGGGACAAGTCCCCATTCTGTGTCCCTGCCACGCTCCCTTCCCCGGGGCTTAGGAAAGTTACTCACAAATCCTTGACTTACTGCACAAGGATAATGGTAGGACATTAGCCCTTGATCAGTGACTTTGCCCTCATTGCAAGTTACTGTAGCTCAAAGTAGGTCTACTGTACATAAAATATGTTGCACTTGCCACTCCTGGCTCAGAAAAATCATTAGCTCCTGCCCTTCTAACACTGCCCCCCTTTAATTCATTCATGTGTAAGTGTGAGTTCTGTAAGGAATACATTGTCTTACACTTCCACGGGGCACTCTGCCAAAATGTGTTCACATTGTCTGTGTCTTTGGGAAAATGATTTCATTACCCATTTTATGGATATACATTATTGCCATGCTGAAGCACAGTTTTATAGGGTAGAGTAATGAAATAATACAAGCTGATGGATATATAAAAGCAATACGTGAGTTAGGTATTGATTTACCTGTATATCATTAAAACACTGCCTGCCAAAAAGCTCTCAGTATGTGTTGGAGCGTGTGAGTGTGTGTTCCTTCCCTTCCCCTTTCCCCGATTCTCTCTAATCGGGGATCTCCATAATGGGCAGTCACAACACGACATCAACAGACATCGTCAGTTTGCGCTAACATCAGGGATCTCCATAATGGGGACTAAAACCGCAGGCAAGGAGCTCCATATATGGACATAATCTGTCCATTTAAGATACACGGACCTCTTCATGAATGGGCATTTGCATGTCAATTTACACTGATGTCAGTAATGACTATACTGTATTTGGGCTGATAATGTTATCATGCAGCAAGCTCGTTTCTATGGTTATTGCTGACCTGTTCTGACATTCCATACTGTATGTTGACACTCCCCACCCGTCCTTCCTGTTCTGACATTCCATTATGTTGATATGCTGTACACCTTTAGGGTGAGATCTTACTGGTTGTAACTGTCCAAGCTATATAATGTGCATATCTGCATGTCCGCTACAGTCAACGTCAGTCTGTCACACTGACCTGTGTCCTTGCCTCCTTGGTCAGACATAGTCCGACCGTTCTGTCTCAAACTTGGCCTGATTGGCTAACCTGACCCGTCGGCTTAACTGATTCGCAGAGCTTCGCATTTTGTGCCACAATAACAGCATTGTTCCCGACACGCATGGCCCCACATATATAATGAGGAATCCACATACAGTACAAGCGGTATATCCAAAGAAATCCTATTGTTTAATGGAATATACTGTATATACACATGGTAATGAGGCTTTGAAGTGCAAATTGGAGTTTAGAGGAACAAGATCCCTGAGTGTTCAATTATGGTGCTAAGTGTAGGATTATGGGCCAGCTTATCGAAAACATTACACTTAAATGCTGAACAGAAAGGATCTAACACGATTGCAGTGCCAAAAGCATTTTTCAACCAAAAGTCAACATTCTGCACTGTGCCCATGGCACAAACTAATCTGCACAATTAATCAAAAGTAATTGAAAATCGTCATTGTAGGGTTCCACAATAATTATGTCATCGAGAAACTTGGCAATTAATTCAAACATCTTAATTGGGCAGCTGTTGCACCTTGCCCTCATATCACCATAACTCAAGGATTAATAACCAGAAGATTGTAGAACTAATCTCCCCTTCCATTAGGCTCACCGCGACACAATAAAATCACAGGGGACATTATGGCCAAAGATATAGCACAGATAAACACATTATTATAAATCGCCTTTTTCCACCGAAAACAATAATCTTCATGATTAACCACTCAGCACTATATACTGGATGTGACCATACAGCAAATAGCAGAAAAACACATACAGTAGTACAGTATACAACACACAACGAAAATAGTGTAAATGGCTGATCTACAAGTGAATATGGTTGGCAATAGTAGATTATTTATTTTGATGATTGGTTATTGGTCATATTGAAATTATTTGCCATATATGTTTTGTTTACAAACGTCTAAAATCCAAACAGAAATATAAATGCTATGACTCTCAACAAAGTGCCCTCAAGGTTGAAGATGACGTGCAGAGACGCTGGGGAGGATGGTAGGCAGAGATGAGGAAGCTACATGTACGCATGGATTTTGAGTGAAACAAAACAAGTGTTCCCCCATGACTCGACACCAACCTGCATTGTTTTTATCGCGTTATACGTTTGATGTGGATTGTCTGCGGACACTCTGGATTACCAAGATTCTGGAGGATCAAACATAATGCATAATTCATAGAATATGGAATAGTAAATGAGGGCAAAGATAGAGCAAAGAAAGGGGTACTGAAAAGCTTTTTTAGGGACATTTTGGGGACGAGATTTGTTCAACAGATATCTTTTGAGGATTTAAACCACATGTGGACAGGAAGTTTAACCACCTTAACCCTGGCATCTCTACTTTGAGAAACTGTTGAAGATTCTTAATGTTCAAAATGAAAAACAAAGAAAATAAATAATTTAATTTCAAATAACTAAAGATAAATAACAATAGGGCTTACGTTTGTTAAAGGGCTAGGAGACTGTAATCATTTCTGTGATACACCATTTTCTCATTTATCATCTACTTTGAATTGCCAATAGTGCATCTGTGGCAGCGGTGAATCATTCTCCCTAGGCTTGGCTGCACTTATTTATATTTTACCATCATATAATATTTCACCAGAATATCATATTTCTGATTTCCATAATTAGTGTCTCGGGGTGAATCACCTTGCAGGGATGTGTATATGATATTGCAACTCTAAACCCCCAACCCATGATTTCCCTCTCTACGACTTAGCTGAATTATTAAAGCCAAGTGTTTGACATTCAAGTGAACTCCCAGATTTAAAAATGGGGGGAAAAAAACCCTGCTACAGCAGTTCTTTCCCTGCTAAATGCTTCAAGCTTCAGTTTGTCTGTTTGAGGTATCAGTACCCGAGTAAAGAAAGTATATTTAAAACTGCTCTGTTGTTATTGGACAATGGGACTAACCACAAAGCACCGAGGACCAGTTCCATGGACACAGGCTAAGCCTATTCCAAAAAAAAAGGAAAATAAAAAGCTCCTTTCAAATGAGATCTCCTTAGAAAGGGATGTCTTGGTATAGACCTGGCTTAATCTCTCTGTGTGTGTGTGTGTGTGTGTGTGTGTGTGTGTGTGTGTGTGTGTGTGTGTGTGTGTGTGTGTGTGTGCGTGCGTGTCTTTCAGTGCTTTCCATCTCAAAAAGGGTGATTATAAACCTTAAAGCTATCGTTTAGATTCAGAAGATGTGCACAGCAACGTCTCATGAGCACTAGTCAGTGTTATAGGGTTGAGGACATTTTTATACGTGTGGAAAGAATAGTTAATAGAATAGTTTCGTAATTTAACTATTTGTAATTCTGTGTATTTGTAATTAAATGTCAATTAAGTGCAACCCTTTTGGTCGAGCTGGGTGTAGCTACAGTAACTGGGCTTCAAGACTCTCATAGGGGATTCACACTATGGTCCCGGGTGCGCACTCGGGACCACTTGGCAGATGTTGTGGTAGTGTGAATGATGCGTACCGTTCCCGGGAGCGGATCGCCCAACCGTCCCCGGGACCGCATGGGGGGAGCTGGGGTCTCTGGACCGTTGAAGTGTATTCAGATACGGATCGTTCCAATGTGAATGCATGCGTACCTAAAGAAGGAAGTGGACTGTTTTTTTTAAAGAACGTGACATAATCTCTAGTCGACGAGCCAAGCGTCAACAAAAAAAAAACACAGCCGCTGCACGATGCGTAACACCAGCGCATTTCTCAACGCCGCCCTTCTCCTGTTGAATCTGCTTATACGCGCAGCACCGCGCTGATCTTATTCTGCAGACTACACGTGGCTCTTGGGCTTTGCTTGGCACAGTTTCCAAAGTAAAACAAAATAATAATAATGCTAAAGTAGAATCCATAGCAAACTAATACACTGGAGCACAGAACTGACTGACACAGTGAATAGCAGGCAGGCTGACAGTGAAGTAGTATAACGGCAAAAAGCCAAAGAGGCAATGCAATTCAGTGTGTCTGGATTTATTTGAGACAATGTCGCACAGTTGATGGTCAGTGTCCGTGCGCGCCAGCCATCAAGCAATCAGGAGGATTAAAGTGTGTTATGCAAGTGTACCCGGGTGCGCTGTTGAATCTCGGGCAATGTGAATCATGGCCATATCGGGGACCAGGCAACCGTATTCGGAAACGGTTCCAATGAAACAGATTCAGTCCGTCTCAGTGTGAATCCCCTATCAGGCTTCGTACACACCTACACGGGTAGCTTTTTCGATTTTGTTTTTGAAAATCTCCACATATACAGTATGTATCTGAAAACATTATAGGTTAGAAATAAGCCACGTAGTAGCAAACATGCTTTGCTGGGCCGGGCATTATTCTTCATGAATGGAACCTAATCATCCTACTGAACCCTACTATCCCTACTGAAAAAAACAAACCACTAAACATTTGTTTGTAACCCTCCATGGTGAGTAAAAAAAAAAACAAGAATGACTCATAACTGCCAGGTGCAGAAGTTCTCGTCTATGAACATCTATAATTAGTTTGTGCTCACAGCTTCACGTTGCAGCGTTCAGAGCATGCAGCCAATACGGCTTGATGTTGCAGCGTTCAGAGTATGGGACTTATGCCGTTCAGACTATGGGTTTTATGGGTAAGTCTCCCATCAGAGGCAGCCTAGAGGCAGGCAGGCAGTCAATCATGAAAAAGTGTCTACTACGGTCGCTAGTAGAGGTAGGTGAACATGTAGTCCAGGCGCTTTTCAAAAATCGGTACAAGCATGAAAGTGAACAGTGAATCTCTTTTACCTCCCAGGGTGGCTGAGATGAGGATATGGGTTCCATACTTCTTGATGATGGTGTCAATGAACTGTTGAGTGGAGGGTCTGCGGCCCAGCAGCCGGACGCTTCGCTGGAACTCTGGCATCAGCGGCACAGGGTTCCGGATCAGGTCCCTCCTCTCAATCGCTGTGTTCCTCACCTTCCAACGTGCAAACTCCCTGTGGAAATTCACACAGGAAACTATTCATAAACAATGGTTATAGTTATTCACTGTATATCCTATACACTTATATCCTATGCAAAGCCAGATCTCATCTAAAAAAAAAAACACAGTGTTGTCAAATAGAGTACTTTGAGTTTTTGGATCTGATATTAAATACTTGATGATCAAGTGAAACAGATTGATAGAAGTAAATTCAAATACACGTACGTTTGTTCAAAATACAGTTAAGCCTATTTTTTTTCCTGTGTCACTTGCCAAAAATAGCTTATTTTCACGTGGAAAACATGTGAAAAAAGTTTGTTCTATATGCTTGCATCTGAGCTCACTGCCACGCACTTCAAGCGATATACTGTAGCTTGATTTATACTTAGTTGTACAATGGTGTCCCACACCTACAATAGCTCACAATGTGTTGTAGGGGTGAGCCGCCATGGTTGTAACACGACATGGTTGTAACATGCATGTTATCTCTTGATTGGTCAACGCCATCATGACGTCATCGTGTCAGTATGTGTACAGCATCCTACTTTACGTGCCACAGCAAGTGTTTACCTTCATCCTGGGAATTATTGGCTTTACTTTACTTTTCTTAAAATGCGTAAAAATGTTCACCTGGAGTATCTGTGCGCTACAATTTTTTACTTTGATGTTGGTGAGTAAAACTTCTCATGGATGTCTTCATGCTTATGTTCTTCATTAGTTTGCACCGTGTTTAGACACAATGCACGTTAGTTCTGGTCTGTAAGCAATGCCAAAGAAGGACTTGCAAAGTGGTTCAATTGTAACACACGCCATACCATTTCATACCATTATACTGTATGTAATATTTACATATTTGACATATTGGCCAATATTATGTTCAGTCGTTCAATTACAGAGTGTATTCTAAATTAGTTTAGTGTTGTATAACATTGTACAACTCAATCAAACAAACGTTTTATCTTTTTTGTGTAATCAATGTATTTTCACATTTAACTGACTTAAACGCTCAAACTGGTACAGCCGGTAAGCCACATCCATGGTATGAAAACAATGTTAAAGAGTTAATTCAATGAAATAGAACTGATTTAAGCTGAAAACGATATGTTTAATGGTGTTTTTTAGCGGTATTACATTTATCGCGCATGCCGTTACAATTAATCCCTTATGCGCAAAAAATGTAACACTGGAACAGTGTCCACGTTCGGTTTAATAACTCCCGACCTGTTTCATCTATTGAAAAACTTGAAGTGGTTTATGATAGCAGACCTGTAGGTCCGTTGCTCTGAGTAAAAGAGTGAAACGTGCAAAGTGTTACAACCATGGTGGCTCTCCTATCGGTATTAGGATGCATTGTGAGCTTGTAGATCTGCTATTTTCAGGCCACCTACATGCAACAATACATCAGGCTTAAGATCCACAGACTGGCACTGCTACCTCACTCAGTTGAAAGTACACGGGGAAGAAAGCGAGAGTGAGGAGAAAAACACACACAAAACAATCAGTACGTAATCAATTACCACTGCCCTAAGGATAGAATTGACAGCCAGGTTTTTCTGCAGGACTCCTGAATCCTAAGTCCTAAATGAAGACTCTATATTATCTAATCAGACTCTAATGCCAAGTATAGCCATGGGCTAACTCCATGGGTTGCAATTGTGTTTGCTAACTAGGAAGAGAGATCAGCATCAAACTATCCTATTTGCCAAGGGGCTATATCAGGCAAAGCTAGAAAATTAGAGAAACTCAAACTGTGCTAGAGTTCAATCATCATTAGAGACAATTTAAAAATATATTATTGAGGGACATGTGTTGTATATTTTAAATTAATTCCCTCACTAAAAACAAATTCACATCACAGCTAAAAACAGAGAGAAAATAACTGTATTAAGATGTTTCTTTTTATTGCCACTATGATTACATTCAACGTGAACACTGCTTATTGTGAATTAATTTAAAGACAAGTTCAATCATGCTGGTGGGGTAATAGTAAATAGCAAGCCACAGAAACAGCTAAATAACAGCCATAACTCCATGTAAAACCATGTAACATGCATTGCCTAATTGGACAAAACCATATCCTATGCAAAAAGATAAGTGTTACTTATCCTTGGGGTTGTTTATTTATTTTTCGGTAAAAAATAAGCCCTCAAAAAGAGCAACCTTTTAATTTGCACTTTAGCACAAAAGTTCACTGCAAAGTTTAGAAGCCTCATTCACACGTATCAAACACCATCAAACAAATGTTTGGTCATTTCTTTGTATTTTTAGGCCACCACAATGCTTTTCCATTGGGAGTCACATGGTTTGGGGGGGGGGGGGGGGGCAGAACACCACCAGCAATCCGCAATCAAACACAAATGTTGAAATTGACCAAACACTTGTGTTTGATTGTCCCCCTCCCCCGCATTAAACAAAAATGTTTGGTCAAACCATGTGACTTCCATTGGAAAAGCATGGAGGCGGCCATGAAACACAGGCAGAGCACAGAACAGTTGTTCTTTATGTGTGTATGGAGCCTCAAAAAACTAAACATTTGTTTGATCGGTGTTTGATATAATAATAATAATAATAATAAACTTTATTTGTATAGCACTTTTCATACATAAATGCAGCTCAAAGTGCTTCACAGGGCAGGACACAAAAATAAAATACAATAAAACACAAGTAGTTAAAATGATAAAACAATAGCAGAGAACAAAACTGAATATAAGAACATAAAATAAATAAAAACACATAAAATAAAATAAATTAAAAATAAAATAAAACTCAACTAAAAGCAAGGGTGAAGAGGTGAGTCTTGAGTTGAGATTTAAAAATGTCTACAGAGGGTGCGTGTCTGAGCTCGAATGGAAGTTTATTCCAGGCTGTTGGGCCATAGAAGCAAAAAGCTGCCTCACCATACTTTTTTGTGCACTTCTTTTTAGGCACTTCAAGTAGGCCAGCATTGGAGGACCTGAGGGGGCGGCTATGATGTGTGAATCAGTGGTACCAAAATGAAATGTCACCAAGCATTGAAATCAGTGGCTGATTGGCTGTATGCTGGTATTTTGTTTTTATTAAAAAATATATTCACTGCAAAATCACACCGTGCACTGACTTCAGAGCCAATTTAGGTTTTGACACCCTCCTAGTAAGACAGGTTTGTTAATGGAATTCAGCATGTTTGGCTTTCTAGGATGTTCAATAAACTGTATCATGTTGTAGGAGACATCACAAGGCACCAATTGAAATTTCGGCCTAGAATTTTGCTATCATCCTGGATGTTGTACCTCAAAACTAGACTAGCCTATGTACAGTATGTACAGTATGCTTGAAAATTGTTCAGCCCATGAAAAAAGAAAAGAAAATGCATTATATATGCAGGCTTAATGATCACACACCCACTTCACAGGTGTGCATTCACGTGCACAAGAAACAATCACATATGCTGTCTGTCTGTCTGTCTGTCTGTCTGTCTGTCTGTCTGTCTGTCTGTCTGTTGGCATGCGGCCAAAGGTACTAGAAGGGTAACGGCAAGGATAACTCTAAACTGTAAGGTTAACGACTCATTGCTCTGGTAGATACAGTATATAGATCAAACTTTATCGATCCCGAGGTAAATTGAGGTGGAATGGCAGCAAGGCAGACTGCATGAAACATGCAGGTCAGAGTACAACTAACAATTACAAAAAAATTAAAATGTACAAGACAAGACGTCTGTACTTGCCCCCTGCACTTGGACTGACATGAGTTAGCATAATAGATATAAAATTCTCAACACATTAAGAATAATATTCCTACTGGTACTGCGTTTCTTACTGTGTATGGAGATACAAATGTAAATTCACGATAGATACTGTAGATAGATAGATAGATAGATAGATAGATAGATAGATAGATAGATAGATAGATAGATAGATAGATAGATAGATAATACTGTATATGAAATGGTATATTTCAGATTAGGTGTGTAAGGAACGAGGGAGGGAGAGACTAAGAAAAACAGGGACAGTTAAACAACAAAAGCTACTATCACATTAAGAATAATATTCCTACTGCGTTTCTTACTGTGTATGGAGATACAAATGTAAATTCACGATAGATACTGTAGATAGATAGATAGATAGATAGATAGATAGATAGATAGATAGATAGATAGATAGATAGATAGATAGATAGATAGATAGATAGACCATACTGTATATGAAATGGTATATTCCAGATTAGGTGTGTAAGGAACGAGAGACTAAGAAAAACAGGGACAGTTAAACAACAAAAGCTACTATCAATTCCAATTTGTGCTTATCTTCCTTTGGATCGCATTCCCGGGAAAGAAAAGCAGTCTCTTTCATTTTTCTCATTGAGCCACATCAATAAAAACCCCAATGTGTTCATGAAGTTCATGAACGTGTTTCATCGTGGGTATATTTCCCTCGATACCATCAAAGACATTTACTGGGGAAAAGACAGACATAGCATCATGCCAGCTCTCCAGAAAAGTGTACAGAATACATATCATGTGAATTACAAGGAGCATAAAAACCTCGGGGTATACACTGGACAAAAGCAATGGCATCTTTTAAATGCATGATGTTTGTCATAGAAATCTCAATATGACTCAGAGATGACTTCTATACAAGGATGAGACCAGAATGTGATGAGACAGTCTATTTTAATAGGAGTGCTCCCATGAGAACCGCACTGGCAGCATCCGGATATAAATTCCTACAGCATTCTGTCCTCCCACACAATATATACACTTCAGTGACATAGAAACAGGGGTATTTATGACCTTAAATGAGGGGAGAGAGCAGGCGAGCCGCTCATTGGAGGATCCTTATCTGAGAGCTGTGACATCCGTAGAACAGGATGAGGCATGGCTGTCACCTGGCTGGGTCATAATGACCATCAACCAAGGAGGTTGAGACCTGGTTTACAGGCCCTGTACGTTATAATGAGCACCGTCAGCTGTTTCTATGTTTAAACAAGTCAGTGGACAAAGCGCCTCTAGCCTGCGTTAGACAGGATGTTTCAAACGACCTAACCATAATTTATATGGTCAGACAACAATTTATCTCACATTATTTTTGTTGCAGATTTGTTCCCTTACCATAGCATCATTGCTTTACTGCTTATCAAGCTATTGCAAAAGTGGTTTGAAAAGTGCTATTAAAAAACTAACTAACCCCTCGGGGCACAGGTCTCCACCAGGGTTGATATTTGGATAAAATCTGAAGGACTAATATAAAAGAAGTGTTCCTTGGGGTGTAGGGAGTGTGCATATAACGCTGTACGCAGATCGGTGTAGTTATACTGTATGTGAAGACGCGACTTGGCCTGTTCTAGCGCCACCATGAAGCTGATTTGAAAACTGTCAAGTGGCATTTCTTCCCTCGTGGGAATATGCGTGAACAGTTTCACCGCAATCGGACACTGCGTTGATGAGTGTGCGGTATTTTGTACAAAACGGGCTACTCCTGAAAACGTTGGAAGCCAATCTTAGCCAATCGGGATGGAATAATGAGAAATCAAACAAACCCGTCTTGATCACATGACTATGGAGATCATGTGTATCGATTTGCGTGACATTCAGATAAAATCTGAAGGAGTAATATAAGAAAATGTGTTTTACATATGTCAGCCACCTGCGGCACTATAAAGAGCAGATGTGGAAAGGTTCCAGGCAAAGGTTTTTCCTCCAGGGAGTGTGCATAGAGGGTTTACACAGATGGGTGCAGTTATAGGTAAAAACACGAATCGGACAGTTATAGCGCCACCATGAGGCTGAGTTGTGGCATTTCTTCCTCAGCCTAGTGGGAATGTGTGTGCAAAATTTCACAGAAATCACACAATGTGTTGATGATTTGCGGCACTTTGTCTGAAACGGACCACACATACTTTCTCCCCATGCCTTCGGCCTGGCTGGTGGAGACAATAATAATCATTTCTCAAAGCCTACACTGCTACACTGAAGAGTACAAATCTATTAGCTCTGTCTGTCTGTCTGTCTGTCTGTGTGTCTGTCTGTGGTAAACATGATTGGATCTTACTTTGAAAAGTTGAAATGTTGAAATCTGTATACAGTGGTGGCTGGTGGCTCAGCCAGTTTGTGCATAGACCATTGCATAGCATATGACATGAAACAATTGAAGAAAATATGTGTAAATGATAGAAATATAATTATGAACACCGACAAAATGAAAAGAAGAATGCATTGCTAAATATTACCGAATATATTATTTAATAATAACAACAGCTACCCAGAGCTTCCGTCTAAACCTTTCCATTCCATCCCCGCGTCTCAAGGACTCTCACAATGATTTAGCCCTGAATAGCTCCTTGGGCCCCATAAATTGACCCATTACTTAGTTCCAATTCTGTGAGAGCAGATCAGCTTGCTTCAATCAGCCTGTGTCTTTTACTGCCCTATTCCCTGCACCACTAGTCCTCTCCCCCTCTCCCTTTGGACTGTCGATTGAGTCACATTTAACGTAATCTATATCCATAGGAGATGAATATGGATCCCAGTCAGGAAGTATGTTGTAGGACTTAAGTGGTTAAAACAACATGTTTTTGACAGGTTAAAGCACTATATTCTTATAGTAAACATTGCTATAGAGTGTTTGTTCAGTAGCATCTCCTGGTCTTTCCAGCTCTTTAATAAACTGAAAATCCATTTTCAGGTGAGTTGCAAAATTCCAGCCAGTCAGGAGAGCAGGAGAGCTAGTACCCAATTATCAGCTTAAATTGTGTCTGCTCATTTCTTTGTGTCATCACCACTTCCAATTCCACTTCTGTATCCAGTGTGAATACTCATCATCATCAATCATTCATGATTGGATAAATCTGGTACCCCGAAAATGCATTTTATGTTTAAAATGAACACATCAGTACATAGACAGCATTTGATAACAGTTTGCTATACAGTGTATCAAGTGCTTTATGTGCTTATTATTTCAAAACAGTTTAATTTGTCATTTCAAAGAAAAGTTGAGTTTGATATTGATATTGATGTTTTTGAGTGGTGCAACCACTCCTACATCCAGCAATGTCCGTTTACCTGTGTGAGCACGAGTGGTGTGCGCATGCGTGAAATTGGAACGAGAGAAGTATATGACATGGCTGCCACCTGCTGGACGCAAATCCAACTTCTGACTAGGTTCGCAAAAGAAGGAAAGGGACAAAATAATAATGAAAAAATAGTTCTCAGCGATGCGGATTGATATCCATAATAAAGCTAATCTGACGGAGCAGAGAGAGAGAGAGAGAGAGAGAGAGAGAGAGAGAGGAGGAGGGGGGGGGGGGGGAGAGGGGAGTTGCACCACTCGGTTCACACAGGTGTGATTTTTTAAAACACATTTAAAATGTGAAATTTCAAAGGAAAGTACAGAAATAAAGAAATGTGTTCAGCGATGCACAATCTGGGAACCCATCGACAGAGAAGAAAATTAAAATATATATTTTTAAGGAGGAGATGAAGGTTGGGGTATACTGTAGTTGGCAAGGATATAGTCAGCAAGAATTTCAAGCCATTTTCACAGCCGCTGTAGTATACTGTAGTAGTGCACTGCCAGTGGTGGGAAAAGTACTCAAATGTTGTACTGAAGTAATAGTATTTACTGCAATGCAGATCATACTCTGTTACAAAATCAAAATGTACTTAAAGTACTAAAAGTAAAAGCTGTACTCATATTGCAGAATGTCCCATTTCACAAGTTCAAAATCTGTACCAAATCTTTTGAAAATACCCGATCTACAAGCTCACAAATGCATCGCATCGCGACGCATTGTGAGCTTGTATATCTGCTATTTTCAATTTGCAGAAATGAAGTGGTTAGTGTAACCTGTGTTTTCTAATTAAAAGAAAATCCCCAAAGGAACTAGTAACTAAAGTTTTAAATTGTAGTGGAGAAAAAGTATTTTTTTTGGCTCTGAGATGTAGTGGTGTAGAAGTAAAGGTATTGGAAATTGGAAATACCTCAAAAGTGTACTTAAGTACACTTAAGTACAAGTACTTAAGAAAGTGTACTTAGTTACTTTCCACCACTGTGCAGTGCAAGAAATGCATTACTATGCGGACAAGAGCAAAACCATTATTGTTTTGTTTAATCCCATAAATCACAGCATATTGTCCCTATCAGATATACAGTAGATTACACATTTTAGCATCGCTGAAACCTTTCTTGAGAAAAATCCAAACATCCCAATTTTTCAAAGTCAGAAATATATACGACTGCTTTTCTTGAGGGAGGCTCGCAGCTCTCACATACATACAGTACATGCACGCTACGCACGCACTCACACGTGCATGCATCTGCAATTGTGCACGCGCACAGGTGTATGCTGATTCAGCTAATACCTTTGTTCCAATGCTTTTTTTTGCAACGCACGCACGCGTGCACGTGCACGTGCACACACACACACACACACACACACACACACACACACACACACACACACACACACACACACACACACACACACACACACACACACACACACACACACACACACACACACACACACACACACACACACACACACACAGGTGTATGAAATGCATAGGCTACACAAACTAGAAAAAAGTGCTTGTCGGAACCAGGGGGGCAGTCAGACAGATATTTTGTGAAGCCACTAAGGAAATCGGGACTTCCTGAAAGTTCATATAATGGCCTGTTGTGGCGCTGTCATTGGGCCCAAAAAAACCCATAGCTCCATAGAGGTCCATGTATTTGGGCCCAACTTCACCTAGACTGTATTACCTTAATAAACATGCATGGTCATGAATACTTTCTGCTTCCAGTCACTAGTTTAAAGTCTCATTTCTCATAATATTCTTTTTGGAAAATGATGGTCCCATTTATTAAAAGAATTACCATAAAGTCGCGTAAGTTCTGAGAGGCGTGGCTACCGTTGCAGTCTATGATCGGGAGCCACCCCCCGTTCGAGTCAAAATAAAAACCAACGAAGAAGAAGCGGGGAAGTCCCGCCTCGTTGTCTGGGCCAGCCAATGGCCAGCTGGGCCCAAACGGATCTAGAAAGATGGCGATTTACAATTCAAGGACTGACAGGCTTCATCTTACGTCCATATCAGACCCGTCCATATTTTTTTTACAGTCTATGGTCGGAACACAGGTCACGTTGTGGTTATTGTGGCCTCCTGGTGGCGCTATAACAAGCTGATCTGAAACATTTAGTTTAGTTCAGAAGCACATACTGTGTAAGCACGCACACACACACACACACACACACACACACACACACGTGCAGCAATATATATATATTTTTTTTAAGATATTTTTTTGCGGCTTACGCCTTTTATTGATTTTTGAAGGGACAGACAGTAGGCTGACAGGAAACGGGAGAGAGATGGGGGGATGACATGCAGTAAAGGCCGTGTCGGGTCCGGGAGTCGAACCCGCGGCACACTGCGACTGGATTACCAGTCCGGTGCCCAGACCGTTACGCTACGGCCTGGGCCACGTGCAGCAATATTAACAATGCCAAGAGAACTGCAAATGATTATCAGATTTGCTGCAGCAACCAGAATCTCTCTCCCCTCACTCTGGTTCCCACTGTATCCCTCTTTGCTGTGCATGTCCCTCTCCCTTACATATCAATTCATTTTACGTAAGTACATCCTCTTCATGGCACCGGCTCTGCCGATTAGCACAGCAAACATATGTGGCAGCCATATGTATTGGGGCCTTCTGCCCCAGATTAGGCAGGCCGGCCAGCAGATGGAACCTGCGATATGATTCAGTGGTTTATTTCCCAGCTCCAAGCACAGTTTAATGACCGCTCAAAGCAAGTAAAGAGGAGATAAATGGCATTGCCGCCGCAATTGGATGGGAGAAGAGATGGATGATTATCACCATTATCAGACTTAAGTAATTAGTCAATGAATCTGTGTGTTGGAAATTGGAATACGATTATCCTATTATAAGGAACCTCTGTCCGTCAGTCTGTCCGTCAGTCTGTCCGTCAGTCCGTCAGTCAGTCAGTCAGTCAGTCAGTGGTCCGCAACTCCGCATGGTTCATCTCAGTGGGTTGAGCAATTGATCTCAACTTGGGCAGTGAGGAAGCCCGTTTTTCACATTCCCAAAATGTAAGCTTAATTTTTTCATCTTCAGTTTTTTTGTGTGTAAACATACCCTTATTTGGAGTTCAGGCTCTATGTTTCTGTATTTAGGGGTTTAGGTCTTATATTTCCCCGAGTTATGTATCTTATTTTTTTGTAGCAGTGTTCTTGTCTTGTGCTTCATGTCTACTAGGCCTACTACCCTTGTAGTAAAGTATAAAAAGAGCTTGGTTAACCCATAATCATATATCCACAGTAGACCTTTGATCATGCCAAAACAGGATTTTCTCCATTTGTTCTTGTAATGGCTTTTTAGCAACAGTTTGCTTGATGATGAGGAAGCAGCTAGCTATATAGGCTACCCTGCAAATTCCCCAAAGCACTAGTCATTTGGGCAGCCATTTTCTTTCATTCCCTCCCATGTGGTTTTCCCAGCATCCACTGTTCATGTTTACTTGACTAAACAGTGCTGAGACAGACATTAGCGTATAATCACAACACAACCAGCACACAGCTGATTTCACTTGGATCTGAATGAGAACATTTCTCACCACCAGAGATCGTTTGTTCTAATGAGTGTAGCCTGTCTGCTTCTAAAATAGACCCAGAGTCGGAAGAAAGCCTGCACGAAAGTAATTTTCGGAGCACACAAGTGTAATGCAGTGTAATGTTTTAATTTGCGACATGACCAGTCACATGCAGTCAGTCTGACACTCTCTTAAGTGAGAACGCATAAATATAAACGTGCACTGCAAATCCAGCGAAAACATACAGTACTGAAGCAAACAGAAGAACGCCAAGACAATAGTTGGTATGCATAAAGTGAGTAGTGAATCGAGTAGTAAAGTGAGTTTAACGCTGTTTAACGGGTTTTTTTAATGCAATAGAAATTTCTGTTTGTATGTATGGGCTGTCAATCAGACAGGACTTTTCCGTTTGGATAAATGGGCTGTCAAAGCCAGAAAGTCGTTTTTGCCACTTAGTTGGCGTTCCCGCATAACTTTGGGTATGATGATGTCCCGCGCATACCCTCTATTCTCTGCTGAACTGATTGATATGGAGGAAGTGATGCTTTGATGAACCTAACATATACAGTAAGTGGATATTTTCATTTGCAGTGTGAGTTCGCTGCTTACTTTAAAATTGATTCATTCTAATCCACAGTTGAAACAAAAATCTGATAACAGCACTTGTAAATACCTGCCAACCTTCCGGATAAATCTGCATGCTAAACCCTCTTATCGGGATAGCAATGTGAAAGCTGCATGACAATAATCTTAAACACAACCTCCCATAGGATTAACATGCATTACATTTCTATATATATTATAATTTTGTGATTTCTCCACTGTATATCTGATGTTATTTTCTGTCATAGTTTCTCATGAGTTCCTGTTTGCAAGAGAGGATGCATGCAAGAGTGTGTATGCTCCGGTGATGACATGAAACATTTCTATTCTTGCATTTCTTCCCTATTCCTTCAGTTTAATTGGCAACAGGTGTATAGGTTGGTGCCATGTCATTGTTCCGACAGCGCATTAGTCCAACGTTGCGTTGGACCAACTCACCCCATTACTAACCCTATATCCCTACAAGCGATCCACAAGCTCGTAGCTTGTAGATCTGCTATTTTAGAGAAATCTTGAAAATGTGGCGCAAATCTTTGAATATATATTTTTTCAGAGCGAATGTTTTTAACTCAAATCTTTGCTTCTGGGAGTCCCTGGAACAACATATTTTCAGATGGGGGTCAGCGGCCAGCCAATTCCATATATTTTTGGGTCTCGACGTGACATGAAAATGTTTGAGAACCACCGACATAGAAACATGGGTTTTTCAGAAAAACTGTCAGGATCTAGAAGACATTTGTAGAATCGTCCTCCGGTCTAAATGGGTTAAAAAAAAGTTAACCCATTCTTTACGGGAACCCGTTTTGGTGTTGGCATTATGTTATGCTTTAGCTATTGAAAAATAGCAGATCTACAAGATCATATCGCGCCACCGAGTGGCGCGATACGAGCTTGTAGGTCTGCTATTTTTGAAAAATCGAAGAGCGACTGACATTTTTAGAATCTGATCTCAGGTCAGAATGGGTTAAATACATACTGTATGAAAAATGATCACTGCAGATAAAGCTTATTATGGCACCGCCTCACATGCAGACATTCTAATACGGTACAGTACACCACTTTGAGCCTTTTCCGACATAGATTGTAGCAGAGCCGTAGAAGAGGAGAGTGGTGGCATAACCAGGGTGTCCAAGCCTGGTATGAGATTTATCCCGCGGGGACATAATATCAGTCCACTATAAATGTTTCAATCTGTTCATCAGTTATTTTCTGATTTGAATGATTATAGCTCTAATAGCAAAAATGGCCATTGGGTAAATATGGCTAATAGAAAGCTGTGCTTAACCCATTCTGACCTGAGATCAGATTCATACAAGGTTTCCACTGGACACACACTGGTCTGATTAACCCATTCTGACCTGAGATCAGATTCTAAAAAATGTCAGTCGTTCTTCGATTTTTCAAAAAATAGCAGACCTACAAGCTCGTATCGCGCCACTCGGTGGCGCGATATGAGCTTGTAGATCTGCTATTTTTCAATAGCTAAAGCATAACATGATGCCAACACCAAAATGGGTGCCCAGTCAGAATGGGTTAAAGGAGTAGTTGTTAAAAACATGCAGTAAAACATGCAGGTCTCTATACTGCCTCCCCATGGTCAGCCAGGGGGCACTTGATGGAAGGAAAATGAACTGGTTGTACGTTCCAAGCCC
Source organism: Protomyctophum parallelum (assembly GCF_964188405.1). Classification (NCBI taxonomy): domain Eukaryota; kingdom Metazoa; phylum Chordata; class Actinopteri; order Myctophiformes; family Myctophidae; genus Protomyctophum; species Protomyctophum parallelum. The sequence continues at coordinate 32,659,818 of NC_139713.1, forward strand.
CCAGTAAGGCTATTCAACGTTGAAGATGCCACTACCTACTGGCGAAATGAGGAATTGCAGCACTTTAATGGAGGTGGACGGACGTTCATGACGTCACGTGCGTAAGCCCGGACCTCAAAATTGAGGTCCGGGGCTAGGCTAGGCTAAACATCCGCTCGCTCGTGCCATTGAGTTATAATCAGGGGGGGCAGTCAGACAGATATTTTGTGAAGCCACAAGGAAATCGGGATTTCCTGAAAGTTCATATGATGGCCTGTTGTGGCGCTGTCATTGGGCCCAAAAAAACCCCATAGCCCCATAGAAGTCCATGTATTTGGGCCCAACTTCACCTAGACTGTATTACCTTAATAAACATGGTCATGAATACTTTCTGCTTCCAGTCACTAGTTTAAAGTCTCATTTCTAATGTCATAATATTCTTTTTGGAAAATTATGGTCCCATTTATAAAAAGAATGACCATAAAGTTGCGCATGTTCTGAGGGGCGTGGCTACCGTTACAGTCTATGATCGAGACCGAACGCTCCGATTCGGTCTCTATCCTTTATAGCTCTATGGGTTGTTCCATCCACGCGCTACATCCTACCGGGGAAACTCCCCCTGTCAGGTGGCCTGCTCACTCCTCATGCATTGAAGGAAGCATAAGCTCAGTTTGGGGCTCTCCCCAGGTCAGCAGAGGGAGAGTAGCGACCAGGATTACAGCTTTGGCAAGTGGCACCGGGTGACAAAATGAGCTACAAAATGGTGGGATAAAAATTAAGAGAAAACAAAACAACAGATACAGTATATGCTCAATAATCACTGGCGGACAACCTGCTACCTTACTTACAAAGGCACACTAAATATCCCCGTGGCATGATCAACTGAATCCCTGCCATCGTGTTGTATGCAAAACCATGCTAATTTGGCTCTGATAGTTGCACACCATGAAGGCCTCAATAAACAGAACTGGCATGCTATTGGGGCTAAGGGAGACTGTGATCCAATAAGCATAACTCCCCCAAGAGTCACTTTGGACAGTATAGTGATTTTGTCTTTCCCCATGGATGGTATTGACTTATTTTCTTTCTTTTCTTGTTTGACCTGAGATCAGATTCTAAAAATGAAAATGAAAAATGAAAATGACAGTTTTCTGAAAAAGCTATGTTTCTATGTCAGTCGTTTGATTTTTCAAAAATAGCAGACCTGTAAGCTCGTAGCGCGCCACTCGGTGGCACGCTACCCAAAATGGGTTAATTATGTGCATGTAGAGTTCCCACTTAAATACAAAGAGGCAATGTGGTGTGATTTGAGCTTCTGTGACTTTATTGGTGTATATGTCCGTATATATTTAGACTGGAATGAACTACTGTGCTATATATACAAAGAGGCAATGTGGTGTGATTTGAGCTTCTGTGACTTTATTGGTGTATATGTCCGTATATATTTAGACTGGAATGAACTACTGTGCTATATGTAAGCAGGTTGGGGGAGAGGCTTATTGTCGGTATCGGCTGATAACGTGGGAGTCCGCTACAATGTGCTAGACCCCTGGGAGATGGATTGCTGAGGCTCACTCCCAGCACTTACTGCACGACTTTTCTGCACCCGAACCGTGCTACTCATATGCTAGCCTGGCCCAGCCAGCGTGCTTTCTGGTATAGAGGGGCGGGTAGCGCATGGAGCAAGCGCTGTATCTGAGCGTCCCTGCCCCCCTCCGCCCCTCCCCTCCCTAGTAGAGCAGCCTTGTCATGGGTTCGATGAGCTTCCCGGACACAAAAAGATAAATAACCAACACTGACGACAATTTCATGGAATTATTATCTATGCCAGGATGGCAGAGACTATTTCTTTTGCTGCAGCTGGTGTGTGTGTGTGTGTGTGTGTGTGTGTGTGTGTGTGTGTGTGTGTGTGTGTGTAGGAACACAATTGTTGCTCTGGCTCAGCAATGACATCATCAAACCTATTATCTAAAAGCTAACAACATACAGTATCGCAACGTGATGCATTGTTAGCTTGCAGATCTGCAACCTCTTGTGTTGGTCTTAAAGCTACAGGAGACATTAACCAAAGCCAGTGTGAGGATAAGATATGCCTACTTATTGAAATATAAACAAACCAATTAAAATATTTAGCACATTTTACATATCTAAACATTTTTCACTTTCCTTCTGTCGGATGAATATTGAAGAATGTTAGTAATGCGTTGCGTTAAATGATTGTGGAATAGTTTTGTTATAATTGGCGAACTTGCTTAATGTCCGGTATTGTGGAAAGCATGCAAAGCTCATTACTTTTCCCAAGTGTAAAGACCGAACAGCTGAAACAGCTTTTCAGTGCGATATGTGCATGTCAATGTGAAACAGATTTGTGCCAAGCCATGCTGCTATGCTGGGCACGGCGTAATCACAAATGAGATCTTCGCTTGCCCAGACATGCCCAGACGTTTGCTGAAGCATCAGTTTAGTCTGTGCTGACCCCAGCGGAGCCTGGTCCGTGTATGCTACGTCTGGACTATGAATTGACCTTTAGGCTATCACAGTGTTACACTATGTGTGTCTTAGTGTTGACAACATGCCACTGCTGACTCCACTTGTCGAAGTGTTCACTGCCCAAATGTCTCCATACAGCCCGTCACTGTGGTTGTACCGTAATGATGTAATGACAGTTCTTTATTACAGTGGTTCCCAAAGTGGGGTCCGGGGACCCCTAGGGGTCCTTGAGGGAGTTCCAGGGGGTCCCCAGCTAAATGAAAGTTTGGAACTAAATGGACCCTTATGGGTCTGTAACTCTGAGAGTGTATATAAATCCGTTTGTACACTCTCAGAGTTAAATTAGCATTGATTTTACAATAATATCAATTGGGGTCTCAGAGATAGAAATGCCATTAAATGGGGGTCCGTAGTCTGGGGGTCCTTGAAATCTCCTCTTATGGGGGTCCTTGGCATATATTTTCAAATGGGGGGTCCATGGGCCAAGTTGTCATTTTGGGGGTCCTTGACATGAAAAAGTTGAGGAACCACTCCTTCATTATATCTCGCCCCCCATTGCCCTGCGCCTGTTCATACACACTGTGGAGTGTCAATCTGGGCCCCACCAATCAAGCTAGCCCACCTACCGCTTCAAAAGTTATCAACCAATAATCACCATTATAGGTTACTTATGATCTTATCTACCTAATGCATGTATACTGTGGCCGGTTAAGACTGATATGAGGTTAGGGGGCTTAACGTGGCCGGTTAAAACTGATATAACATGGCCGGTTAAAACTGATATGAGGTTAGGGGACTTAACGTGACTGGTTAAGACGGAGGTTATAGGGTTACGTTTAGGGTTAGAGTTAGGGTTAGATTTAGTCGGACAACAGACATCTCTGCATTCCCTAATTGTAGCCAGTAGGCTCCCAGTACACATGCAGCAGGTCGATAAGATCGTGGTGATGAGTGATTGCGAACGCAGTGAGCCACTTACTATGACAGCAGGGGCTGAGTGTCTGTGTGTGTGTGTGTGTGTCACGCTGTGTGGTGTCACGCTGTTACACCACCGGCCCGCCACCAGAGGGCGCAGCTGTGGCACGCACGCACGCACGCACACACACACACACACACACACACACACAGGGCGCAGCTGTAGCACACACACACACAACCACACACACACGAGCTGCGTTCGCTTCACGCGTTTGCGCGTCTTACTTGTAAAGTATATATCAACATTAATGTATTACAACAATGAATACACAGTATGTGACAGTCCATCTGCACTAAATATATGAATGAATTATGGACAGTCTATAATCAACAATGAGTTGATAGACATGTACAGTCTATCATCAGTGCAAGAGTCAACAGTCAACAGTTTACAGGTCATATACTGTGCATATTAGGGCATTAACATAATAATCGAATAGTCGACTAGTCGACTAGCAAAACACTAGTCGACACTGTTAATTGACATCCGATTATTCGCTAATATTAATTTTTAATACTTTTTATGATTTTTTTTTTTTTTTTTTTTTGCTTTTCTACAGCAGACATGCAGTCATGCAGCTGTGAGCTCGGTTGTTTTGTTGGTAGTTCGCCAACTTCAGTACTAATCCATTCTTGGCTGATTGTTTTCATATCATATACAAGCCTACTGTACGTGGGTTTTGCCGTCACCCTCACTCGTGCCGTCACCCTCACTCGTGTAGGTGCGGTGGGCGGCGGTGGCACTAGCAGCATTCAAGACAGATTTTCTTTGGGAAAAGCATATGCGATATGCCTCATAGGCTCATAAGATCAATGGGGACAACTGCAGTGTGTAAATACTTTTACTATTGGTGAGTTTATTACTGTAGTTTGTTCAACAAGTTAGATTGGAGACGTGTCATCGTCATCCGGTACAGTAAAGTATAGCAGGAGTTCCTCCTCGCTCTGCCCAATATTATCCAGTTTGGTGACAGTCAAACTACAGTAGCTCTTGCCGTGATTTCATGTTTCTTCATGCTTATCCAACAAAAGTCCAGGCGTGCCGCGTGTGGCATTATTAAAAACAAACAGCCGCACGATCATAGTTCTAATATTCGCAAAAGACTCGCGATGGAGTTAAGTAGTTGATCATCTGATTCATAGCCTGGCAGCCTGCTAGCTAGCAAACCTCCCCCTAGCTTGTAGCTCCTTCTAAAAACCAAACGAACTGTTGTTGTAACTTGTTGTTGAACATTTATGGTTGTATGAAAAACATCGCAAGGTTCATTCCTTCGCCTCCTCCCCGCTTCAGTCTCCACTCCAAAACATTGTGAACAACGTAACATGCTATGCAGTATGCTGTTCCGTAGAACGGTCTTGCGCATAAAAAATAGCAGATCTACAAGCTCACAACGCGTCCATCCGTGAGTCATTGTGGACTTGCAACTTTGACTTGAAACAGCTGAGCTAATTTCGGCCAACCAGAGCGGCATTCAGCGTAATCTAGTAAGAGTGGCGACACTCGCGTTGACTCCCACTGTAACAATGGAATGCGGAAGTGCTCATTCTATCTCAATGGGATACAGTTCCAATGTTTGGAACTATAGCCCATAGGTGTCGCCACTCTCTTAGTACTATTCCACACGGCCTGCATTGAGTGCATTCACCGGCTCTGTTTTGCTTCACTCGCTGGCTGTTTCAGAACGCGATGTTTTAATGCTTGTTTGGATGGAATAAATATCATATTTTACCGCCGACTAATCGACTATAAATCGATTTTGATGGTAGTCGAGTCGACTATCAAAAATCACGTTTGGTTAATGCCCTAGTGCATATAGACAGCTAGAAGACAAGGCAAGGAAAGTTTAGTTGCGAACGCAGTGAGCCACTTACTATGACAGCAAGGGCTGAATGTCTGTGTGTGTGTGTGTGTGTGTGTGTGTGTGTGTGTGTGTGTGTCACGCTGTTACACCACCCGCCCGCCACCAGAGGGCGCAGCTGTAGCACACACACACACACACACACACACACACACACACACACACACACACAACCACACACACACGAGCTGCGTTCGCTTCCCGCGTTTGCGCGTCTTACTTGTGAGTAACTGGTTATCGGTTGATTTTCATTCGAATCCAGTGGCCCACAAGCGGGAGCCGAGGCCCGGACAGAGACTTCAGCACCACGGACAGAGAACACAGCGCAGCCCTCGGTCAGCTGATCGATGGAGGGTACCAGTATGTGGCAATGTTCACAATGCTAAATCAATGGGAAATATTTACACCTGGGAAGGCCTTTAGACAGACTATTTCCTGAGGTGGAAAGTAAGTAAGTAAGTAAGTAAGTAAGTAAGCACTACTCAATAGTCGAGGTAGTTTTTACTTTACTTGAGTATCCATTTTTCAATAATGTAAGTATACTTCCACTTCACTACATCTCAGAGGCAAACTTACTTTTTACTCCACTAGGCTGATACCGACAATAAGCATATCTGACCTTACTTACTTATACTACTTACTTACTAATGTTTAATATTTAAAGTGACTAATATTTTTATAAATATATATTTATATTATTTTACAAAACCAACGGATAAAACCCTACATATGTTGTACTGTATTGTTAGTTTGTGTTTGAAAATAGCCAATGTAGAAGCTCACAACGACACACGCAGCTGGGTTGTGATCTGTAGTTTTTGAGGGTTTTTAACTTTTTTTGTACTTTAAGTCCAATCCACTTTATTTATATTATTCCACAACTGCAAAAAGCAGTGGTGGAAAAAGTACTCAAATCTTTTACTTAAGTAAAAGTATAAATCCTGCAATGTAAATGTATTCCGTTACAAGTAGTAAAAGTACTAAAAGTACTCATATTGCAGAATGTCCCATTTCAAAGTTTCAAATTTCAAAATGTGTACAAAAATGAGACGCATTGTGAGTTTGTATAGACCTACTATTCAAATTGCTGTAATGTAGCTGGGTTGAAGTGGTTAATGTATGTTTTCTAATCAAAATTAAAATCTCCAAAGTAACTATAGTAACTAAAGTTTTCAAATAATTCTATTGGAGTAAAAGTAAAAAATTTGGCTCAGTGGAGTAGAACGAAAGTATTGTAAATTGTTAATACTCGATCATATTACAAATACCTCAAAACACTGAACAGTACTTGTAAATGTACTTACAGTAGCTACTGACAAAAAGTTTAAAGCTAAATACACTGCAACGCTAAAACATGTAGAGCAAGACCACGCAGTAAAAAAAAAGAACACATAAGAACAAAGCCAAACAAAAACCACAGACATTCTCAAACGGAATTAAAAGCCAAGGTGTAAATTGGTGTGTGAGATTAAAAGGTCTTGATATTCTGATGCCAATAATTGTGTGACTGCCAGGCAGTGGGCGACACGCCGCAGCTAAATAACCAATTAAGACTATATTATGTTGAACTTTGCAGAGAGAGCATCGGGCTGCCTCTCCAGGGGTGCTATATAGAGCCATTTGTGCACCTGTATGACATGTGCATGATTAAGCTGTGGCTCATTGCGGGGGTTATGTAAGCAGCGTTCATACCGTGGAAAATCTACATACATTAGTCAACTGTAACAAAACGGTTAGACTGACTGTATCAGTACATGTTCCATCCAGGTCTCCATGTTTCCAGACAAAGTTACACTTCATGGTGGGGAAACTGTACATACTGTACATCACATCAAAGCACCCTGTTTGTAACTTTGTTATGCAATGTGTAAGAGAGAGAGAGAGAGAGAGAGAGAGAGAGATGCATATTAGCAGTACAGAATTTGTGCCCACTGTCACAGGTCATTTTAGACCCATCTGTACATCCTGTGGTTTAGTTAACTCAATCTGTCTCTCCAACCGTTCATCTGAATTCAGTATATTTTATTTATTTCAGGGATAGTAGTGGTCTTGTTTAGAGCTGGGATCGGGCAACCACAGGTGGGTCTTGACAAAGGGTGAATTGTGCAGAGGCAGTATGTATGTATATTATAGCCTACTGTATATTGCCCTGATTCAGTCAATACACAATCATGGAACCTTTCTTGGCTTTAACTAACACACACACACACACACACACACACACACACACACACACCTCTCATTTTATCAAACACAAGTCAGGATTGTTCTGAAAAACACCACGCACACGCACGCGCACACGCGCACACACACACACACACACACACACACACACACACACACACACACACACACACACACACACACACACACACACACACACACACACACACACACACACACACACACACACACACACACTCTCATTTTATCAAACACAAGTCAGGATTGTTCTGCCAGCAGTGGAATCCTTCAACTGAAGCAGTGATTCACAGAAAAACAACACACACGCACGCATGCACGCGCGTACACACACGAGCACGCATGCATGTACAATTGTACACACACACACACACACACACACACACACACACACACACACACACACACACACACACACACACACACACACACACACACACACACACACACACACACGCACACACACACAGGTGCTATGTGAGCGAGGTATCCCCCCATATTAGATTGGAGTGCTAAGGTATCTTGGAGGGCAGTGCATCTTGGGAGTTATTTCTACCTGTTTCCATTGCAGAGAGGCCCCAGCACCTTTATCTGGAACCTTAAAACCTAGTCTATTCCCATGGCGCCGCAGTAATATGTAGCAGCCCAAGGGAAAAAACACACAATCTAGGGCCTTTCATAATCATAGCTCAGCTAAAGCAGAGCTATAAATCAAACAGCGACAGATACAATTGAATTCCTGGACGATTTTGAACTACCAAGACCCTTTAAACACATTAGAGAATTAATCTTAATCCATATGCCCTCTTTTAGTTTTGTATTTTTTATTTTTTTCTGTTAAGCACAAATATGTGCAATGATATTTTGGGTTGCCCTGAGCTGCTGGTGTTTTATTTAATTTGTCCAGATACTGGTGTGCGCTGCAAACACAGTCAGTAAACAGAACCGGAAGGTTGATAATAACCCAGTGTATACTTACGGTATACATATCCAATAACGTTTCCAAGTTAGTGGGCGTATATACATATAGGCAAATGGAAATTATGAATCACATGACTCAGTGGTATACATGCCAATATGCCATACTAGACATTCTCTCTCTTTCATACATTGTTTTTATGAATAACATAACAGCTTTGATGATGTATATTATCGCCTTCGGCTCATGCCTGCGGCCACAGCTGTGATGTTATTAACTATTTACACACATTCCCTGATGTGTTGTATTGCTTACGGTAACCACCCAAATATGAAATGCCCTGTTTTGAGCATAGATCTGCAATTTTCGCTATGAAAATGTGTAAACAATTCTGAATATTTGAAACATTTAGCCTATTATGACATTCCCAAAGTAAGGATGCCATGGTTGAAAGTGGTTAACTAAAGTAGAGAGGTACGTTTGTTTTCTAGAACAGCTATAGCATTTGTTTTTGTCCCTGTCCTTTACGTTAAACATCTTCATGATGTGATATCTTGGAACATATAGTCACAGTACATCTGTACAGAATGGTGGCATCATTCTGGCAATGACCCTACTGTTGACAATGACAAGAGAGAGAGAGATGTTGAGAAGCAAGGGTTATGCCAAGGTTATGCTGAGACAAGATCAGGAGAAAGAGAAAGATAAAAAGATTAGTGTAACTGAAATAGAACGGACTGGCTTTTATCTAAACAACTGGGGTCTTAGTTTGGGAGGATTGTTTTTTTCTTCTGCCAAATACCGTTTGAGCTTTTCACAACTCAATTTCTCTGCTTCTGTTCTTAAAAAGTGATGTTCTTTTCTAAAGTTGGGTTTAACGATCCAAACAGATGGAGACAGAAAAGGAGATAAAAAAAAATTAAGCATTGTTTGAGGACAAGTTTGATTGTGTCCGTCCCATACTATTACATGTATTGGATTATGGACAGTATGAAATCTCTCCGAAAGTCTGTCAGTTGTTAGGGATAGCTTCTGACAAAAATGTGTGTGATATACTGAATCGTTTTGAAAGGTATCACTAGTATCACTTGGGACGGGAGGTACAGCAGAGCAGTGTCCTTGGGCAAGACACTGAACCCCACATTTCCTCCAATGAGTCGGCCGGTGCTAGCTTGCCACCATTGGTGTGTGAATGTGAGAAGTGAGGGCACTGGCGTCGACTGTTCACCAATATTCACCTCCCAATGTATGAATTCATGGATCAGAGTGAGTGCATTTTCAGGCACCGGCGGCAACAGCCCGACACCCTACCCTAACCTCACAGGGAAGCCATGGCTGATTTTTAACCGGCAACACATGTTGCAGCTGTTATCGGCTGTTGCGCCGTCGGCCGCCGAACGTACCGACACGGAGCGGCAGTGGAGTGCCATAATCCCTCCACCTTCCCTAGCAGGTGCCACCCCTCCCCCCCAGCAGCGTCGCATCTTGTTGCCGGTGCCAGAGAATGCACTCGCCCCTTCTGCATTGTAAGCGCTTTGCTATGCATAGACAAGTGCAATAAAAATGCATACTGCTTGTGCCTATACTGTATTAGCGTATATGTTTCCCCCCCCCCCATTCTCCACCCCTGTCCTCTTGCCCACCTGCTGCCCCCACTTTTGCCTTGTGACCCGTTGTGCTAGGTCATCAATTCTATGAATTGTGATCATGTGGAAGTAAAGCTATGCCACTTTAATAACCCACCAAGTGATAACTGTAACATATTTTGAGATATGTATGATAAATTCCCCAAAGAACATTATTAAATTGCTTCGCTACAGACATTACCTCAGCAATAAAATTACTTAAGTGTGCACAAACTTACGTAACTATCTAATTTGACATCTGCATAAAAAAGTTGGCAGCAATATAAAAGATCAAACAATATCTGGAATGTTTCAGTAAACGGGATGTGATTGCCTAAATGGAATGTGAGTGCTGGCATAATAGCTTAGCTGGTGTGCTCTGCAATTGTGATGAGCCAATAAAATGGATCTAATCAAAAACAATCTTTTAATTCACTTTAATCTTGAGGATTTGATGGAAGAAAGTGCGCGGGTGAATGACCTGAGCATGTATTTGGATCTAATTAGCTGTGTAACGTGAGAAGTTTTGCTGATGAGCCAGACTGAGCACGGGGGAGAGGGTTGCATATAAACTCATTTGAATATACACAACATAGCAGTTGGGTTAGAGTTATACCCAGCCACCCACAACACTGGGCTGGGACCAACTGATTAATTTTGATCACTTAATTACAAAAAACATAACGCAATTAAATATATATATATTCAACCAACAGACAACCAACACCAGTGCACACAATGGGAGAAGAAGCCATCAGACAGATTTGTGTGGCCCAGTGGTTTTGACATTGATTAACTCAAATCTATTTTAATTTAAATAAAAAATCCTCCTCAGGTCAAATATTGATATGCGATTAATTTGATTAATTAAATAAGTGTTTTAATCAAGTCCCAGCCCTACCTGAAGTATGTAATAATCTACATGTCCAGATGTATGCAGATGATGCTGTTGTACTTGCCCATGGTAAAAGCTATGCAGATGTGTCAATAATTCTAACCTCAGCCCTGACAAGCATTCAAGACTGGCTTATAGATTAATGTCTGCTCTTGAATGCCAAAAAGACAGTCTGCATGGCCTTCTCCAAAAGACCAGTTGTGTTGGAGTCCTCAGGTGTGTTTCTGGGTGGATAGGAACTTGACCTTGTCCCAGAGTTCAAGTAGCCTACCTCGGAGTCATATTAGACTCAACCCTAACCATTAAAAACATGTGAAGAAAGTCACTAATAAGTTTAAATTCAACCTTCACATTTTTAAATTAGACCATTGCTGACAGTTGGAGCGGCCAGATGGTATCTTCACTGTATGATCCTATCACACATTGAATACTGTTTCACAAACTGGCCTTGCACAGGTGTGACTGCTCTCAAACCCATAGAACAGCTCTGCAAGAGCGCGCTCAAAGTGTTTGACAGGAAGCCCCACTCATATCATCATTGTAACATCCTCCGGAGGCTAAAAAGACCCTACATGGTCTGTGCCCGCTCCCCCTAGGTGAATTCATTAAACGAAAGCCTGATAGGGGAATCAGTACCAGAGCCACCACTCGAGGAGACTGCGAAGTGCCGCACCGGCAAACAACATTCGGCCAAAATGTCCTCTCAGTACAGGGTTCAATTCAATTCAATTCAATTTTATTATAGTGTCAAATCACAACGAGTTGTCTCAAGACCCTTTACAACCAACAAAGATCCACCCAGAGCAAGCAATATTGCGAATTTGCGACAATGGTAACGAAAACGGGGGTAGAGGGAGAGAGAGAGAGATAGACAGAGAGAAATAGACAGAAATTATCACCAAAAGCACGTTCTTTATATTTACAAAACTCAAGTTGGCTTGACATACAGGGTTTTGTAGCATGGAATGGCCTTCCTCTGCGTATAAGGTACTGTGCTACATTTCCCTCTTTTAAATACAATCTGGAAAAAATGGTTGCTTGAAAACCAAAGCTGCAACCATTCATGATTATTTTAGGTGTATTTATTTTGTTATGATGTGTTCCCTATGTAATGTTATGTAAATGTATTCCACTGTTTGACTGTCTGTTTTTCCGTTTTGTGTTTCCTGTGAGGACTGCGGATGAAAATGTGCAACTGTGCTATATCTGGTGTATTTACGTCCAACGTCCCTTAATATGCATTGTCCTGTCCAAATAAACAAATAAAGTAAAGTAAAGTAATATATTTTTCCAATGTCTGATAACTGGTTGAAATTATCACCAAAAGCACGTTCTTTATATTTACAAAACTCAAGTTGGCTTGACATACAGTAGGTTTCCTATAGTTTAAATGTTCTCCTCCCTTTTTCCAAGTCATTTAATTCATACCAAACATTGCTTTCCCCCATTTGCATAGAAGAGCTACGAAGGTCAACGCAGACATGCAGTAAAATGAAACAAATGCTACTGTCAATGCCCCAGATGCTGCTCATTGTATCCCATCTATTTGCTGCTGAACTGAATTTGCTATGCAATAACTCTCAGTCATCTGCTAAATACAATGAGGGGATTCCACCCATGTGCTGTGACTGCATTAGTTCATAGCTAACTAATATGACGCCATTACACTGTCTTCTCCCTAAGAATAGAGAAAGGTTTTATTGGAATGGCATAAATGCAGTAAATATTGACCTGCACTGTTACACAGCACATGGTGAACTGCAGAGGCTGAAAATATGGAATGACAAGAAATGAGACTCCAGCTCCTTGGAGAGTTACATGTGAATGACTTGAACTGAGACTTCAGAACCTGGACAGTTACTGTATACAGTATATACACACACACACACACACACACACACACACACACACACACACACACACACACACACACACAGTATATACACAGTATATACACTGTGAATGACTTGATCAGAGACTTCAGCACCATAGACAGTTACATCTGTACTGTGATGACTTGAACTGAGACTGAATTGCAGCACCACGGACAGTTACATGACTTGAACTGAGACTCCAGCGTAATGGACAGTTACAACATCCAGACAAAAGGTGGTAATCAATCACAGCTGGTTCAGGTGTGGAGAGAAAACCATGCAACCCGTCTAAGTCTTTGTCTGTCAACCTGCCGTCCCTATTTCAGGCATGTCCTTATAGCCACAATCTTTCAAAATGGGAAAAAGGACAGAGATAATAAGAAGGAAAAGGTAGCAAATCTGCTTTTCCCCCATTTGTTATACAACAAAAGTATATAGTGGTTAAGTGACTAACCCATATGAGTGACAGTAATTCATCATCTTCATCTTCAGTAACTTTCTGGCAGTTTAGATGGTGTTAATCTGCATAGCAAGAACAATGTTTGATTGATAGTATCAACCTTGAAATGTTCTTCGCTTGAAATGTTCTTAGCTTGAAATGTTCTTAGCTCATCACTGTTATGTTCTTAGCTTATACACGATTCATGATAACTACTTTTTATATATGTGATGTATGACATGCTTTGTTTTTGCTTAAATGTAAGTCGCTCTGGATCAAGAGCGTCTGCTAAATGCCTAAATTGTAAATTGTAAATTTGAAATGGGAATCGGTTAACCATTTGATGTAGCCTACAAGGAAGGCTGGTACATTATGACAATGACTGCAATACAAATCAACTATATATGGGATAATGAACAGTGAGGCTATTGGAAAATAAACCCTGACCCTGGTGAAGCAGAACTGACCCAAGCATTATCACACCTTTTAAATGGTTACTGTACTCACAAAGTCAATCAATAACTTGAAACAAAATATTGCTTTACAGCATCCACTTCAATGCTAATGTAAATCGAGGCAAGGCACTGGTCTGTTATTGAGAAAAGCTACTATCTGTTTACTATCAAGAGACTCCAGAATACCTTCAAAGTTTCTTTATTAAAAATTGTTAATTTATAATTAATTACAATTAATAATTGTGTTAATTAAAGATGAACATAATATAGGCAAAACATTTCAAACATATTGAAACATTGTCTAACATAAAAACGTAAAATGTGATACGGTATATTGAACTCTGGCAGGGCTTGCATTTTCTGCCGATTCCAATATTTTCAATATTTTCATGTGACATGCACCGTTGCACGACAAAGTACAAAATAAAGTGGTTACGAGAACTGAAAGATAACGGTTCAGGAAGAGCCTGTGCATTTAGTGGTCTTAATGGACTGGTATCATCTTACATACAGTATCCTGACATGGATATATATTTTTGAATTTAGTTGTCTGATTAAGCCAGTTGGAACGGCAAGTCATACTCTCATGATGTGATGATTTGAATCAAATAAAAAATCACTGAACTACGTCCAAACTATTGCACTTAGCATATAGCTACTGTACCATATGGTGCAAATGGTATGAGATAATGATGTCAACACACATACTCCGAAATGAACATACAAGTATCTTCTCCACATCAGAGCTTGTTGCCTCTGTGGAGACGCATCGTGAGTCTCGAGGGAGAGTGGCGCAGACGTCCCACACAGTGAATTAGTCAGTACTTAACCCTGACACTTCCTCCTAGCCTCCCGTTTTCTCCTCTAATTACCATCTCTTCCCTGCCAGTAATTAAGTCGTCCCACAGCGGGGGCTGATTATTGTTAGGTTGGAAAGGGGAAGTGGCACTGAGTCCCTCCCCAGATCAGCCCCTGTTGATTCCCCCAAAATTGCAGCTGAGCAAAGGAGATCAACGCCCAGTCTCTGTTTCAGCCCTGTGATTGCGCGGAGCCCCAGGAAATGTGTGTGTGTGTGTGTGTGTGTGTGTGTGTGTGTGTGTGTGTGTGTGTGTGTGTGTGTGTGTGTTTGTGTGTGTGTGTGTGTGTGTGTTTGCATTGTTTTGAACACAAAAGCTGTTGACAATCATTTGGCCTAATCGCTGGTACGAATTATTAAAGTTAACCCTTTGATGTAGTGTTCAACTGTTTTGTAAAGCACATTTTAAGTTACTGGGCCTACATCTTATTTGAACTCAACCGGACTAAGCACTTTAGGGATGTTTATGGTGTAAAAAGAAAAAGAAAAACACTACTGTAGATGATGGGGGAAAAAAAATATGATCATTAATTTTGTTATTATGATTAGGTCTAGTTTTATTATGCTAAAATATTTTTTCACAATCCCAATTTCATCCTTGAATAAACTGTTCAATCAGTCAGCTAATACTGCACCACAAATGGCTATGGCACCTGCCACTTCTGTGGCTTGTGGTCCTCTGACACTCAGGGGAACAGACACTGTAGTACGCTTCAAGCGTGGCAAGGGGTTACAAGCCAGATCAGATGGAATTGCTGTCATGACAGGGGCTCTCTCTTGAATGTCTGGGGATAACAGATGTATTCTGTGTGTATCGAGCAGATCAATGCACAACAGGTGTGCAGCCACACCCAGCTCAGAATCCAATTAATTTGCTTTTCTGAAAAATGTTCTTCCACTGTACAAATAAGGAAAGCCTTCCGATATGTCTATGTATATCGTGTAACCTGTAATGTATTGTATACTTCCGATTGTATACTTTTATGAATCTGTGCTCCTAACCATCATCATGGTCATGATCATGGTTGTGAGTTAAATAAATGATGATGATGATGATGATGATGATTTGGAATCTGGATAGATTTGCTTGATTGGCATGGCTTCATATTCATATTCCACCCCATATTCATAAGAAAATGGGGTAGAAAAAATGCTTTCCTCGGCTGAACCAGAATATGCCTGACCCAAGTTCACCCTCAGGCCCAAACAAAGGCGCAGAGAGAATCTGTAAGTAAGATGACATATTGCTCAACACAGCAATCTGTATTCTGACCGCGAGTTGGGGGATCCAATCAAGACTAGCCCTGAAGAAATGGAAGATTTCCTGGCAATACTACTATTCGTGGGTGTTTTCAGCTTCCCAGCCACAGAGGACTACTGGCACCACGAATCATGTTTCACTTTCAACATGATAGCTGATATCATGCCCAGGAAAAGATTCAGGCTGTTATGCCGGTGCATTCAGTTTAGTGATAATCAGCAATGCAATGACAGCCAAGACCAGTTCAACAAAATTAACCCACTTTGTGTGTCCTGATCCCATCCACCTACAAGCACAGTCTGGATGAGGTCATGGTGGCATTCAGTATAAAGTCTAAAAGCTAAATGTACAAGCTTGCAAAGCATTGCAAGGACCTGTGAGCTGAGCTAGTAGATCGACTGTTTCCCGCGAAGAGATTCGGTGTAAGCTTGTGCTACCTCTAGGGGCCAAAGTACTGTTGACAACGTTAGCGTTATGCAAAACCACAACACCGGGGGCTTTCAGTCTTCTTCTGCGACAACGTGATTCACCAGTTTCAACTTGCAGTCAAGTGCATCGACACTGTCTGATCAAAGCGCATTGGCGGAGATCCCCTGGTAGCAGACAAAGAGGTGATTGCTGAAAGGATGTGGAGCTTTTGATTACAGGTCTGCTGAAGGGGAGATCGCAGTGAAATGGCTTGACAACAAACATGTCAACCCGCTGAGCAATGCCTGTGGGACTGGGACTGTCAAACGATGGAGCAAAGAGGCCGACGCACCGATTTCCGTCACATGCCCATCACTCATTCCCGCCTACAAGCAGCACATGGGAGGCATTGATTTTCTTTTGACATGCCGGTACAATTGCACAAGACCCCACACACCGAGTCAAGGTACAGTGGTATGTTTGCTTGGAATTGGATACATCCTTGACTTCAACAAGAGGTACTGGCATTCACCCACAGTTTGAAGCAAGTCAGCGTCCAAAGTTCCCCAGTCCATCCTACTCCTCTCTACCACACGTCATATAAGAAGAGACATTACACCTCAAGATCCTCATAACCACAACCACACGTGTGTTTTGACAACTGCGGACATTTGCTACTGCAGTGTGACAAGCGGGGGAAGATCAACCACTGTCCAAAGAGTGTGTTCAGATGCTAGGGATTTGACTAATTCTACGTGTTTTGGTATTTGTAAATGCATTTTGATACACATGCTATTAGTCATATTAATTTAGTTTGTATTTATTTTTTATTAATAGTCATATAGATATGAATAGAAATATATTTACGGTAAGTGTAGTGCATGCAGAATCTATGTAGATACTTGAACATAGACTTTTACTATGAGCCTATATTAGAATATTATTGCCTCAAGGGGGAAACAAATATTAAGGCTCCAATGTAGATCTGGGGCCAGTCTGTGATATCAGTCCTCCATGATATCCGTCTACAGTATGTATCAATGACATACAGTATAGTATGACCCCAGATTTGGGCCCAATCAGAGAGAGCTATATAGGCTACTGCCTTCCATTACAAAAATCTATAAATGTGCAGAATCTCTGCATATCTTTCCTTTGTCAGTGCAGGGGTTTGCGAGAGGACAGGCACACACATCTTATAGGTGGCAAGCCTCCTGCAGAGCCATGCCATAAAAATAGAAATGCTGGAATTACACAGCCCCAATGGCTGTAAGTCACGAGTCTAATGTGACAGATCCGAAAATTGGCTAATGAAAGTCAGTTTCTGGATATAGAGAGACGTGCAGTAATGTTAAAGAGAGAAGGCGTAGGGGGCAGTAGGGGAGTATGCTGTTGTGAGGGAGCCCCTGATTAGTTCTCACCTTCACACTGACCTCGCTGTCAGGCTACCTGCCTGCCCTCTCTCCCCCATTTTGACACACACACACACACACACACACACACACACACACACACACACACACACACACACACACACACACACACACACACACACACACACACACACACACACACACACACACACACACACACACACACACACACACACACACACATCCTTCTCTCTGTCTCTGTCAATCATACCTTCTCTCTCATGCACTTTTGGCCTCTCCATTGCTGTCTTGCTGCTTAATGGTGACTCAACTCCTTCAATATTTCTGTCTTCTCACTATACATCATGTCCCATCTCTCTTGACTTTCTGATCTCTCTCTCTCTCTCTCTCTCTCTCTCTCTCTCTCTCTCTCTCTCTCTCTCTCTCTCCCCCTCCCTATCTCTCTCTCCCCCTCCCTCTCTCTCTCTCCCCCTCCCTCTCTCTCCCCCTCCCTCCCTCTCCCTCTCTCTGCGTGTGTGGCTGCCGCCCGCTGAATTAAACATTCCCCTCAGCCTGTCTCAGCAAATCTGCAGACTGCATCTAAATGACCGGCCCCGTTGCTCTCTCCAATTACGGATGGCTCATCTTCCAAACTCATTCAGCAGAGGCCGCGAGTAGGACAAGAGATATGTATTGTCTCCGTTAAAAATAAACGTGGCCTAGATCAGTGCCCTCTGACAGGCATTAAATTCACACAGAACACATGAAGGAGTTCACAGAAAGCTCATTATACTGTACAATACTGTACAATGCTGAACGGTGCGTTAAAGTAACACAGGGTCCTAAACCCTACAGTATATGCAGGGTCTCCCAGGGGTCTATCTATACTTGGTCCACTCCTTTTTCGCGGGAAATAGCTATTCTCGCTGAATGTTCACCGCCCCCGAATAGGTTGCTTAAGGCAGGACTGAAATGCTGCATCCGTCTCATCAAAGCGGAGGTTAACTAGATGTTTGCGTATGCAAATATGTCCTGCATATCATTCACTAATGTCTAGTTCTACTTCTGATCAGGTGACTGTCTGTGAACTGATTAGAGGAGAGACTAATTAAGCTGATGAAGAAAATGTTCAATTAGAGAGGTGCATAATCCCCTTACATTGAACAAATTGTGCTAGACCAGGGTGGCAAATTAATGAGGATGTCTTGTCTCTCAAACACCACAGCTGGATTTATGCAGCATGTATGCTAAACATGGGGTTCGTTTAATTTCATGTCATGAACATGGACTTGTGAAGATCATAAATCTCCAAGCTTACAATATTGTGTTAAATTATTTGTTTCACTACTAAGATAACTAATCTTAATTATAAGACCATAATACAGACTAAAATAAAAATATTTTTTACGCATATAATAATGCAATATAACTATTTATATAATTCATTGTGATTTAAATCTCAAACAAACACTTGCCCGGTCGGGGGAACCTGAAATCAAACTCCACCTGCCCGAAGGTTTTATTTACATGCCAGGGGCAGGTGGCATTAGTGTTGATGCCTGAAAGGCATCATTAAAAGCCTAGCAACCACATGCTGAACAATTTTGCACCTATTGAGCTTGTTTGTTTATTTCTACACCATTGCAATAGTAGAGGATGCAATAAATAAAAACTTGTATCATGATTTTGGTGTCTTTCTAAAACTATTCTGAGATGATGAAAACTAAAGGACCAAGTGAAGACTGAATTTGAGACTGTAAGTGTCCAAGTGTGAATACATAATTTGACGCAAATAAAGTATATTCATGAGGTTGGTTGAGGTTTCTGCATATGGCTATGCAAAAGATAATGTAGAGTTTCTCACTTTGGATGAAATGTGATGCTATAATTGCTATAATTAAGATTGCACTAAGAGTGTTTAACAGCATGTGTCAAAATAGATGTGTTATGCCCTGCTTACATTCACAATATGTAATAGTTTCTTATTTATTATTTCTTTAAACTTTTTATTGAGCCAATTACAAAGCAGTTTTTTCTTTTTTGTGTATGTTACATAACTTCTGCAATACTGATTTGAGCTTTGTGCTAAATCTGAAGCTGAGCGCACACTATAGGAGAAATGGGGAGATTTGGGGTTGGAAGCCTCTACACAATCGGCTTTCCCGTGCTTCAAGGCTGATCGGAAACGATTATCTGCCCAGATTATCCTGTCTTGTGAGGGGTTCAAAGATCCAATCTCAAACCTACAGAAGAGCGGGCCGGCCTGATCAAACATGTTTCATATTTATTTGGATGATTACATCGCTAGTAGCTACTGTCCGAGTGGATACTAGACCAACTGGAAAACAAACAGTGCTTAACATATTGATAGCCAGGTATTAAAATAATTCTTCAGCCACCTCCTATGTATTTCATTGCTTTTACCTTATTCTGTCGACCCACTGGACACGGAGCGGGAACCGCATATAAACAAAGGCTAGTGGTGGACGATCATCTTTTCTTTCAGGCGGAGAATACATTTTGTAAACGGGATCATTGGTTCTTTAGTTATGGGCCGTTGAATATATTGTTTTTCCCAAAAACACAATCTGGAAAAAGAATATATGTATATATTTTTTTCACTTCCGGTTCATTTCTGGTTGTATACGTCTCCTAGCAAGCTCCTGGGTCGTCCATGGCAGTCAATGTGCTACTCTATCAATGCCGCCCTCTAGTGGCATCTATAGGCTATTACTGCCGCACGCATACACCACCGGTAACACCTACTTCCGGGAACACGGAAGCATTTCAGGCGTGGACCTTATTGTGTGTTGTGATCCAGAAAGCTGAAGCGGATCCGTGCGTCCCCCGACTTTTTTTATTGCCATGCCGTAACAAAACCGATCACTTCTTACTGTACATCTGTACGATAGTCTGTGCAACTGGAGGAAACCGCAAAACAATCCAGTCCAAACATAGTATACCGTTTTTGTCGTTCATTTGGACATCTGACTCTGAGTGATGCCTAAGTGTTGTTTTTCCACAGATCATTGTAAGAATTGATTTAAAACCCAGGACATATTCTCAGTGTTTGATCAGTGGCTGAGGTTAGCCTCCCCATTCACTCACCACAGCATCCCCTCTCAACCCCTGATCAATGAGGGCCGTGCTATTTTCAGAAACATTTTCATTCTAAATAACAACCTCCATCTCGCTCCTTTGATTACAGTGAAATGTTGATTTGCAGCCTTTAAAATGCATTAATGGTTATACCAGATTTGCATTTATATTGGATTTTCCCTCAGCCACACAAGAACTTGAGATAGAGGCCCACAAACAAAGACCAAACAGTGAACTCGCATCATCTGAAACACATTCGACCTCATAATAGAGTACAAGCTACAGAGATGCTAGCCTGAGCAAAACAGGCCATTGAGTTTCACCACTCACTCAAGCAGAGATTGATATGCACAGTCAATAACGATTCAATCTGAGGCAAGTAGTGCAACACACAGCAAGCATCGAGAGTGGCTGTCTTGTGTATGATGAATGCTATACAGGAAATGCACACTCATGCATAGCATCTGCATAAAATGTTGAGAAAACGGTTGTTCAGCTTTGCGATTGCAATTGACAGTGACATGTCAGTGACAATTGCTACTTGCAAAGCTTTCTAATCATTTCTTTAAGGGACATGCATAAATCTAGGTGTAGAGGGTAATTGTTGGCCTGTGGGGTCTTTTCCCTTCAAATGATGGTGACCTTTTCAGATTACCCAGCAAGTGGCTGGCACATCCAAATCTGTGTGTTTGGCCTTCGGAATGAGGCACAGTGCCCGGGTTATTAAAGATGAGGGAGATTTGTTTGTTGCTGATCAGGTTGGCATTGTCCCGGCAGTACGCCTCCAGGGTAATCTCTCTTGATAAGAGAGTCGGAGAGGAATGGATGCTTTGTCTCTCCACAAATCTGATTCAGCCACTTTCCACCACTAAAACGCCAAGACAGAGGGAGCCCCTGGGGAAATTTACAAAGCGATTCAGTCCTCATTGCCGGTTAGAGTAGAGCATTTATTACTTTTTTGACGTACTTGTTTGGAAGCCAGAAAGAAGTAGAACAACTAAAATACAAAAAACTGCAAATGGTCGCTTTGTTACTTCTTAAGGTATAATTGATTTAATAAAGAACTCCATGGCCTTTGAGATTGTCCTAAAAATGTTGTGCTTGATAAACACAGTAGTAGTTATATTACACGTATTACTGAACATCACATCATTTAAGAGACTATAATTGTCTCCACCAGGCCGAAGGCATGTGGGGAGAGTATGTTTTGCACTCCGTCCGTCCGTTTGTGTGTCCGTCCGTCCGTCCGTCCGTGTGTCCGTGACCAGCTAATCTCGGCCACCGTTAACCTGGTCGATGCCACATTTTGCACACACACTCCCTGGATGCCAACCATGAACCTCTGCCCCAAACTTTCCAGAACGGCCTGTTATAGCGCCACCAGGAGGCCGCTTTGTGCAAAACAAGTTTTTGCACAGTACACCTACAGATTTTGTCCAAACATCACGCAAATTGGTACACAGTCTCTCTAGAGCCATTCAACGAAACGGGTCTTTCAGATTTATCAGACTCCATCCTGATTGGTTAAGATTGGCTTCCAAAGTTCACAGGAGTGCTCAGTTTCAAACAAAATGCTGCAAATCATGAACACATCGCGTGATTTCCGTGAAATTGTGCACCCACATTCCCACTAGGCCGAGGACGAAATGCCACATGAACAATTTCAACTCAGCCTCAAGGTGGCGCTATAACTGGCCGAAAAGTGTTTTTACCTCTAACTGCACGGATCTGTGGATAACCTGGTGGAGACCTGTGCCCGGAAGGGCACTTTTTCTAGTTTAGACATCGTTACAGGGGAATTCAAAATCGAAAATTATATTCTGGGGTCTGTATGATTATTTACAGTGATACACTGAATGTTGCAGTATTTATGTATATTCTCATTAGTTGCAGATCTACAAGCTCACAATGCATCGTGATTCGTGACACATTGTGAGCTTTTAACCCATTCTGACCTGAGATCAGATTCATACGAGGTTTCCGCCGGACACACACTGGTCCTGATGAACCCATTCTGACCTGAGATCAGATTCTAAAAATGTCAAAAATAGCAGACCTACAAGCTCGTATCGCGCCACTCGGTGGCGCGATATGAGCTTGTAGATCTGCTATTTTTAAATAGCTAAAGCATAACATGATGCCGACACCAAAATGGGTGCCCGGTCAGAATGGGTTAAATGGCCGAAATATATGTATGGGGCTGAAGTGGGTAATGTATGTTTTGTAATAATAATCAAAATGTACAAATTAACTAGTTACTAAAGTTTTCAAATAAATGTAGTGGAGTAAAAGTACAATATTTGGATCTGAGGTAAAAGTAAAAGTATTGGAAATACCTCACAATTGTATTTAAATAATTGTACTTATGACCAGAGGATTGCAAAAGGGGAGTATTATAGGTTTTTATGATTTTGTCCTTGCATGCCACTTGATAGACGTCTCAGAGAACTTTGTCCCAGCCCTGCACATGTCTGACAGATGTGACTGCAGATATTACATTTTTAATGGTAAGTGCACTCTACTCTTCGCGGCATCCATGCAGTATTTAATTGACCTGTGATGAGCAAGGCAATTTGATGCCTCTATAATGGTTTAAAAAAAGAGAGGGGAAGAAATAGCAAAAAACAAGAGAGAAAGTGGGGAGATACAATAGGGGGCTGCTTTGTGCCCAGCAAACCCCCTCCTCACCCTCCCTCCACACACTGACGGCTGCATGATGTCTTTGGGATTTAGCCCATTCTGAACGGGCACCCATTTTGGTGTCGGCATCATGTTATGCTTTAGCTATTTAAAAATAGCAGATCTACAAGCTCATATCGCGCCACCGAGTGGCGCGATACGAGCTTGTAGGTCTGCTATTTTTGTAAAAATCGAAGAACGACTGACATTTTTAGAATCTGATCTCAGGTCAGAATGGGTTAATCAGACCAGTGTGTGTCCAGTGGAAAACCTCGTATGAATCTGATCTCAGGTCAGAATGGGTTAAGACGCACAGCTTCTGAGATTCCTGCCTGTGTGCAACGTCCCAGTCAAGCTCCATATTATGCAAATGAGCTGTTTACTGTTCATGTGACAATATTAAGGCTGTCAAGGCAGCAGGGAGTTGGGCTGCAGTATAAGCTATCAACAGACACCCTGTTAGAGAATTGCCAAATGAAGGTGTAAAACCATTCTTTCACATTCTCTCTCTCGCTCTCTCCCTGAGACCTTACGCTACACAGTACAAGGAAATCAAAGTACATGACTGTGACAAGGATGCTCCTAGATTTCAATTTGCAATACCTCACCAGTCAGCTGTAAGAAGATTTGCAATGCAAAAGGCAAAGCAAACAGAGGCGGAAAAAGATACATATTTTGAATGTCATGACAGCAGTGTGTCAAAACACACTGCTTGGCGCCAAGAATACATGAAAGTGTTGTAGCCTACTACAACAATGCATGAAGTCGTTTTAAAGCTGCTACAGTATAAACAATAATATGTCAAAATTGTAATGACTTTTTATATTATTATTATTATTCAGACAGCCAGCAATGGGTAGAATGCTCCTAAAGAAATGTAGTCTCTGTGACACATCTGCATTCAAAGATTTTCCTAGAAGCTTTGTCATTGGTCGATCTGCGACCAGGTTTTTTTTCGTCCAATGACAAAGCTTCTAGGAACATCTTTGAATGCAGATTGCGGCCACTAGATCGCGTGTCACAGAGCGTTCTACGCATTGCTGGCTGTCTGAATGCCATTTTTTGACATATTATTTAATTATTTGTATTGTATGCCATTATTTGCTACTCTCAAATGAGAGTAAATGACAATAACTCCATTGTTACTAATAAGTCATTTTGGTAAACATTTTAGTTTTGACATTTTCAAGGTTGCAGAGCTCTTCTGCTGCACATTGCAGTGTTCTGCACATGACTGATCAATCATGATGTTCTAATTTAAATAATCCCTGGGACTGTCTTGAAGGGTTCATATTTCGTTGTGCCTCAAATTCTCAGGGCAATATCTTTGTACGTTACTTCTTACTTCCCACATTAATCATTTGGATTGCATCTTCCTTCAATATGACACACAATGACTTAAGTAAATCAGTATACTTATGTGACAAATTAAACTAAACTAAATTAAACAGAAATGTAATGCTTGAGATTGACACAGTTCCGACACAGCTCTCCTGAATTAAAAAAAACAAAAACATCTATCATCATCGAGACTATTTTACAATTTTAGCCACACCATGTAGCCATACAATGTAGCTGTTTTAAAAGAAAATATTTCTATTAATCGTCCGACACAGAGGAATTAATGATTGTACACCGGTGTTTTCAATTCAGAGCAAATCTTCTCGGAGCCATTATATTACACATAATGATAGACAGACCCAGAGTTCCGAGGTAACAGAACAGATACCGACCCGACCCGAGTGATTTTGATCAAAATGTATCCGACCCGTACGGGTTTCGGATCCTGTCGGGTATTTTCGGCGAATAAATAATGGGCCTTGAAATGAAAAGCGTTGAAAACCACTGACCTAGACCACAACTCGCTGCCAGGTGTCATGTCCTAATAATACATCATTATGTCAAAGTAACATAAAACTCTCTCTCTCTCGCTCCCTCGCACGCACGCACGCACGCACGCACACACACACACACACACACACACACGCACGCACGCACACGCACACACACGCACACACAGCTAAGAACATGTTCATAAAGATATCATTGGGGTTTAGGGAAGGTCTAGGGTTAAGGCAACTTAATCTCATGGGGATTTGTATCATTGTATGATAACCTAAGCAGAACTTTTCATATAATATCCTATGAAAAGTGATGACTCTCTCTACTCCTCTACACAGCTTAGAAATACTGCCACACTAGACATGCAATTAAGCTCACTGCTAAATCATCTTCACAAAATGTTCTGCTGGAAGCATGCTAATTTTTTTAATGTTATCCAATACAGTACAGGGCTTACAGGAACCAAATTTAGTACAGCAGGTGTTTATAAATAGGTGAAGCAGACAAAAAAATCGAGACAATGATGCTGTTATCTATCCTACATGCTGCATTAGCCCTCAGTTTCACTAAGATCACTAATACTGTCAAATAAAATGTGCCATACAATTGCCTGACAATCAGGCTCTCTATATTCAGGTTCTATATATTTTTAGCATGATGTAGAACACTACACGGACATAATATTTAACAAGTTGAATGCAGATCTAAAGACACATCCCTGTGGCATAGTTAGAAGCAAATGGTTGAGATGTTTGTCAATGTTTGTCAATCATTCACACTGCAGCTGGCTATACTCTATAGCAGAGATTGCATGAGCAATGAGTATTATACTTACACATTTAAAAAACCACACACATGTATTTCTGCATAGCCAAATAAGCTCAGACCATTAATAACATGATGGCAGATTCTCAAACTATTGTTTTACACAAATATTTAGTCCCACAAATAAAAGGTCCCATTTTGAATTGTGCCAGTCAGCTGCAATCAATTTAAACCACCTTACAGAAATGATCAATAGTATACAGCAAAGCATTTTCATAAATACATGGTAATAAGAATAAAATCAGGTATTCTTGAAAGTGCCTGAATGTAATGTAACTGTGTGTTTAACTTTTTCCAGCTGAACAAGTGTTATGTTAAAGCCCACAACTCAGTGGTGTGGTTATTCATCATTTGCCTCTTTAGTCTTTGCACACCTAACAAAGGCGATTTGCGCAGGTGCGGTAGCAATTTGATTTGTGTTGGCACTATGGCAAATCGTCCATGGGTGTGCTGAATGCATTTACCATTGAAATACCACAGCTTGCTGGCTGGTGCCGTGGGAATAAAGAAAAAGCATTAAGAAGACAGCATCGTAAAACCTTGCATATGGCATCATCAGCACGAAATGCTTGACTGAATGTAGACTCACCTATAAATTTTATATCTGGTTGTAAATCCTTGGCGGAATCTTTCCACGAAGGAGAGGTAACTCCGAGAGTGGTGGAAAGGTCCGCGGTCAGAGATGAGCCAGTCATATTGCTTGGTAACATGCTGCTCAGTGGCTGACGGATCCTGGCGGGAAGACTGAACTGTTATATGGTCCCATATAAACAGGAAGCAGATGACCTCAATAAACCTCCAGTTCATGCTTTTTTTTAAGCCGCTCTCTGTTCATTCTCGCTCCATTCTGTGGAGACCTTAAGAGAAACAAAGGGAAGGAGGGGGAAAGAAAGACAAATATTAACATTGATTGACAAATTCTATGTAACCACATGAACCCTTAGTTGACCCTTGTCACCCAGGCCTCTAAAAATCGGTCAGCTCCTTTTTTCCCCTCTATACCAAATCTCTAGTCGATCCACAAGCTCACAACGTGGCGGGCTGTGACACGTGAGCTGTAGATTAGCTTTCTTCACTGTTATGTTCGCCCCAGAATATAGGGATGCCAGGGTTCATGTGCTAACTGTAAAGTTTGGCCGGACGGCCAAGGCTCCAAGAATCAGACCACTGACACTGTCCAAGAACGCAAAACACAAAACACAGAAGTGCAATAATATTCACATTGACGGACTGTCCAAAAAATTGTCACATCAAAATAAGAACACAGGCAAAAGGCCAAAAGAACAGCAACCTAGGTAACTACATTTACAGGCTAAACCCTTCCATGGCATGAAGTGCTCCATAAAAGCTCTCCCTCTGGCTGCTCTCTAGCTTGCCCAAACCAAACTGAAACCAAACTGATATACAATTACATCATTACTTAAACCATTTCCATTTCATATTTCAGGTGCCACTTTACTCACACAATTAGAAAAGCTCTGCAATATAAAACACCCCTCCCCTTAACAGTACTAATGGCACCACCCAGGCACCAGGAGAATTGCCAGCACTGCAGAAGAGAGGTGACCGACCAACAATCAATTCAGCATGTTAAAAATCATCGCAATGTCCATGTTCAGTGTCCAATTAATTCAGATCGATACCTTTTGAGGAACACACAACACTGACACTTCCAAGCAGGCCAGCTTTGATTAATTGGAAGCAACAGTGTGAACTGATGAGTGTGTGTGCCTTCTTCATGTTAGTCTCTATAGGGCACGGGCTACTATTAACAATATAGTAATTGTAATGGGAAAATATTGTTGACAGAGCATGCTATGTTTATTGCTGTCATGCATTATCATATTCTTTTTTATCAGAACCATCATCCTTCATAGTACACCCCATGCACATATTGTGCCTCTTCATACTAACGAGGAATGTTGCCCTTTTGCAATACGAGTATGAATTACATCCCTGGTTGTGTGGCCTTCTCTTCCTGACGACTAATTGGTGCCATGATAAGTTCAGACAGGGTTAAGAGGCTGCTTTATGATATGTTATGACATCCAGCTGCTAATGTGGGAGAATTCTGTCTCCATTTCCCCCAGGGTATAAATTACTGAAACAAACTTTCGTCTATTGACTCACGATTTCATGGATTGTTGGAAATCATTTGGGCCTAAACAGAGCTTTTATAAAGCACTAAATGAGCTCTCACTTTGGTGCATCAATTAAAAGATGATTCTTTGGGAGGTTAATATACTGGAATGAGTGCACAGTGTCTGTTACACTTCAGGGGACACCGTTTTTTATATTCATAGCTATATTTCAGACACAATATATTAAAGCCATTGGACCGTTTTACAATACCAGGAAGCATGAGCACCAGGTCCTTTACAACAAGTCAAAATAATATTAAAGGACAACTTTAGTTTTTTTCAACCAAGGTTCATGTTTTAGGTTGTTATGAGAGAAAGTAAAAGATGAGTGTAAATTTATTTTCATTTGCTGCTTTCTTTCGTTTTAGGGATTTTAGCTGTTTTTGACAGGGGGGCGGGGGCATTCGAGCATGGGGCTAAATATGTATTTCTTTACAAAATGTTATAGCGATTACTTTTTTAATTCTTTACTATAGTCCTACTAGACCCCAAGAAATTACATCTGGCCACAAAAGATCACAAGATCTATACTGAATGTGATGGTAGCCTACTGGGGGGAAGCACTGTGTGTCATAGGCTCAATTTGCCAGTTTGACACATTCAATATATCCTGTGATCTTTTGTGGCCAAATGTAATTTCTTGGGGTCTAGTAGGACTATAAAAAAAGAATAAAAGAAGAAATCGCTATACAATTTTGTAAAGAAATACATATTTAGCCCCATGCTCGAATGCCCCCGCCCCCCTGTAAAAAACTGCTAAAATCCCTAAAGCGAAAGAACGCAGCAAATGAAAAAAAGATTACACTCACCTTTTACTTTCTCTCATAACAACCTAAAACATGACCCTTGGTTGAAAAAAACTAAAGTTGTCCTTTAACAAAGATTTACGATGTGTTTGCTGGAACACTCAAGATGTAATAACACTGAAGTACGAGGATCAGACTCTCCTCCAAATGTCTATTGACATAAGTCATGGAAGGTGTGGTTCTCTTCACTTTAATTCCATTATTTTGTCTACCCTCACAAATGAAGATTACTGACCATAACCTACATGCTGCATCACTTGACCCTGCAAAGCTACACTTCCATTTCAGACCGTTACGACTTTGAGAGCGGCAAAGACAATATTGTATCCTCTAGTATTAAGAAAGACAAGTGGTTCTTGTAACATTACGATCGACTTGCCAGTAGAATCGTTTATTTTAGTTACTGTTAAGGGAACCCTTTTCATCTGTAATTGCATGTAAGGATTTTGGCCCCTGGCCGTAGAGCACCCAACAGTGCGCTATCAAATTAACGCTACTGTACGCCAAAATTCTCCTTTTTTCATGCTTTATTAGACAATAACAAGTTATAAAAGAACAGGGGAAATGTAATGAACTTAATCTTTTCCTGTAAAATAGAGGGTGAATCATTTGATTACAAAAGCTAAAGTAATTGCAGTAATACCCTACTGGGCCAACACATACTGGAGGCTAATGATGCTGGCACAAATATGAATTACTTTTTCTGCCAAGTTATTGTTTACTAAAGTGAGCCATTTTTAATTCTTGTCACTGTGTCTTTAATGAATGTGGTATATCGGCATCTGCGAGATGCTGTCTTACTGTAGCCTACTTACTGTATATTCTACAACAGGTCGTTAAGAGGAAGCAATCTGATTGGTTGAAACGGTTTCTAGCCGTTGATCAAACCACTACTGTTCACCACCTAATCAAAACAAAGAATTCAGCCGCTCTGTTTTCCCAGAGCGCTAGCAAACTCGGTGGCTAGGCTAGCTAGTTTCTTTGGACATTTGTGGTCGTAGTGAATACATCTGTCATTAAAAAAATATATTTTTTCAGCGATTTTCTTTGTTTTAAGGGTAACTGTTGTAGAATTGCAATATTACACTCGAGGGTGTTGTTTAACGTGATTATTGCCACTTCAGTGATGCTTGCGGAACTCGACTTCGTCTCGTTCCTGACCGCATCCCTGTCGTGGCAATAATCACGTTAAACAACACCCTCTCGTGTAATATTGCTTAATTAGGTACTGGAAGAGATCAAAACCAGGATGCCCTGAGGTAGCTTAGAACATGCCAGGTACTTTGCACTTTGTTCATTCAAAATTCTAATAAATTAATAAAACAAAATACATACAGTATCTAAAATGCAATGGTATTTATGATTTAGTCATTTTCTGAATCAACAACATCAAACCAGGTTTGGGAGAAGGGAAATAGGGCAACTTTCTTTCTTACTCCCCCCCCCCCCCCCCCTCCCCCATTAACCTGAGCAATGACAAAACATGACGGCATAATTTAATGGCCTGCTTTAAGCTGGCCATCTAATTATCTTAGCTTAATTTGATGTTGGCCGTCAAAATGTAACAATGCATTGTCTAATTGAGAGGGGTGACTGGAAGGAGGGGGTTCATAAATGATATTGCTGTGCTGAGAGGGAGTAAACACAAAGTTCCAATTAATGAGCTCACTGTATGCATGTGTGTGTGTGTGTGTGTGTGTGTGTGTGTGTGTGTGTGTGTGTGTGTGTGTGTGTGTGTGTGTGTGTGTGTGTGTGTGTGTGTGTGCGTGCGTGTGCGTGTGCTAGTGTGTGTGTGTACACGCTTGTGCGTGTGTGCATGCGCGACTGTGCGTGTGTGTGTGCGTGCATGCATGCATGCATGCGTGAAGGCAAATCACTTGGTTTTATGCCTATATGCCATAGTTATATTAATGGGCACTTAACAAATTAATCCTGTGTCATTAAGACAGGTTATTTAATTGGGAAAAGAGATCAAAAGGGCACTCATAAGAGCTGGCTCCAGTAGGAAGCAATACTTCAGACAGAACAGGACAAACAGTAAGACAGCACAAACAATTCAAGCTGCAGTTTTCCAAGCACATGCCGTTCCCATGTGCAACTGTATTTTGTACTCAATATGTACTGAATGTAAGTTGTATGTTCAAGTTTTATGTTCACAGTTTTACAAATACGATGTTGGATCCTTAACTAAAAGGCCTATCTACACTCCGGTCTCCTGCGTCTTTATTTTACAGATAGATAGATAGATAGAGTTTTTATTAAAGTGTCCTACATCATAAGATGCCCAGCCCGCACGGGCTTACAAGACACTCACAAAATTGTACGTAATACATTATACACAAATAGACAGTTACTCATGGATACATCGTTCTCCAACGTAACTGCCATGCCTTCTCTATGAATTTTCCAAAAACAAAAACTTCATTACTGAACAACCAATTTAACATAAAACACTCAGACATCCAAAACAGATCTGGGTTCTTATCCTGAATTTTTTCAAATAAAACGTTTCTTAAATCATGGTATAGTGGACAATAGAAAACAAAATGAAACTCATCCTCTACAACTCCCAGGTCACAAAGAGCACAGTCGCTGCTCCTCAGGAATGCCAGTATATCTGCCAACCTCAACTGCCAGAGGTAAAGCACCAGATCTTAACTGGGCACAGAGGGACCTCTGTCCTCTTTTTAAATTAAATACAACATTACAAGGGCAGATCATCATGTTATCTATCTGCTAAGCTAACCGTCATAAATGCAAGAGCAGAATAAGGCATGTGTTTGCTACACCTCTGCCAGTGCTCCATTCAAAGGAGGAAACATACTGTAAATGATACACAATGCAGTGCCACTGTACGTATTCAAAATAAATAAAGAAGTAACATAACCTGTCAATCTGTTATATTCTCAAAAATAACAAAACAAACAACTGAGTTTGTGCTTTTGTTTGATGTTATAATTCTGTAACAGCAGTGAGTTTGTGCTTAGCCTTTTGTTTGATGCTATAATTCTTTAGCAGCATTGAGCTTGTACATAGCCTTTGTTGATGTTACCATTCTGTAACAGCAGTCAGTTTGTGCTTAGCCTTTTTGTTTGATGCCATAATTCTGTAAAAAGGTGAGAGTCAGCAGGGGAACAGCGGTGGAAAATGGGCTTTGGCCAAAGCCCCAATGCATGTCAGTTCTATCACCTTTGTTTGTTTCTGCCTGCGGAGATCAAAGACACCGCAGACACCCTGGCACGACATCTACGCAGCTGCATGGGCACACAAACTGGCAAGCCACCATGGCACACAATGACACACGCACACACAAGACCTGGTCACACCCATACTGCCCTAGAAACCCAAGTGCAGTAAGGTTTAATTTGAAGTGCTTCGTTTGGCCAGTGATGTAGCACTAATTGTTTATCTGCCCTGATCATGAAGGCAAATAAATAAGTCAGTGCATGGTTCATAAATGTAGTTACTGTACTGCACTTGTAGGGCAGCATACTGGTCTCACGAGGTCAGACCCACCATATGGCTGAACGATTGAGCGATTTTTCTGACCAATATTGCGATTTGACTCGCCAAATGGACACCTCTGTGTTTAATTAACTACAATAAGTATGTGTGTTAAGTGTAATGTTTGAAATAATTGTAAACAGCTCTCTGGATACAGACCATCAATGCAATGTAATTATCTGTCTTTCTACTTATGTGCACTTGCTATTAGGCTACATATCTAATCTTCAATGCACAATGTTATGATTCTCATCATTTAATATTCACATTTAGATATTCAGTTCAATTGTTTTATTAGTTTTTTATTGATATTTCACCAAATAAAAGCATATTAATTGTATATTTGTAGGCTACACTTTGACAGATGTGTCATCAATTATAAGAGATAATTTTGTCTGAGGTTTAAAGATTTGCAAAGTCTAAAAGAATTGCAGACAATCTTATGACTTTAACTTTAATGTTTATGAGCTTGTTGGCTGGCTATTTTCCCACAACGGGTCCTGGTGTAAGATGATATAATATGACTTGAGTAATTTATTTTCTTTTTAATGACGGCTCTACTTGGATCTTGGTACAACTTCGCGGACCTCGGGGACCTAATTCAGATACATTTACATGCACCACAATGGGGACCGGGGGGGGGGGGGGGGGGGGGGGCTTGGGGGACACACACTGTTACTGTAGCATTAACATAAATAGGGGACAGCGGGACAGCATCCCCTGTCATGCGAAGGTGTTGCAGCGGGATGTTTTTACTGTACCACGACAGGTCTTGCACAAAACTCTTTGGTTGGACGTCTGTAATATCAAAACCTAAATAATGCCATATCACTGAAGTGCCCGATCTCTTTGGGATTGAATTGTGCGGACTCTGGCTCGGCATGCTTGCCGGCTGCTGTTACTATAGCAGCCACCAACGCGAATAGACGTAAAGGGTTACTTTGTATTGGGCACTGGGGACGTACGTGTACGGCACTGCAGTCACATGCAACTGCACATGCAACATGCACCTTTTTTTGTGTCTTTCACCTTTATTTTATATTTTTTATGGAGGGAGTCGAACCCGCGGCACACTGCCAAACTGGATTACAAGCCAAGGTGCCTGAACCGCTGAGCCACGGCCCAGACTGCAGGGACACTTCTGATTGGTTAGAATAGAGAGCACAGCACAGAAGTGTCGTAAACACTGGATCAGACTCACTCCGGTTGAAAATTATGATTAATTAAATAAAAAAACATCACAGCCTTTGCGATTTGCTAATCGTGTGGTTTGCAATTTCGGTTTGAAAATAATTTCTACCATTATCAATTCTATCCGATCGGCTAGGCTACTGCAAGACTTATGGCTCACCTCAACCAAGCAATGCATTATGCCAATATGCCATTTAGGTTGAAATCATGATATAACTTTATGTTGTGATAATAAGCAGCAGTAGCCTCACTGCCTCAGTCATGAACTACATGTCTTCCGTTCCGTGTGCAACACACTGCTGCCGAATGTGACATTTACAAGACAATGGTAAAGTCGGGGGGGTTGACGACTTTACCATTGTCCAGCTGGAGAGGGAGGTGTGAGTGAAGATCTTCAGACGAGTGGGGGAGAAAGGGGGACGGCGGTCGATTTGGCCGACTGGCAGACTGAGTAGGAGTGATTTTTTTTTCAGACATGCTAGTGTTAATTAACATGACACAATGCTGACTTCAGCAATTTACTAATATTCTTGCCATTAGTTGTGGAGATTCCCAGTAACTATAGTATTTTCTAGACATATTTGCACAATGCATTGTTAATATTTTAAACTGTGATAAAGAAAAAAGGCACATGTGAATAATCATTAAAATTCATATCACAGGCATGATGAAATGTAATGGAAAAAGAAAATCAACACCTCCAGACCTAAGACACATACTCACATAGTCTCCCTCAAAACCGGTCTCCATCTCACTCTCTCTTTCCATCTCTCACACACACACACACACACACACACACACACACACACACACACACACACACACACACACACACACACACACACACACACACACACACACACACACACACACACACACACACACACACACACACAC
Source organism: Protomyctophum parallelum (assembly GCF_964188405.1). Taxonomy (NCBI): domain Eukaryota; kingdom Metazoa; phylum Chordata; class Actinopteri; order Myctophiformes; family Myctophidae; genus Protomyctophum; species Protomyctophum parallelum. The sequence continues at coordinate 32,694,415 of NC_139713.1, forward strand.
ACAGATAATAGAGCTCATTTTCTGTGCAGATACACTTCTCCAGGCAAGAATGGTCTGCTTTTATCCGCCTCTTGCATCCCTTTCTTTACAAGGCTTATGCAGGTACAGTATAGCCCTGAGGTATTGAGATAGTATTCAGACCAGCACCACTCTAGACTGCACTACGGGCACTTTCACCATTCACTGCATCAGCATGGAATCCAAACATGCACTTTTTAATAGAACTTCAGGGTAATGCGTTACCGTCCACATTTCTGTGCGCCTGTGTGTGTGTGTGTGTGTGTGTGTGTGTGTGTGTGTGTGTGTGTGAGAGAGAGAGAGAGAGAGAACACGTATGCATGCTCACATACACATGTGCATGCCTGGCCTGTGGGTATATGTGCGTGTGTGTGTGTGTGTGTGTGTGTGTGTGTGTACATTGGTGGTGTGATTGATTCCTTGCAATGAAAATGAAATGGATGAAGAAAAGAAATCTGTGTTGTTAATGGACCTGGGAGCTTAGTCGTTTAGTTTACACCACCTGAGGTATCATTGCTGGCTGAATTTCTGCAAGCCCCCCCCCCCCCACCACCACCCCACACCCCACACACACCCACATCCCACAGTGAGCATCTCTGCTAGAGTTGGGAATTGGTTGAAATGTCGAGAGGAGTATACCAACCACATCGAAGCACATTTTGAGATAACGGTTCCCACTAATGATTCCCAGGTTTTTCATTGCTCTTTAAAAGTCTGTATTATCTTTCCTCCTGTTGTGTGTGCAAGTGACTGAGGCTGTGACTGACATTACCAGCTATAATAGACACTCTTAGAGGTTTCGTCTCCCAAATGTGTAATGCCAACAATGTCACAACAGATGTTCCAACAAAACCGATCCTTTAAAAAAAAAGAAGTAATGCGTCCGTGCGTGCGTGCGTGACTATGTGTGTGTGTGTGTGTGTGTGTGTGTGTGTGAGAGAGAGAGAGAGAGAGAGATAATCAATAAAGTGGTCGTTAAGGAATCAGATTGTTAAGAAATCGGTATCATTAAAATACCAAAGGTTTTCCCTCTTCATTCATAAAGCTGCAATATGATTATTAAAGCAGATGTGTACCTTCTATAGCAGTCAGACTGTTATTGTCAGGTGTTCTCTATAATACATTATGAGTTCAGAATGAAGAGTTGAGGGTAAGTAAGTCATCAACCTTGAGACAACATAGCAACTCTCACTCCGGTTCTCTTGTCGTGCCCATTTTGCATAAATCTAAAAAAAAAACCATCACAAATCTTGTGCGTTTTCTTTTTTCGGACAAACGCCTGGGGGGTAACTGCAGTGTATTCTGAATATTGATGTGTTTACTGAAGCCGAGTGAATGACTGAGACAAGGACAGGGGAGCGAGAGCTGGGGACACGCGGAGAGACTCGATCACGTGTGTTCCTGAATAATCTGGGTAAATAGAGGAGGATGTCTGCCTCAGCAAAAGACAAGAGAGAACAAGGGAGGCTTTTTTACCTCCGTTCCCCTTTTGAACAGCCTTATTCATGGCGCGGCTCCTCCTCCGTTCTGGCTCATTCAAGGGGATTCAATCGCCATGCTGGTCCCGTCGCTAGCTTTTGCCAATCGATGCCCTCTCCCCAGCATGGGGGCCTAAGTATACCTCTTTGTTCTATCAAATTCACCTCAATGAGGAGGTTTGTTCTACTTATTTGTATTCTGAGTCCCAGAGAAGCAGGAGATCAGAGGAGAATCAAGCCTTCTGCAAGGAGACAGACAGGTAGGCTCTAGGGGACTGTGTATGTACTGTATAGATATATTTGCACTATATACCAGCTTATCCAGCGGTTGTGTATGTTGGCTTGGGTACAATATACAGCATGTGCTGTCTTCTAGCATTTTCCAGGTGGAGTCCTTGTCACACTGTAATTAGACTAAATACATTCAAATAATAAATAATAATAGACATTAATCATAAAGTATACTGCAAACCCTTTCACATTGGGCTAGAGTGCTCTTGAACATCTATGACTTCTATGGGATATTTTACCTTAACTCATGTGTTAAAGCCAAAAATAGCAAAAAATTGCTGATCTACAAGCTCACAACACATCACATTCCGAACTTGTAGGTATGATATTTTCAAAACAATTAAACATTATTTAAAAGAATTTCACCTATAATGACATAGGCCTACCCGAGATATAGTGACACCAGGTTGAAAGTGTTTAATATAAACGGATGTCACTGAAGGGGGTTATTTGGGAGAAAATGACTGCAAGGGAATGACAGAAATGGGGGAGGGAGTGGACATGCCACTCCAGTCTCGGCAGAATTATGAGAATTATTATAACCAAGCTCTCGGCCACGTCTGGACAGGCGTGGTAATGGCCTGCCACTTGCAATTGCTGGAAAGTAACAGAGGAATGGGAGGGTCAGCCGTGGCTAACTTCATTTGTACTGGATTCTTTCTCCCTCCAATCTTTTTTGCTTCACTCCTTTTGTTGCTTTATTTAGGACTGCAGTGGCATCCTGACCTTCAGAAGACATGGCTCAGCAAGCAATGCTCTGTTCGATAATTAAATGCCCCTGGTCGGTCGACAACCAATCAGCTCAGCTTGGGGATCAATGGCTGATTTTAAAGAACAAACTAATTCACTAATGGTCTGAGTTATTGTTCCAATTTACCTGGCTGCTGAATTATTGTGTTCAAATCTATTCTGGACGGGGGGGGGGGGGGGGGGGTGAGATCAATGCAAGACGAGGGCGAGAGGTGATGAGGACGAGGAGAAATGCTGGGGATGTCATGCGAGGAAGAGGCTCCTCCGATATGCAGACCATGAGTAACAGCAACGCTGGGTCATGTTACACAGTTCCTCTAAAGAGGGACGATCTCTGTCTAAAAGCCAAGTAATTAGTAAGATTTCAGATAGAGCGTGAGACCAACAGCTTGGCTGCTAAAGGTGTAGCAGTGTATGATCCAGATAAATTAGGCGCATCGGCTATCCTAACAGACAATTTAATTGAGCATGAGATACAGTATGCTGGTGAATTGATGTGTAAACGTGTATCCTATGAAAAAATTAAGGGAGGTTGTTTCCTCCAAACGGAAATGAATTAATCAAGACATAAAAGATCATTCACGGTTGCCCATCCACGTGAATGGAAGTGTAGTGAATGTCTGACTTTCTTTATTTCCAGAATGATTTTTCATTAGTTCCTATTAAAGCAATCAATCCACGCAGCTCACATTTTAATTTGCATCATGCTCGAGAGCACTGAGTAAATTATTCCACAGTATTTGTGAACTGTCACTCCTAGATCAATTTATTTTGATTTATTTGTGTATTACCTGTGTTTTCCAATGAGGTCAAATTAAACACATATCTCTGAAAGTGAGATGCTCAAAGAGATGAAGTGAGAGTTGAACCTACTGATCCCAGAAGGAAAATGTAGGTGCCATAACTGCCATAGCAGCAATTGCAGTATGAAAGAAACAGCAGAGGTAACTCCACATTTAATAATGAGCTTGCTAGCCTTAGAAGGCACATCTATCATTATATCTACTGCCACTGCGCCAGTCAATAATATGGCAAATAATACATGTACTAGCAGTCTAGCAGAGTGCACAGATGGATCTATGCATGCAGGAGTAAATGTAATAGTGCAGGATTATAGTTTGGTCTCCAAAAGACAAAGCTTGAAAACAAATTCCTAGAAAATGTAGACTAGTGAACACTTCTTCCTTGGCCCTTAATTGTCACCAAGTGTGAGAGGCTAGCTACATGCAGTAGCACTTGCAGGCTAAGTTATACATCACTCTACCTCCCACCGCTGCTGTGTGCATTACAGATGAAGATTGATCATTTGTCAGATAGCAAATTGGCTTTCAAGTGCTTTCTCTAATTACTTTGTGAATTTATTGATGAGAAACCACACTCTGCTTTCCCTCAAATCAACTCAGGGAACCATTTGTATTTTTGATGTTTGTTGTCCATTGCTTTTCCTTCTGAAGCCAGGAGATGGAAAATCAAAGTAGGGCAAAGAGGTCCAAACCTAATAGGTTTTATATGCTGCTGTTCCTGGTTGTAATGCCCCATTGAAACAATGTAAGATGAAAGGCAAAAGTGCCAGAGCCACATTATTCCCCGAGCTGGTCACACTCAAAGTGCACCCAGAGGACTTTGTGACATGAATCAGAGCCTGAACAGGAGCCTCGGAGAGGATGTAAATGACACTGTTCACACTGCGGTTCCTCCTTGCTCATGCATGTAAATGTCAAGTGATGTTATCATGAGGGTGCCTTCTGCCGCTTAGATACTGTACAAAAGGTCTGCTGTATGTTCTCAACAGTCTATTGTTGCTAGGACACACTATGCGAGATTCCAGGTCCATATATGGGCAGTTGCAGAGTTTCTTAATCACTACACGCCTACTGTATATGTAGATACTTCTTTGTATAGTGAAAATGGCATTGTACGTATATAGATGGCCATTTTTGCTAAATTTGAAAGGGAAAAATAAACATTTTTCACCAGGCACCAACCAGGGTTAATGTGGTAAACATTCATTTTAAAAATAATTAAATACCGGTAGTTCAATTGTAAATATTATCAAACAAAGGCTATCAAACAAATCAGACTACATTTCCCAAAAGGAAATGAAAGAATTTAATTTAGTCTTACCAGAAGCAAGGATAAAACACATCCCCTCCGGTGATAAAAACGAATGACCAGAAGGGTGATATCAGAGGACTATAGATAGTGTTCCCATCCCCCTCAGCAAATCAAATCCTACAAGCTCAGAGCTTGTAGATGGGCTATTTATTTTCCGGCTATAGAAAAAAGAAAGAAAAGGGACAAATATATATATCTAAATAATATCGCTTAAGATTAAGAGCTGAATCCACCTCAGCATAAACCGGAACTTGTAGATCGGCTATTTGAACTATTTAAAAAAAACTATTTCAGCCTAGGCGTTCAAAAGTGTGATGGAGGTGGGCACAAAGCTACTAGCCCCTTTTAGTGAGTTTTGACGCCCTGTATCGCCGGCCTGAGGACATTAGTTCGTAGTGGGTATGTAGAGGCCTATTTGAGAGGCCTTTTTGTCCGTTTTTTATGGATGCTGCTGAGTGACTCCTGGTTCCTCCCGATGATCTTGCCACTGATCCTAAATTCCTAACCACCCTGGTTCCGGTTGATGGCACGCATCACACCAAACCATGATGTGATCTTGAAGGTCATTATATTCAGAGGGGGGTGATCAGCTATCACCGCGGACCCTGACACATCTCTCTGTTTTTGCTGTCAGACTCTGGGCTAGCCCGACATCCCCGCGAGTATGATGCATGGCCTCGACTCATTATGAAGGTGACGGATAGGTGAAGGTGATAACTTATCACCTAAAACTGGAGTATGTATGAGCCTTTAGAGTTTAGACAGCCTACAGTACATCTCCCAAAAGGAAATGCGTTGAATAGAATTCAGTCTTACCAGAAGCAGGAATAAAACATATTCCTACTGGCGATAAAAACAAATGATCATGAAAAGCAGAGGAATGGAATCCCCTCCGTCCCCATTATAGCAAATCAAATCCTGCATGGTTGGTCAGCTGTTTACATAATAGGAAAGGGTAGGCTCAAAGCTCCAAAAACCTAGGGCTATATCTTGCGCAACCCCTTATCTCTTATCCCTAAACTATTTAAAAAATAGTTTTTTTAAATAGTTAAAATAGCCGATCTACAAGTTCAAAGGTGTCGATGTAGATCGGCTATTTTAAAATGTTTTAGAAAATAGTAAAAAATGGCAACGAAGTTTAGGGATAAGGGAAAAACATTTTAAAATAGTTCAAGATATAGCCGTTAATTAATAATAGATTAACAAGTGGGGCCTAATGGTCCAGTCACATGCCACATATAGGCTCTGGCCTGACAGTGCGTTGTTCGAGTCCTGTTCATGACAACCTTTGCTGCGTGTTTCTCCCTCTTTCCTGTCTGTCTTCACTGTAACTATCAATAAAGGCACAAAAGCGAAAAAACAAATCTTTAAAATTATAATAGAATATCATCTACTAACAGTGTGGCTTTCCTGTACAATCTGTAGCTATCGAAAACAAGTTAGGCTTGTTAGGGGCTCCATCTCGCGCCAGGAGCCCTATTTCTTTCATTTTGGGATTTAGTATTGTGTAATAGGCGTTCTTGTGCCACCACCTAAATCCTTAAAACACCTCCGCTACCCATTACAATATGCATAGGTGTGTTTGGGGCGTTACGCAATTTAAACCAATCAGTGTGCCAGGTGCCATTCCCTTTAAGAGATCTATTATCCATAATCCATTATGCCCTGGATCTTGACTTATGGAAGAGCAACGCATGCTGCCTGGAATACATTTATTTTAGATACAGGGGGTTGTTTTGTGTCCAGTATTCTGTGCCCAGTATCTGACTATTCTGCCATCCACTCCACGGCCAACACAGCTAAGTTGTGTTACAATACATGTCCATGCAGCTTCGTTCTGAAATACTCTCTGAGGGAGCACACTCCAGGTGCTCTCTGCTCATTCAGATATTCAGGCCAGTCGGAGCATCTCAGATTCTTTCAGTGTATTTCCGAACCCACCCGTTGTCAAAGGTGCTGGCTGGCGTTTATGCTGAGGTGCAGCTACCACTTTGTATTGCACGTGAGTGGCTGGCTCCTTCACTCAGATCAAAAGATGCACTGAGAGGCTCTCACATTGAATAAAAATGACAAATAAGCTGCCTTTCCCTTCCCATTTAAATTAGCATGTTTTTGAGGATATTATTATTATTACTATTACTATTATTAGAGAAAAATAAACATAGATACATCTACCTATAAATGCCTCTGTATGGACATGTGTACGTGCACGTATGTGCACGTACCTCAAGAACCGTTCGACAGACCCTGCAGGGAGTGCAGTGCAGTGTCCAGTATCGAGTCGGTCGGACCCACGGTTGTCCAGAACTGCCACAAAGCCTCTGCCCGTGGTCTGGACAGGGCCCCTGCCAAGGCTCCATATATGGAGCTGGCCTGTTCTGACATAACACTCCAGATTTGGGCATGCCTGACACAGAACTCCACATAAGGGACACAGGCAAATGGGTGGACGGAACGGGTACTCTGACACGGGTACAAAGGGTACGGCATAGCCGGGTGGGGCATGGATCTCCAACTTCCATCATGGCCGACTTGGTGCTCTACAGCTGGGCACCGGTCTAGTAAACCTTTAGTATATTTAAGTAACTTTTGAGTATCTCTATAGGCCTAAGTCTTAGAGACAGATACTCAAAAGTTACTTAAAGATACAGATACACTCGGCCCAGTCCTCTTATCAGGGATACAGAATGTGGTCGCCCTATAGCGTAGCAGCATCAGCTGATACAATAGTTCTTGAACAATGCCTGCGCATCACCAATATGTGCTAAGATGCTAATGTATGCTTTAGCCTACATCTTCAAAAGTCAATTGAAAACATTTATTCAGTCTTACTTGCTGAATTGGTTTCCCTCATCCCATTGGCTGAAGCTTTCGTGAGCATTTTGTGGTAATGTTGCTGAGCTGTATAAGCAGTCTAGTAACTAAGTGGTTGCTCTGATAGTGCCGGTATTTCCTGAATGTTCACAAAGCAGTTTTTTTTTTCCATGTCCACAAGGTATACTGTAAGGCTAATATTAATGCATACAAGGCCCTGTCCGTTGCACTTTGCATGTTTGGAAGATGTATGTAGGCCACACATCTGTGCATCTGTTAGTTTCTTTTTATCTATTTTCAGGTGTGCGCACTGTGCATTTAATACAACATCCTACGCACAACGGCATATTATGCCTTAAGCCTTTAATGAACCTGCAGTGAAAGTCATCCCAAGCACAGCTGATAATTACTGCAATTACCTGCGGAATTAAACCCCCCTCCCCCTTTACTAGGACAGATCATAATTGCTTGTGGCTTCGAAACTAGCATTTGTATCTCACCATCAATACCGTATAGGAGAAGGTTGGAAGGGGTGACGAAAATGTTGTTGCGAGGCAACGGTGATTCTTCGGTTGAACTGCATCGCTACGTTTTATTTCACGTGAATTATGTGAAGGTGTTTATCCCCTGGGAGAGATGGGGGATCTAACCACTTTCAACATGCTTATTATTGTGCAGCTTATATTGTGCATGTTACTATAGGCCATTTGTTTTTGTTTCAATGTTTTGCTATTCTCCCTGTTGTATATCTCTGCTGTCGGGAAGAAACCACCTAACTCCAAAATGTTCATTTTTCAAGAAATGAAAAAATATATAAAAAATTAAATAATAATAATAATAATAATTATTATAATTATTATTATTATTAATTTATTTATTTTCAGAAAATATTTAAAAAAAGTTAAACAATGCAATACTGCCTCATCAAAGTTGGTATTGTGACTTTATATACTGTCAATTACTTGCATGAGATGGGGAGAGTTCGTGGAGTTAGTTGCTTTAAGCAGGAGTTAAGAGGTTTTGTCCGAAGTGTTGTGAATACTGTTTATTGGCTCAAAATATTTTTGAGGGGTGCCTCCGCTCCATTACGCAGCTATGTGTGTCCGTATGTATGTGTGTTCCTGTACATGTCCCTGTGTCCGAGCATGGAAAGCTGCAACACGGTAACTCTGTCATTTCTTGACACATGACCGGCCCCCTGGGCGTGTTCCTGGGGGCCTCGATGTTCCGTGGACCCCCCAGGGACCGGTAAGATAACATCTGAAGTACCAGAAGAAAATACATAATTTTATTCTTATGCAACTGCTACACAAGGTGTAACAATAAAGAAACCTTTAATCATTAACCTACTTGAATGTGTATAGGGCTTAAGTGGCTCAGATACAGGAGAGAGGGGGCTCTTCTCGTCCTGGTTAATTGATCACCAGATCCTTGAGGCTCTTCCAAGGGACGGCAATAAATATCATTCTTCGGCCGTTCAAAAAGAGACAAAACGGTTCTTAAACGGTTAGTCCCAATAATACTTGATTCGGATTGGCTGGTTTCTGATTAGACCAAGTAGTAAATCTCACGATAATCCACACCTTCAATCACTTTATATCATTCCCAGCTGAGTTACATTGATTGTATTACATATGTTTGTAACCGTTTTAGAAAAGCAATAAGCCACTCGAGGTCTCAGGTTACTGGGTATTTTATAATGTCTGAGAGGGTCGCGTCATGTCTCACTACGCCTCTCAGCCATTATAAAATATCCGTTAACATATGAGACCTGTTGTGGCTTATTGCTTTAATCTACAACCTCAATATCTTTGTAACATTTTGACTAATCTTGAGAATAGCATGAACATGTGTGAATCTCTTTTTGAAGGATTAATCTGTAAAAAATAAGTGGAAGTTTTTTTTAGCATGTGTCCAAATACAGTATAGTTGTCGATGTTGAGGGGTTTTAGTATGCTTGGTGGTATGCTACAAGTTCACAACTCATCACGATGCAACGCATTTGCCTAGTGGGCCGACCAATGAATGTGCTCCGATCATTACGGTAATTATCAGAACATGGAGGGATGTTTTTCAGTAAAAGTGGTGTTATTATAGGGTTTGTTTGTGTGTGCCTCGACAGAGCGGGGCGGCAAAGTATCTGCAATCTGCGTGCCGGTTATGGTGGGCCTGTCTGGGCCAAATGTCAGGGCCGAATTGCACCAGTCCAGCCCTGGATGGGGCGGGGGTCCGTGGCCAAATACATATGAACATATGATCCTTGACAATTGAAACATACTTTATCACTCTTAATAAACCCCATCACCAGCGGCAATTATATTTGGACGCGTCCTAAATAACAGATTTCCATACTGTAGCCTATATTACAGACTAAGCCGACAAAAAGAGGCAGATTAAGAAACTGTTTCGCCAGCACATTCACACGTGTTCATGCAGTCTCATGCACTAACCTTTACCGGAACTTTAAATTATTTTTTGCAGTCAGCACTTGTTTTCCCGGTACTCCATGACAGAAATACGGAACAGCTGCTTCCATCTCCAGGGACCGGACCACTGGCATTGTGCGGAGTAAGGTTCTGTCCCACTGCAGTGGGTTATTTTCGTTTCCCCACCACCACCCCCATCCTGACTCGCTCCTCACACCCTGATGCAATGCCATCCGTGAATTTACTGACCTAATTTTCTCCTCAGTTGAATGTTTATTATTCCATTTCCTTCCTTGACACAAGCTCTGCTTCTCAGGCTTCCCTGACTTCCCTGGTAAGACTCTGAGTGGGGTGGTAAACGATACACTCAACCCATGATTTGATACGATCCACGATGCTGCAGGGTTCAACATTATAATTTTTAATAATTTCTCAGACAAAAACTAGAAAAATGCATTATTTTAGTGTCATGCATCGGAAATAGCAGATATAAAAGGTCCCAACTACTTAAGCCCTATATACAGTATACTGACTTGTACAAATAGCCAACCTACAAGCTCACAACGTGTCATGATGTGATGTGCTGCAAGATCCATTTCTTATAGATCTGCAGCAAGCACTTTGTAGATCTGATATTTTTCGATATTTATACTTCACCACTTCAATTCCCATTGTCACAACTAATCTGTGCTTCTCAGGGTCCCTGCCTGGCCTGCTATATCTGACCACCACGCTCTCCGAGAAGAGGAGGTGTGAGGTGTTAAGGCGACGGTCAATGCTCCCATTGTTCTTATAATTCTGTGTCATACATTTGTGAAATGGAGGGAAAGCGGAGGCACAGAGCAGAGTCGGAGGGTCCCATAAATCAGAGAAATCTGCTGAGACGACACAGAGCAGATGGTGAAAAAAACCCGACTCGTGCTACCATCTCAATTCCTTGCACGTGAAGCGTTGCGAAGCTAAACAGCTCAGTACGAGCCAGGAGCTTGCATCGCCTCACAGAATTATGGTATTAGGATATCACTATTACAGAGTTGTTTTGCTTTAGTTCCAAAGGCTGATTCTCTTTTTCACAATCAATAATACATATTCATCATAATCATTTTGCTGGCTATTACCCACTTGACCCTTAGCATCCATATTCTGGGGAGAAGATTCAGCAAAAATATTTGGTGTAGACTTTAGAGCAGACTCAGTAGAGGTTCCCAAACCCTGGTCTGGGCCATGCATCAGTTATTTGATCTGCTAGTATTTTCCTCTAGACCAAATCTAGTTGCGATATATAGCTGATCTACAAGCTCGCAACGCGACACATTGTGAGCCTGTAGATCAGCTATGCATTTGCCAAATGTTGGCCCCAGAATAAGGACGCCATGGTTAACAATAGAAACGATGAACAACTAGTAATCACACAACTCGTTCACGGCTGCAGGTAGAAATTTTACATAGCTATTATTATTAGGACATGCCTCCTAGTGGAGATTTGGTTTGATTTTCTTCTAGCCTCCAGATGAACTGGACCCAGGCTCTTCTGATAGCATGGATGCATTCGAGTGTCATGATTAGACTGGTGCCAAAGGCTCCCTTGACAACGATAATTATACCTGACTCAAATTGGGCTGAAAATAATTATAATTTGAACGAGAACTATGTTGATGGTTTGGTACATTCTAGCAGCAGACCTAGAAAGGCCAATGTATATGAGGAGGGGGGGAGGGACTATATGAATCATGTAATGATGAAGTCAAGTCCTCTATTGATGTTAGCCATGAATGCCCATATGGCCTGAATACAATTGCTAAAAAATAGATTTTCATAATTGTTAGGTAGGCTACAGACGCTATGATACTCTAATAGTCTACACATACACACAGAGGCATAAGCATTCATGCACACACACAAATACACCAATACATACAGACACATGTACGGCAAGCACAAGCACGCATGTGTGCTTGCGTGTGCGCGCGTGCGCGCGCAAGCACACACACACACACACACACACACACACACACACACACACACACACACACACACACACACACAGAGCAGACATTTTCAGGCCTGATATGACTAAAAGGATTGTGCATTTCTGCTGAGGGAAGCTTTTTATTTTCTTTGGTACATTCCTTCTCCACTTCTTGGGGGGTTATCGTTGGTAAAAATGTGCCCTTGATACGGGTTATAACAGCCGACTCGTGCCCTTTTACTACTGTATGTTAAGCTTGAAAATAGAGTGCACATGACCTCCTGCCTTTGAAATCCCACCTCTGCCACTCATCTTTCTCCTGTGAGAAGCCTTTCTTTATCACAAGGCTAACGGGTTGATTTAGCATGTCAACAACTACTGTGTTTCTTTCTTCCAATACAAGAAAGTAATAAACAAAGATTATGCCATGTTCATACTTCTGCACACCAGGGCTCAGTTCAAGTACTGTATGGACATGAACGCTGATCAATTCCTTGTCTAATGTCAGCCTGAAAGGAGATGTCTTCAGTTCTTCAATAATTCACAGTTCATATTTCACAAACTTGCTCTTAAGCCACAGCATAACAGAAATTATGTAATGTTGTCTACAAAAAAAAAAAAATCCCCACAAATTGTGCCAGCACCAAACCTAGACAGGACTATTGTACGCCAGTAAAGCAAGACAATTCAAGTTCAGCGTTTTGTGAAACTTGAACTGAAGATTATGAAGGTAGAATATTGCAGCATCACATAATTGCCCGTCGTGACCACATCTAAGAACAAATGTACCTTGGAAGTAACCTGCTTTTACCGAGCCAAGACACGCGTACAGCACAATATGACTTCTATTGCACTTTTTCTGCTCACCACTGTGACTTGTACACACCATGGCCTCTGCTTTGCCCTACATTGTAGATGTGCTGAATTTGCAAAAAGCCTGCGAGGGTGTACGGCTCAGGCTGGTTCACCTACACTGGCCTCTCGATCATTAAAACTAACAGCACCACCTCCATCAGCGAGACAGCACAGGTCTTTGGGGAGAGAGTGTGTGTGTGTGTGTGTGTGTGTGTGTACACACACACACACGCACGAGTGCACGTCATGTCTACTTGTTGTGTCTCAGCATGCTTTTCTTTGTCCCCAGGTACCCTTGTCTCCGAGGATCGAATCAACGCTGCCTTGTCATACAGGACGCACGCACGCACACACGCACACACACACACACACACACACACACGCACACACACACACACACACACACACACACAATGTGGTATGGGTGAGTGAGCAGCTCTACAGGATCAATGGACAGAGACTTGTGTGCAGCCTCATGGACTGCATATCACAACATACCAGCAACCAACCCTATGGAATGAACGGACTGACATCATTCAAAATCACATGGTGCTGGAAACATGTAAAGAAAACGTTTGCAGTTCATTCTTTCAATCTTTGATAATGTTAAATGATAAATAACTAAATAACATTGATAATCATTTCAGTTAAAAAGGTTGACAAAGGCATGTTCTGAAATTGGTCTGTATGTGGGGCATATAGTGGCATAGACATGTCCACCCCAGAGTTCAAAATTAAATATAGAATATATAATAATCTGTCACTCAGATCAGTATTCTTCAGTATTCCAAGCACAGCCTTCATTCAGTTACTGGGAATTATACTGAACAAAATGTGCCGTAAGAAACAGATCACAGTAAACAGAATCCCATTAAATCATATATGAGATGTGTCTGTGTTTGCAGTACACCCCCTGTGTCTTCTCCCAGTAAGAGCATTGCCAACTGTCTGACGCAAATGAAACATGAGCCTTTTCCCTGTCTGGCTCAGGCACGTCTGGTTTCTGCAGGATTTGCGTGTGAAAAGGGTATTTCAGCGTAACAAATAGGCCCACCGTGGATGCATGTGTGCATCTTTATTCATATTGCAGAAATAGCGGATCCCCCCCCCCCCTTTTTTGTAGAGAAGCATCACAAATTAATGATGGAAGGGATTTGTCTGCTGTGTGTAAAATAAGCATACATATAAGCCAATCTGGGAAACAACAGATAACACCGATTTGAATAATGTATGCACACATCATGGCTTGGTGATTTTACGAGACTCCCAAATTATAGGGACACTTAACTGGAGAGTGTTGATGGAGTGGGTTGCCAGGTTAGGCGTAACTCAATCAGTTGCATTTGCTGGGGTAAACAAAATATGCTCGTCAGGGCGGACTCAATCAATGTGTGTTTCCAGCATCAACTAAAGGCGGAACTACAGTATAGTGTCATCCGATGATGGCTGAGTAGTAGACATTTGGATTTTATTTAGTTTATAGTCAATGCCATGCAGGAAAGAAATATATGCAGCTTCCAATTATCTTACTTTGACAAAATAATGTATCACTTTGACAAGCAGATCATTGGCCCAACATGTACTGACATTTATACTGACATTTATAAGGGAATGACTTTACAGAATTCTGTAAAGTCTCTTTTAACTCATAGCAGATGAGCGTTAATATGAATCTGGTTAACATCAACCTGTTTACAAAATGGATACAGCTATGCAACGCACTATAGTCCAGCCCCTCAAAACACAACACAAAGTCAGTCACACGTGAGCTCCGTCTCTCGGTGTGATGTAGTATTTCCCTGCATGCTTGTACAGTAGATTACAGATTTTTTGCACGTGACACTGACACCGTCATACTCTGTAGTAACTATAGAACAGGGCTGTGTAGAGAGCACTGGGGGGCAGGGGCTGAAACTCCAGAAAAGGGCACATGTGTGGGCGCGCATAGCACGCCGATTTTTGGGGGTTGTCTTTTTGTGGAGTCCTTCCCTTGTGCCATTTCATGTCATTGGACAGTAAAATAAGCAATATGTTCTCATTAGTCTGAAACTAAAACTGACTGATTGAAAGATAATTCATTATGATAGTGGAATTTATCATTACTTGTCAAATGTTCGTTTTGAAGGGCCAATGGCACTTATTGGCCCCCCACACAAGCTCTTATTGGCCCCCCACACAAGCCCTTTTTGGCCCCCACATAAGCCCTTATTGGCCCCCCACACAAGCCCCTTATTTGCCCCCCCAAATAAGCCCTTGTTTTCCCCCCCACACAAGCCCTTATTGGTCCCCCACATAAGCCCTTATTGGTCCCCCACAAGCCCTTATTGGCCCCCACATACGCTCGTATTGGCCCCCCACACATGTCCTTATGTGGCACCCTCAAAACAATATATAATAATAATTTATATAGGCTATATATTTTTTTCTTTTTAGATAAAGGGCACTTGCAAAAGGGCAGGTGCTCAAGCCCCCTAGCCCCCCCCCCCCCCCCCCCTCTGCACGTGCCTGCTATAGAGTATAATTTAAGCTGTATAAGGTATCAAAAAAGTCAATTTTCAGTACTAGATGGTATCGAATAAAGAATACTTTTAGTACCCATCCATAATGAAGTCTGACACTATAGTTTCATGAGTCAATAGATGAGCTAGGTTTTTATCTAACCAGCATAGGACCCTGCCGACACTGACACTTCTACATATGCTGATAAGATCAAAGGAGACATCCTAGACTCTGGATGCAGTATAAAGGTCGCGTCAGCCAGGTTAACATATCTGTGAACTCAGCCTCTAAATAGATAGCAAACAACTAATTTAGCTGAGTGTGCAGCTTCATCAGATATTTGATATCTGATAAACAATCAAGCCATGATATACAGTAATTACAGAGTAATTTCTACATACAATATGCAGTATACAGCACTGTTCAGTCTTATCCTACGTCCTAAGTCAATTGTCATACAAATACAGTGAGTTATCTCACTGTGACTTTCCTAGAAAAGGAAACCACTTTTGCATTTCTCCCCAGGCGGGTCTTTCCCTTCCTTTTTTATCTGAGCTAAGGAAGCCTACTGGTGTATTTTCAGGTGAACATATTTTTAAAGCCGCCGCTTTATGAATCCTCTCAAGACTTTTGAAAAGCGGTTCCATAATTCTCTTCAGTGCCCGTCTGCCTCCGCCATCTCTCATCTTTCCTCCCTGTCTCCTCACTCAACCTCCCCCATGCTTCCACTCTCTGTCACCCCAACTCCACCAAAAGAGGATCAGGGGAGAGGCCCCCTGCAATTTCCCTCCATCTCTAATAGGCACTTTGTCGCGTTACACGATCACCAGGTGTCAAGATTAAAGAATGGCTACTGCTTCCCAAGGTAGACAGAGATGGGAGACAGAGGAAATAGCAGTCTATAATTACTGTTAAATCGAGCACACTGCCTCTTCTCCCTCCATGTCCTCCCCATACACCTGGCCCAATGTCAATGTGAGGGGCCGAGCAAGCAAAGTCGGGAGAAAAGTTGACTACACTGGCCACTTTTTTTTCTACTGCTGATATTGCAGTTAAGTTTAAGGGATTCTGGACCAACTGACGGACTTGGAGCTTCCCCCCCCCCCCCCCCCAACCCCCAATAGTCTCCTCTTTGAAGTCCGGCTATTGGTGCAACACAGGCCACTAAAGGCCGGGGCCCCTACCAGATCAAGAGATATCCAAAACTATGATAGCTGGGAAGTTCCAGCTAAAGAACACCCTGCATTAAAATGTGTGATAAGAAAATTCTAAAGTAGGCACTGTGATGAAAGTGGTAACTTGCTATGCAGTGTTCGTCACAAGGTGTGACTGGACGAGTGATGGGGAACGTGGTGATAAGTGGAGATGTGGCTGAGTGGTAGAAGAGGATCAGGATTAGAGTGAGAAAAGATGGGAGGATTTTCTGGGTGAGCAGGAAAAGTCAGGACAGTACAGATTGTGGGGAATGCCACCACGTTGTATGCTTTCCCTATATTGTTTACATATGCACCTGCTGTAACTTTAAATTTGATTCTGGTAATAAATGTACCCTTTTTGAGCGGTGCCTTCGCTCCATTACGCAGCTATGTGTGTCCCTATACATACGTGTATGTGTGTTTGTGTGTCATTTCTCGACCGTTTCGGACGCGGGAATGCTCGCCGGAACTGGGCCAGCCCCCTGAGCTCGTTCCTGGGGGTCTGGATGTTCCGGGGACCCCCACATGGTAACTCTGTCATTTCTCGACCATTTCGGACGCGGGAAGGCTTGCCGGAACCGGGCCGCCCTGGGGGTCTGGATGTTCCAGGGTACACGATAACTGTCATTTCTCGAAGATCTTTTGCAAACACAAGCACAGTGCACTACAATACAGTACAGAGTGTGTGATTTTGGTGTGATTTTTCTTTAGTTAACTTTCCTTTTGAAAAAGTTTGCCAAAAGTGATCTCCACAGTAGTTTGGTAGGAAATAACTTCACTCTTACAGTTAGGAAGGAGGCATTGTTTGAGTTTAAAAGTTCCTCTTATGAGCTATTATTGATCATGGAGGTGCTTTGAATCTGTTAATGTCTGAACTCTATTGTGAAGGGTGTCGAACCAGGATACTATTTATCATTTTAAAATGTAGGCGATGCTCTATAATTCTGAGCATGATGAAAATAAAAATCGGGGGCGCCTGGTGGCCTAATGCAGGGGTTCTCAACCCGCGGGGCACGACCCCTCAGGTGGTCACCAAGAGTTTACATAGAACTTTCCTTAATGATTATATCTGGTTTCAGCATTCATTTATAATATATTTTCTCTATTATTAAGGTTATTTTTGCAGTCAGTTTGTCTCTCCCCTTATCTCTACCTCTTTCCTGTCAGTCTTCACTTGAAACTATATCATTAAAGGCAGAATAGCCAAAGAACTAATCTTAAAAAACTAAAACAAAACTAAAAACGGTAACTGAAATACTTGACCTGCCATAGGGTGAATACAGCAAATATTTTTGAACACCCCCTCCCCCACCTCCACCATAACGCGTTAATGTGTTTTTTCTAAATTCCTATCGTGTCAACATTTATCAATTTGGCAGTTTTGCACATCCCTAGCTGAAAGCAGGACAATATATTATTAAACATGTGCTTAATATATAATTAGCATTTAAGCATAGAAGAATATTGGCAAAGAATTTCATTTGACATGACGGAATATGAAAATGTAATAAAACATTCTACTTCCAGATCTGCTCATTTGAATGAAAAATAAAGGCATGTGTTTTCCCCTGGTGAGCTAAAAAAAAAACACAAACACACCATGGGGGAGGGGGATAAACCGCAGAATAATAATTATAAAAAAAAGAAAAACAGAAATGGGACCGACTCCAAGCAAAGGCAGAGGCACAGATGAAATATCTTAGCTGTCTATTCATTTTTCAGAGGCTGGCAGACCACCTCTCCGGCAGCAACTCCTATTCTTCAGCTTCACTCCCCTCCATACACTACACATCAGGCGTACAAGGGGGTTGAGGCTTGCCACCAGCAGTGAAGAGAAGCCAGCTGGCAGGGTCTCCTCCCCCTGCCAGGATGCCATTGTTTATTAACCCATTCTGACCTGAGATCAGATTCATACGAGGTTTCCGCCGGACACACACTGGTCTGATCAACCCATTCTGACCTGAGATCAGATTCTAAAAATGTCAGTCGCTCTTCGATTTTTCAAAAATAGCAGACCTACAAGCTCGTATCGCGCCACTCGGTGGCGCGATATGAGCTTGTAGATCTGCTATCTTTCAATAGCTAAAGCATAACATGATGCCGACACCAAAATGGGTGCCCGTTCAGTATGGGTTAATAATCCCAGCAGCCTTGGTAGGGGGCCACAGTAGAGAGCAGTGATGGAGCCCTGAAGCAGCCACGTTGTTTCTCTCCAGTCCTGTCAGGGGCCTGAACTCGGGTGTTTAGTCAAGCCAACATTCAAGCAACCCATGGGGGGGGGGGGGTGTGCTGGGATTCTGTTGAAGCCTTGGGGGTCTGTATCACCACACATATATACCATATACAGTAGAATAATATGAAATATTCCGCTAAACTCGGTCCAACTGGCAGAAGCATCAGAGGTTTTCTTACAAAGGACAATATTGCCGCTGTCAGGCAGAAACCTTGTATCTCAATATTTCTTACCGGTATGTTTTTTTTTCATTCATTAATGCTGTATTTTAAATTATGTCATATGACAATGGCAAGCATGGAATTGCAATGTGCAATCTCACAATGTAAGCTTGTAGATCAGCTATTTTCACTATTTGTGAAGGTTTCACCTACACTGACATGCCCAAATTATAGGGACTTGAATTCGATCGGCCTTTGGCCGGTTTCACTCTAGCGCCGAGCCACGCCATCCAGGTGACCAGTGTTCTGTACCATACTGTACTGTACTGTAGCAGACTGTACTGTACTGAACTGTGCTCCACTATGCTGTACTGTACTGTACTGTACTGTACTGTACTGTACTGTACTGTACTGTACTGTACTGTACTGTACTGTACTGTACTGTACTGTACTGTCTGTGCTGTGCTGTACGGTACTGTATTGTTCCATACTGTACTGTACTGTATTGTTCCATACTGTACTGTACTGTAATGTACTGTACAGTGCTGTACTGTACTGTCTGTACTGTAGCAGACTGTACTGTACAGTACTGCAATGTACTGTAGCAGACTGTACTGTACAGTACTGTATTGTTCCGTTCTGTACTGTTCTATACTGTACTGTACGCTGTGCTGTACGGTACGGTACTGTACTGTACTGTACTGTTCCGTACTGTACTGTATCGTACTGTACCGTACTGTAATGTTCCGTACTGTATTGTTCCATACTGTGCTGTACTGTACTGTATTGTTCCGTACTGTATTGTTCCGTACTGTGCTGTACTGAACTGAATTGTTCCATACTGTACTGCACTGTACTGTACTGCATTGTTCCATACTGTACTGTGCATTGTTCCGTACTGTACTGTACTGTGCCGTAATGTGCTGTAGCAGACTGTGCTGTGCTGTACTGTAGCAGACTGTACTGTGCTGTGCTGTACTGTAGCAGACTGTGCTGTGCTGTACTGTAGCAGACTGTACTGTGCTGTGCTGTACTGTAGCAGACTGTGCTGTACTGTACTGTAGCATACTGTGCTGTACTGTAGCATACTGTGCTGTAGCAGACTGTACTGTACTGTAATGTAGCAGACTGTACTGTACTGTACTGTACTGTACTCAGTACAGTACAGTACAGTACTGTACTGTACTGTACTGTAGCAGACTGTACTGTACTGTAATGTAGCAGACTGTACTTACTGTACTGCGGTTAAGCGGTTATGTCTGTCTGTGGGTAACATGTAACCAATGAAAAGTATTAATAAGCGCATGTGACTAATAATAATAACAACTAGCACATTGGATCGATTGAAACAGTTTTTTTCCCTTTCCTGAAAAATAACAGTTTTGGACATACAAGGTTTCTACCTGACAGCAATGATACTGTGAGTAGAAGTGAAAATACCACACAGGCATAGATAATTTGCTGGGTTTCAAAAGATACTGTATCAAGTGTGACATTCAGAATGTCAGCGCTATTTCACTCGGTACAATATGTATGCTAAGATTAATTAGCTGGTATGAAAGATCGCTTATAGGAACATCAAAAATGTTCAAACCTTAAATGCCAAGCATAATAAACGTGGCAAAACTAAACCGCCGTGAAGGGAAACTTAGCCTATTTTGAAGCTAAAACGAGGAGCGACGAACACATCATTTCAAGTCCAAGCAGGTTTATGGAATGACGCAAAATGGCATATTTGAAATAAACAACATATAGGGTATTTTCGCCCACACTTTATACTCTCCTCACATCAAAACATACTGTATTTGGCCTTGGGTTCAAAATTGGCAAAGATTCTCATTAAAGGTATTTGTGGTATAAGATACCTCATGATTAAAATATTAAGCTGCCAAACTTAATTTAGACTCTGTGCCTTGCTATTGATTTGATGCCATGATGTGAAGCTTTATGGTATAGTTCTAATGTACGGTATCAGACATACCGTACCCCCCCCCCCCCCCCCCGACATCTCCGACCCCGTAAGACCTGACCCCCCCGGAGCGCACCGAAGCTATCAAAATGCTATATTAAATAACCTGCCACTGTGCCCACAAACGCATGTCCAAGAGGAAAACAATCAAAACATAATAATAATATCTCAAACTTATATAGCGCGAGTACCCAAAGACGCTTTACATGGGGGGCTTTACAGAGGCAAACAACATACTAACAAATAATTTAAGCAAAATGGCAATGCAACGAACAATAGCTCAACTGTTTAAGATAGCTGTTGAAGAAGCTGATAATGTAGTTAAAAAAGTTAGAAAAACAACACCAGGGGCTGAAGATGCAGAGCAAATTGAGACTATAGAGTGGCTTGAGACTGACAGTGAGACAGATGGGGAGGAGGCAGAGACCTAGCCTGGATAATAAGCCAGCAGAGACCCTGCAAGTACTGACAGCATGCAGGAGCAGATCCAGTAGCAAGCACAGGTAATAATAATAATAATAATAATAATACTAATAACTAGAAATATTGTTCCTGAAGAAACAATGTGGGGTTGCAATCCAAAAGATTGTAGGCCTACTATAAATACTGTAGTACTTTGTAGTCAAGGTCCCCCCAAAAATGTACTACAGTATGTTCTGCTCCATTCTCAACATCTTTTGGTTTCCAAAAACAGTCATTTATTGTAAGTAAACACAAAACAGTAAAGAGCTGTTTAATTTGTGCTTATTTTAATTTAATTTGCTTTGATGGGGAAAATAGTTATCAGATATCTGATATCTTCAGAAGAAGACGTTGCACATTGCAAGAGAAAATTGGACTAATGCTTTGTAAGACCTGTTGTGTTTGTATTGTGTTATAGGTTAGGTATACTGTGCCAAAATGCAGTTTTCTATGCATTTAAGGGGTATTGGGGGGTTTGACCCCCCCAAATTTTTTTCCAGTCAGGGAGGCGTCACAGACACTAATTTCTGGGGAGCTCCTGCAAGAACTGAAAGCCACTTTCACCCCTTGATACATTACAGTAGGAAACACTAAGAGGGAACTAAGAACCAGAATCACAGAACATAAAAGCAATATCAGAACTAGAAATGTGTGGTTGCCGCAATCGCGTATATAGGCCCCTCCACTAATTGGGAGATTGGAATCTTTGGGAGATTCGGACGAAATCAGAATAAAAAAGTAGAGCAAAAAGTGTGTTTTGAAGAAAATTAAAATTTGGTGGAAATTCTTTCGTGACGGAAATGGGTGTCTCCTTATATGGGGAGATGCGTCATGACCCAAGGAATCCATGGAAAAGGACATTTCGATTTTTACGACTTACAGTTATAGGGAAAAACATAAAGTGGGCTGTTATAGTGCCACCATGAGGCTGACTGATGTAATTCCTTTTCAATTAATTTTCATAATTATTATGAACCTCTCCCCCTAGTCTTGTAAATATGGCACTTACGGTATCCGAGGGAAAAATACTGGCGTTAGAGGGTTCTAACGCCAGCACACGTAGACCAGGAAGAGTGCAGCAACAACACTTCATGGACTAACCTGTCACATCATCTAG
The DNA here is from genome assembly GCF_964188405.1 of Protomyctophum parallelum. Classification (NCBI taxonomy): domain Eukaryota; kingdom Metazoa; phylum Chordata; class Actinopteri; order Myctophiformes; family Myctophidae; genus Protomyctophum; species Protomyctophum parallelum. The sequence goes on from NC_139713.1 coordinate 32,716,768, forward strand.
ATCAGAATCAGATGTAAACTAAAAATCACACACGTGTGAACTGAGTGGTGCAATTCCCCCCTCCCCCCCCCCCCCCCCCCCCCCCCTCTCTCTCTCTCTCTCTCTCTCACTCTCTCTCATTAGAGTCACTACCCCTCTCACTGTTTCTGGCGCCCCCTACTGCTATTATTAAGTCACATACTCATGCTCACACAGACACACGAACAAGTACGAGACAGACACACACACAGACACACAAACAAGTACGAGGACATTGCAAGCTGGTTGTAGGAGTGGTTGCACCACTCAAAAACTAAAACCAATTGCGCGATTGAATAGGAGTTCTAGCGTTTGACCCACATGGACGGTAAATCCGCTAATTCCTTATGAAACGCTCGGCATGTTTTCTTTCAATGACGAATGGATACGCGTCTTCATATACGGTAAGAACACAGCTTGTGCGAAACTCCCCTTTAAGCATTTATTTCATATTTACATCTCTGACACCGTGACACGTATTTCAGACATGCTCTAGTATGTGAAGAGTCTGCCTGTGCTTGTGCTATTAACTAAATAAAATCACACCAGTGTGAACCAAGTGGTGCAACTCCCATCTATTGGTTCTCTGTATCGTTCCAATTTGTATCATTCCAATTTCTTCTCTGTATCGTTTCAATTTCTTCTCTGTATCGTTTGCGTCCAGCAGGTGGCAGCCATGTCACATACTTATCTCGCTCCATGCTCACACAGGGGTACACACACACACACACACACACACACAAACAGGCACACGGACATTGTAAGCTGGATGTAGAAGTGGTTGCACCACTTAAAAATAAAGTTTTTCTCCTCTGGTGAAAAGCTGGAGTTTGCGCCATGGCAGGCTCTCAGTCAAATCTGGTCACATATATTCTTTCAGAGCAAACGTTTTTTTGTATTTCGACGTCAGGCCTAAATGGGTTAATCAGAAACTATATATAAACATGTAATTTCCATGTGTATGTAAATAGTAAATACTAACACTGACGAATGCCTGCGTGCCAAAACGCGTCTGTTTGGTAGACTGCTGCTGCGGATCCTTTATTATTAAACAAGACTCCTAATAGTACTACAGAGAGTGCGGATTGTATATTCCTTTGAACATAAAAGATGGCCACCTAGAAGGAAACTTGCATAAGGCAGCAGCAAGGTTAGAGATTACCATAGTAACAAGTGTAAAGGCAACATTAAAATGATCAGACAGACTTGCATGAATCTTTAACCAATCATTGCCCCTCGGGCTATAATGTGACAGGATGTTATGCAGTAAACCCCTCAACTCCCACTGCCATACTCGGGATGCAGATTGGTCCATGTTGTCCATTGGCAGAGACAGGATTAGCATTTGTTAACATGCAGAACCTATGAATAGATTTTTGAAACAATTTACCTGTCTAAAATGCAAGGCAAACTGTCAAAAGTATTTGGCCTTCTGCTGCCCCTGGACGGTGCTGCCAGTGAGTGCACTGCACTGACCAACTGTGCCTTGTGAATCACAAGAACCTAAAGCTTGATTTATACTCGTTGTTGTGTGATTTCATAGTACGGTCTGCTGTTTTGGGCTGGAAGAAGAAGAAGAAGAAAATGTAATAATAATACAGTTTAAACATTCTATGTTGGGTAGCACAATCAGCAGAACGATATGAGCCCAACTGTATGCAACCTGGAGATAATTACAAATAGACTTCGAGAGAATACATTATTTTTCCAAAGTAACGTTGGTGTCTGCGTGCTATAACGTCAAAATGGCCCATTTAAAACCACCTATAACCAGTAGAGAATGGGTAGTACATTGTGGTTGGTGTTCAGTCAGATATAATGAACTGCTTGAAATAATAAGCCTTCAATATCCAGACTTATAATTGGAATGTATAAAAGAAAATGTCTATCTTTAGCAGCTTTTAACCACTTATTTCTATTCTCATGTCATCAGTTATTCTCTAAACCTGCCATATAAGCTCATTACATTGCATATAGTGCTCATTTAATAATTCTTCAAGATAAAATAGCATTGGTATTGGTATTCCAAATAATTCAAATTCACCAATGGTCTTTAACAACGCCTCAGGGCCTCTTGGGTTCCGGAGTGCATATATATTTGGCTGATAAATAATAGATTGCGGTTTCTTTATGAATTTTGCACACATGTCATAATTTATTCCTTGATTGATTAAGAAAGAGGGGCCTGGAACTTCTCATATGAGTTGAGAGAACCCCTACTGGGAAAAGAGAGAGAGAGAGAGAGAGAGAGAGAGAGAGAGAGAGGTGTACATGAGCAATGTTCATGCCCACTGGCACTAAATAACCGGCTCAATCTTGCTCCTGAAGGCTAACGAATTATAGAGAAGCAAGTTTTTCGTTCTCTCACTATTATTATTAGCCTATATTAACGAATTGACAGGGCAAAAAGGGGAAAAAAAGTATAATGGACTTGTCTAATACTCTAATTAACCACTTAACCCCTCATATTACACTTACTTGGACAATGGTGGCATACAAGGATAGCTAAAATAGCCGATCTACAAACTCTCTAAAATTATCCAAATGACTAGTGTGCAACCACTTCCAAGAATGCAATGAAAAGTCATTGGCCAACTGACCGATCTCAGTATGAACATCATACGGATTAGTACGGACATTGTCCCATGTTGTCTTGTGGTTATGGGACTGATAGTATAGCCTCACAGTGGGTCAGACAGTCAAGTGGAGGTCAAACGATTCAGCTGCCATTCCAAATAAAGTTCATACAGTATGTCTTTGTGTGAGAAATTTTGTCACATGTCATTATGTGACACTGTTGTTTTTCTCCAATACATAATTTTGTTTTCTACCTCCTGGGAGACAGCCTTCCGGCCACTACGCAGCTGCAGCCCACACCGACTTACAAACTATGCCAATAAGGAGGTGGGGAGGGGGGGGATTTTGCCACTGAGAGGGCAGTTTTGTTCTCGGTCTGGCACAAATCGATGTCGTAGTTTATATTCTTGTCCATACACACCGAGCCAACCCCCTATGCATGTACAGTATGTATGTATGCAAAAGGGTGAGTACATGCGTTCTATGATTCATTACTTCTCATTATTTGTTTGTGTGCTACTCACCTTTGAGACTAACAGCAACATGGGAGTTACAATCAATCCATCATGGAATTCCATTGCCTATAGGTCTCTGAAAATGCACTGTGTCTGCATGCTCCCATGGTCTTTGAAAGCTTCATCAACAATGGGTCACCCAAGCCGTGACACACATGTGGCCTTGGGCCACTGCTGACATTTTCATTTTGGCATATGTGATGGGGAATGTTTTGCTTTAAAAAAAAAAAAGGAAAAGGAAAAGAACAGAACACAATTACATGTTGCCAGCATGTTACCACTGAAAAGGCCACCAGATTGAACAAGCTATTTCGAAGCATTGTTTCTTTGGCAGTTTTGTGCAAGAGAAGAACATCAAATTATGTATTGGCATGTTGTCAATGAGTGTTAATGTCATGCTTGGTAAATGTTTTTGACACGGGCAATGTTAATGGTTCAAATGTGAGTGATATTGACTGACAACTTTTCAACTTGCCCTTAATTGTCTCATGTTAAGCCAAAGTGTGATGTAAATGTACATGATGGGAGGTCTTTGTTGTTGCTCTCTCTGGCTGAGTGGCAGTACTATTAAATAATTAAATCTAACCGACATATTTTTATAATAAGAGGAAATAGAGGGTTTAAGTGGCCACATGTGCTGGCAACATGTAACATTGTCCAACTTTGAAGTGAAATAACTCATATCTGACCAAAATATGGACACCAGGTTGAAAGTTGTTAATTACACAATTCATCATTTCATGGAAATGATTTGAAATGTCAGTGTCAAATCGCCATGGCCTCTCACCTATGGCAACTGAAAGAGTATAAACATACTTCTTAACACATTGATTGCTAGAGTTTTCTATTTGCTCAGGCTTGGTGGTGCTGAGCGATTAACATTGGACTTTTGAACTTTTTCGGGGCCCACAGCGAGGGGCCTCTTATAGCGAGAATCACACCGCATAAATCAAAAGAAAGCCTAACTTGTCCACTTCAATTTTTTTACAATCTTCCATTCTGGAGATATTGACCTTTTTCTAACACCTGCTTTTGCCTGCACGCTGCTCGCTTGAAAAAACAGCAGAGATATGGAAGTTGACAGACATTGACAGACAGATATAAAAATTAACACAAATAAAATCATATACTACACACTGAATGAAAGCCCTGAATGTCTACTTTTAGGAGGAAAACAAATACACATTGAACCCATGTACAGTTTGTCAGTAATTGGCTATTGAATGCAGCTTGCGCCCACCAGAGAGAACTTTAGAAAACGCATGGACCTGAAGAACTATTATTCACAAAATAAGGCCTATAGCGACATGTACATACTATATACCGTATGAAACAGAAGACTCTCTGCTTTCATAAGAAAAAAACTAATACTGTAATAATAATAAAAATCACACCCCTGTGAAGTGAGCAGTGCAATGTTTGCAACATTGCACTGCTCACTTCACAGGGGTGTGATTTTTATTATTGGTAATTAACATTGCACTGCTCACTTTTTTGTATATAAAAATAGTGTGCGTGTGTCAATTTTGTGAAAATAGCATAAAAGCTCATAAAATGCCGCAATGACATGTTGTGAGCTTGTATTTTCACTATTATTGATATGTTTTTGAAAAGATCTAGGCGGAAAATATGTTTTTAATGTCTTAATTTCAATACAGCAATGCATTGAGATAAATAATTATATGAACTTTTGCTTTTGAAAACTATATTTTTAACAGCAAGTACTCCAATACTTTAACTCAAGTACAAATTTGACAGAACAATTATTTTCAATTGTAGTTGAGGTGTATTTGACCAAGAGATCTATACTTTGACTCAATACAGGGGGGTACTTGGTCCAGAATGTCCACACTGCTGTCTTCCTCTGGTAATTAGGCAGGACTTGTGGACACACATACACCCCCAAGAAAAGTAGGAAACATAATAAAGTACAATCACAAACAGTTTAAATTGTGGAAAAGATCCAATATAGTATAGTTTCAGAGATAACAGCCAAAGAAGATTCTCTTATTAAAATTTTTTCCCACGATTTTGGGGGGTCCCCAAATTATTTTCCTTTTTTTTGCAACTGAATAGCTGGAAAATGGAAATGAAGAGTTTACATAGCTAGTACACATAGTACATGCATAAACTTTCCTTAATGAATCTGGTTTCAGTATTCATTTATGATATATTTTCACTAATATTAAGGTTATTTTTGCAGTCAGTTTGTATTGGGGGTGGGGCGGGGGTCACGAGACATGGCCAAAGCATTACCGGGGGTCCCCAGCCAAAAACGTTGAGAACCCCTGAAATATATAATGTAATCCTGGGTACTGCACTGACCTCATGCTTCCCTCTATGCATGAGGAGTCCAAGCTGCTTCCTTTCACCTGACAGGGGGGGAGTTTCCCCGGCCGGACGTAGCGTGTGGAAGGAACACGTTATGTCGACCAGTTCCTGTCCCCTCCCATCAGGCGCCCCGGCTGGCCAGGGCCCAGGGGGAGGGAGACCAGGATTACTGCATGTTTTTTGTGAGGGTACCTACCCTAGGTGACACGGGGAGAACATGCAAACTCCACACAGAAGCCAAAGAAGATTCTAATGGGACCCTATGGAATGCGCGCGCACGTATCCTGGTACTGGGGGTGACGAAGGTGTTGCCTGGCAACCGGGTCAGTGTTAAAAGTTGATTTTCAGCGAAACAGTTTCATATCTATAAAGTACATTAATTGACGGATAATTCAGTTGAATTTTAAATGACGGAATATTCCGTTAAAGGCAGTTTGGTTACGTTTGTTTTCAGGAGCTACAATAGGCAACATTCAGCCACTAGATGTTGCATTCGCAACACATTTTGCAAACCACTTCCCTATCGCACACAAGTAAACCACTAGGCTAGCAAGAACCCACAGTGAGCAGCCAATAGCCTCACGCATGCATGCACATGCAGTCACGCACAAGACATTTAAAGCCGTTTCTAAAAACAAAACAAAACAATTTACTGATATGTAGCCTAACATGTCAATAATGGAATATAAAAATAAGCACATTAATCATCTTCTGTTGGATCATTGGATGCATTGCCGATTGCACACTAAGCAATAGCCTATAGGTTTTCAGCAAGAAGAAGAAGAAGAAGACAATAAAACTTAAGTAGGACTACTACCCAAAAAAGGAGCTGCATCTCTAATTTAATGTATAGCCTACTTTATATATATCAGCACCGCACAATACTTAATTATGCTGCCTTTAGCAAAGGGATGACACCCATTGTAAAAGACCATGAGCTCCCCCCACAGTTGGTCGGTGGAAGAACATCGAAATCAACTTCAGATGATTGGAGAGGGAGCGGCAACTTTGCATCACTGGTGGTGAGTGGTGACACACGCACGCACGCGCGCGCAAAACAAAACCACGCACGGGTTCATGCAGGCACACAGATCGCGCGCGCGCGCGCGCGCGCGCGCACACACACACACACACACACACACACACACACACACACACACACACACACACACACGTCTTACATTCAAACAACAATCATCAGAGGAAAGATGATTTCAACTCATTTTAGGTCAAGACATGTCCTATCTGAGAGGTGGAACTTAACAGGACAATCAATTGATATTGGTTAACAGATGATAGATATAGGCTAGGCTATTAAATAAATGTTGATTGCACAGCCTATAGCCAATTAGGTTTTAGAAATCACACTCAGTCGTTGCCCTGCATGGACTGACTGATAACGACATGCTTTGAAGTGAAGGTAGGCTATAGCCTATAAGTTTGAACGGATAATGTGCTGACAACTGAGCCTTCTATATCTCTCCATGTATTGCTCCTTTAATTCCGCACTTCTGCAGCGAGCCTTTGGATATGCTGTATCCTAATAACATGTGCGAAGAGAATGCAGCTGACTGCATATGAGAACAACTCGTTTGCATGTTATGCTTAATTGCTGATGATAAGCCATTTATATAGACACAAGACCATGGCCTTATGTTTTATGTATACCCAAAAGCCAAGGAATGCTCCGATAGCTCTTCAGACGGAGCTTGAAATTACTTTATATGCACGGGCTAACACATGACGCCGTGATTTAAAAAGGTATAACTTCGCAATGAGAATGGGAAAATCGCCTCCATTCTGAAAAAGGACACCTATCCACCGCAATAACATGCTGACCACGCAACATCGCCATAATTGTACAAACCACAATATAACCCAACCTCTCATCCACTAAAACTCGTGGTCAGTATCGTACAGAATAGGATATAAAGCATTGCCTGTATAGGGAAATAATGCGAAGATGAGCAATGCTGCACTGCTGCTTACCTAAAACTGACTCTCTCCTCTGTATCTGCGGTCCTCCAAGATCTGTTAGTTTTCTAGTCGACAAGTTCTGTTGGAGCATATGTATCCACTGCTCATGCTGGTGGCTCAGTCGGTGATGTTGGATTGCGGATGAGTTGGCAATCCTTCTTCTCATGCTCGGAAGAAAGAAATCCTTCGGCTCAGAACGAGGTCTTAAGCATCAAAAAATACACAGAGAACTGAGTAGCCTAGTATATAAAGTCGGTTAGCGGGAGAGGGGGGACAACGAGGCACAGCTCTCTGGAATGGATTCGGGGGTAATTGTGCCGACGTATACGACGAGGCGCGTTCAGGGTTTTCCTCCAGTCCGCCAGAGCCGCTTGCATAGGAGCAGGAGAGCTATAGGTGTCGGGTATGGATGGTGTCTAGGAGGGACGCGCAGACCGAGGGAGCGAAACTAGGGGGAGGTACTGAGTGAGAATCCAGGTTCGTATTGTAGAGAGGACGGTCATGGCAGACAGTGAGGGGAGGGAGGGTCTGGACCACATGAGGCGGAAGGCAGTGAGGCAGCTGAGGCTAATGAACTGTAGATGGGGGAAGGAACAAGAAAGAAACCGCGTCGTGACTTTCCTGTATCCATGACCATGAGCAAATATGTTACAGATAACGTCATTTAATTTAAGCATTGAATATTCCAAATCTGAAGCCGCTGATAAAGCCGAGGTTGTAGTGAATTAGAAAGAGTTAAAATATATAGGGGACGAAATGGAGAGTTAATTGAACAGGCTAATATAATGGAATATTCACTGATATTTTGTATCTGTATAACCGTCTCAGTGGAAATTCTTGTGAAGTAAGATGCAATTTATTGCAAGCCTTGCATGCGTGTGCTCGAGCACGAACATGCACAATGAGCGTATACCTTGCTCGCGCGCACGTGTGTGTGTGTGTGTGTGTGAGAGAGAGAGAGAGAGAGCTCGTTTAGAGAGGAGAAAAAGAAAACATGGGAGGGACAGCTAAAGTGCTGACCTTGTGTTGTACCGTACCGTACCCCACCAATGAAAGAACGCTGGTTGCTGTCCATTGTGCTGAAACGCTACTCTAGAGGCCTACTGCATAATGCCATTCAGTGAACTGATGAACTTGGTTATAGGGGAAGGACATTAGTTCAACCGTGACAGTCAGTCCCACATAGAATTCAATCATGACTAGAGATAAGGCAATAAATAAAAAAAAAAGGGAAAGAAATCACACTCGAAGTGAGGGGCGCTCTCTTATCATCATACATCATCACATTCATGCCAATCACAGTCCGTGCTCAGCCAATCAAATCATCGCTATGGGGTACACACAAACCCATGCAGCTCTTATCATCGCACATCATCGTGACGTAAAATAGATACATTTGCTCAGACACTATGACGTAAAATTCGGCATTCATTGTCAATGGGAATTTAATGTTTGTGTAAGACAAAAATGTACACTAAGCCGATTTGCTCAGACACTATGACATAACATTCTCCATTCATTGTCAATGGGAATTTAATGTTTGTGAACTTTGTCTTAAAGTGTATACTTTAAGAGTATAAATGCACAGTACAGATATCCCTTGATTCAAGATGTTATCTATTTGTTTACATCTCAGTAAATGTGAAATTAGTCTTCCAACAGTGTAACAATAACAATAATTAAGAAATAGCTAATGTGTAAGTTGATCACAACACACTTTGAGGTGCTGTGTGTGTGTGTGTGTGTGTGTGTGTGTGTGTGTGTGTGTGTGTGTGTGTGTGTGTGTGTGTGTGTGTGTGTGTGTGTGTGTGTGTGTGTGTGTGTGATACGCAATCTGAACATGCTGGTGGGTTCAATCACACATCTGCCTGTGTGCATGGAATGTCTTTAATAATAGTAGGTGTATGAGGGGGTGCTGCAGTGTGTTCGTGCATGTGTGCGTGCGTGCGTGCTTGTATGTGTATTTGCAGTCGGGCAACAGGCCGATAGTCAATCATTCATAAACCTGGTTGTCTGGAGTATTAAAAGTAACTATTTTGTTTTGGTGCGTATACTGGTTGCATCTGAATAAGTCCGTGGCTGGGATGGCTAGGGTCTTATGGGCTTTACTGACACATATCCTGGATGGAATGGAGCTCACATGCACTGATGTATAGTGGGCTGTCCGTGTCCATAACCCTCTGCAATGCTTTATGATGCTCAAGTTCAGTTACAGTACCATACCAGGCGATGATGCAACCTGTAGGCCTATATGTGTTCCATGCTTGCTGTTGCTGAGACGAGTCCTGCAGTTCCCCATGGGGATCAATAAAAGTTCATTTTATCGTATTAACTGAGATCTGTTACATGCACATGTAACACGTAACACCCTCGGATGTGAAGCTCATGCCTACCCTTTGATATTAGGGATTTATCCACAGTTCAAATCAACTTCAGGTCCCCTTGATCATCATAACATTTACCTTAGACAGAGCAAACAGTGACTTTTCCGAGTCTTTGATCTCATTATGTGAGCTCCATCCACCAGATCCCCACTCACGTATATCATATATTATGATGGCACATGCACATGTAGATACAAGCACACAGAGAGTTATCTTTCACTTTCTTATTAATCATGCATTCCCTTTACACTTGACTGGACACTGTTTGCACCACTGACACCGGACAAATCGTAAGAATAGCTTATACCATTCCTTGTTAAAAGAAATTGCACCACTCCTGCAGTTTTCAGTCCAACCTCCGTACAATTACAATAATTGAACCACATGCAATACCAGCTCAGCAACCATATCCCTCCAGGAGTTAACTTAAGATGGACTGTAATGATCTCATATCCACCTTCTTGTTAGAAGCCCCAAGCTGAATCTTCCTTCTAGCAGCCAAAAAGACTGTTGGCGCATTCCAGACTGACAACCCGGTAATGGCAGATCTCTAAGGCTTGAACCACAGAGATAATTCTCCCCATCTCTTGTATAGCACATGTACAGTAGCTATATGGAAGCCTGTCACACTGTACCCAACTCTCTCGCTCTGCCAGAGCTGTGAAGGAGAAGACAGATGTCCAAATAGCCAGCAGGGCTATACGTCATTCTATTTGCGTGAGGATTGTTCTCTCACATGGTGAGGGGAGGAGGGTCAAGAGGGAGTAAGAGAGAGAGGAATGGAAATTACAACATTCTGGCCTTCTCTCCCCTCTAATGAGAAACAATAACAAACCAGTCCTGCACATCCAGTACAATTTCCTAAACGGGAGGTACCTCATCAAATTCCAATTTTCTGTCAAATGTCAGCCCCTCAGTTTCACAAAAATGTTAAATTGTGAAATCATTAGAGCACATGGATAGCGGCAACCCGATACCTACAGTATGAAAAGCTGACAAATATTCTAATGCAAAATAACACACCAATTAACATCACAGGCCTGCAACTGAATGGAAGACAATGGGTACAGTATAGTGAAGAAAATATTTGTTCCTTATAACGGGGGAGGGATGAGTGATATTTATATCTATTTTCTCCAATAGAAATTATATTAGCGTCCCATAGCCATGCTGTGGAAGGTAAGTGCCTCCCTCTCCCTATCTGTCCATTCTTTCCCCATTACTCTATCGACAGGCTCATGGTGTGGAGGAAATCACAGTAATAGTGAGGGTTTGATGGTGTGAGCCGTTTCATTGCAGATCTCATCTCATACTGATAAACAAATCAACAATAACAAAATTCCATAACCATTAAAGGTCAGTTTTATGAGATAAATCGAATCGAATTGAATTATTAGTCATGGTCGATGACACAATTTCCATCTCAATCTGCATCTCATTGGTGGACAGTTCAGAAATCTGCCTACCAATGACGGTTATGCCAAGCCAATAGAAACTTCAGACTGTCTCTTCCTGGACAATTAGCATGCTGAAGTAGAATTCACTGTTCTTGCATTGCTTTGCATTCTTGCAATAAAAACAGATATATTTTCCTTTAAGAAAGAGCAAAGAATAGCAGATCTACAGGGTTGCAACGATGCTGCATTCTGGGTTTGGATCCTGGGGAGACACCAAATGTATATTTTGGGTCCCAGCTGAAAACCAGTTGAACAAACAGCATGCAATGCATTCTGGGCCTGCATCTTTTATAGCTACAGTATTATGTGTTGATACAATGATTATTGGCCATTTCTAAAGACTATATGAAAATCAAGTAATCCATGAAGTCAGCAAATAAAAAGGCTATGCATTACTCAAAAAGGGAAAAAAGTATATTTCTCACCCAAGCTTGAAGTCGGTCACACCAGGTTCCTGTTTGTCCAAAAGCTCTGAATGGATTCAGAAGTAAACACTCAATATTCCTTGACCAAACTTTTCTTTTTCAGATCTCAAAGTTTTCTGGCCCCACTACTGTGGTTTGTCAATTTCTGATTATGGGTTAGTATTGGCCTTAAAGTCTCTTTGAAAAACCACCATCAAACACTCTTTTTGATATGGTGGTCACCTCACTTCTGTACTTTTAGCTTTTCCTGGTACCTCACAAGGAAGCTTTGAGAAGGAAAGGAATTGGTCATGTGACTGCGCCATGACACTTTCATGGGAGCCAAAACTCACACCGGAAGTTCAATGAATACATGGCAGTGAATGGAGCCGGCTGGACCAGCTCATAACAACAAATATTTATGAACAATTGAGACCTTTGTCATATAATCGGTTCAGTTATATAAAAGAATCACACATATCACAGGTTGTTTTCTAATCACTTGCTTTTCGATTTGCACAGATCGAGTGCACAGTATATAATTTCATTTGAGGATCTAAACAGCAGGTGTTGTTTCTGGCTCGGAGGTATCGCAAGATTTGACTGACAGACAGGAAACGGTGGGAAGTCTCACGATACTTGGTACGTTCAGAAAGGTGCTTTGTGCTCTTGAGATACCATACCTACGTCATGGCGCAGCCCAGTCATGTGACCATTTTCTTTCCTTCTCAAAGCTTCCTTGGTACCTCACTTCCTGGAATTATTGTCCTAGGAATTATTGCTAACATGCTTTTTCCCTGCAGCTCCCTCTATGAGCAAACCTTGTCAACATTTACAGTATGTATGTATGTATGTGGTTAAAATGGGTAGGGTTTAAAAAAAGGCAAGAGCTTGCTCTGGTGCACTGGCCTAAAAGTGGGTCCTTAAAAACTGCTAAAACTTCTGAAATGTATGTATGTAGGTATGTATGTGTGTATGTATTTAAAAGGGGGGCCTTTTTGTAAAAAGCCCAGCCCACAATACCTTCATATATTTAAAAATAATTCAAAAATAGGGTTACCAGTGAAGGGCAAACTGCCTATTCACTGGGGACTATGCAAGGCAGAGGCGTCCACCCCCCTGAGTCCAAGTTAGACTAGACCGCATACCTAAACCATGGTCCGAAACTATCCTCTAAAACCCCATGGTAAAATGGATATGAAAAATGGACATTAATAAAACAACCTAAAACCATAAAAGAGTAAAAGTTCACAGCAAGGCCTGGATACCATTTATTTAGTTTGCAGATAAATGAACATAAAAGGGATAGAATTCAACTTCTTTCATTTAAACCAGTGGGTGTTACAGTTTGCAATTTTTGAATCCATCTGTGCTCCATGAGTTTCCGCTGTCCACTGGTCCATCGGACTCCACATTCCAGACCTGAAATGATGAGGTTAGTGATGGGATGGGATTGAAAGTGTGTGTACAGAGTTGTGTGTATGTCTGCTCGTTTGATGTGATATAAGTGTTGTTTGAGGCGTGTTTCTAATGTGTGTCCGGTTTCTCCTATGTAGTGTTTATGACATTGTGTGCAGGTGATGATGTAAACTATATTGGGGGTGGTCAGAGACAGGGGATCCGTGATGTATCATGTACAGTATGTATGTATGTCCTACGTAGATTACATTACATTTAAGGGTTAAATATTCAACCATTATTTAAACCAATGTATTCTCTTGTTATCACCCAATATGTTGTTTCTCTCTCTGCACTAGTTTCCTGTCTCTGACTATACATCCTAAATGATGATTGAAATTCTTTATTAGGAATATCCCCTTGAGATGTAGCATCTCGTTTTCGAGGGGGTCTATGAATAAAATACTAAAACTATTGTGATTTTGACACGCATTACATTCATGATGATGGATTTGGCTTACAATATAGGAGCTTTGCATGGAACACTACACAGAGGCCATACACTCAAAAAGTTTCAACTGACCAACAATGCCAGTGCAAAAAAATAAAATAAAACAACACATTATTGTAAACAGTCTTTTTTCAAATTGAGACCCATGAGCCCATGTGCAGTGGTATAGCCTACCTTTTCTCTTTTTTAAGTCAAGTAGTAGAGATACCAACAACAGGGATACAACAGATTAAAACAATACAAGTAGCATTATCAATATATTTAAAATAAATATGTTTCTGTCTAGTTTCTACTTTATTCCAAACACTGATGAATGCAATGCATACTTTTATACACTCTTGTTAGGTACAAAGAGCCTAAGCAACAACAAAAAAAACCCTTATCCTTGCTAAATGAACACACCTGGATTTTCTTTTCATTTCTTTTCTAGCTATTTTATTGGGGGGAATATTTGGAGACCATTTCCCCCCTTAATGTTATCCAGTCAGTTCTGTATGCTAGTCCTACATAGTATCAGCCCCAGGTCAGTATTCAGAATTTGAGAATCAACTTCTGTATTTTAACTCCCCATTTCTGACATTTTCCTCTCTGCCATAACATCTTCATTGATTGAATCTCTCCTCATACCCACCACCCATCCAACAGAGCTAGATATGTTTGCAAAATGTTAACTGGTCAGATCACAGCTGTTACACTGCTTGATTCCAATGGTGTTAAACAATTTCCAAAAGTGGATTGGGGATAGCACTTCAGTGATCTAAAATTAATGTAGGTTGCGTGTACTGTGCGTGCGTTGGCATAATGCATGTCTGCATGTGTGGGGGTCTCAGCAGCTTTTGTAAGAAGGGAGGCTTCAAGGACAATAGTTTGGGAGACATAGAATATTAATTTTCAAGAACAATGCAACTTAGGTTTCTCACTCTGACATTTGTGTGAGCCCCTTGGCTCAGTTCTAGGCAAGATTATCTCATATCTTGGCCATATCATCAGAGAGTACAAGATATCTTTACACTGCTGATGATAGGCAGTTATACTACATGCATACTTTAAACCCAGTGGTCCTACTCTGAAAGAATGGCAAACTCAAAACACTTTATCTGAAGTAGATCCAAACTATCATTTCACTACTTCAATGCACAATTTTTGTTTTTAACTGCTGTGCCATCTGTGGGCAACTGATTGTCCCCTGCGGGATAATAACGGTTATCTAAGGCCTATATGCCAGTTGTATTTACGGTATGATGTGGACTTGAGGAACAGGTAAAGTGAGTGATGTTGTCTTTATCAATGTGGTTTATGATGTGGTATCCATTTTAGTCCATATTTGCAATATTCTATGTCAAGACTACATTTCTGTGCTAAGTCAGTTCGTCTCCAAGGCCAGGTGTCTTTGTTATTCAAAGTTGGGGTGTCGATGGTTTGTTTACAGCAGGGGTCCTCAACTAGAAATGATGAAGGTCCACAAATATTTTTTTGAATAAGACCGAGGTCCGGTCCCATGCGCGGCGTCCATCGGAGAGCGGGGCTCTATGCCCGTTTAGTATGGTCAAGCCAAGCTTATACAAATCAGATCCCCTTCCAACCAACCAATAATGGGGTGCAGAGTGCAGGCCCGGAGTGGAACTCCAAATCCAAATCACACTGCGCGCGCGCGTAGCGCGCGCCAGAATTTTGGGGGCCCTTGGGGGACATTTTGGGGGCCTTTGCAGCAATTTCACATGAGAAATGTACCATCTGATGTTATTTATATTATTAACTTAAAAAAAAAAAAAAAAAAAAAAAAAAACATTTTTTTTTTATTTATTTTTTTGGGTGGTCCGCAAAGAGGTGGTCCGCGGTCCGGTCGCGGACCGCGGTCCGCCAGTTGAATACCCCTGGTTTACAGTTTGCTGTCTGTTCCTGCTGCAATTTGTGTAAAAATATAATTGGTGTTGATAGCTGCATGGGAGCATATGGTTGATCAAGGGGTCTTCAGAGGAACAGTGAACACGCCTACATTCTCACCTCAGTTTGTGAAACTGTACTTAATTCCATGACATTCAATGTAACTGGGTCATTCTCCCCGACGGCGTAAGGCTGTCGGACCTATGCCGTTTGCTGTGCTGTGTACTCTGAAATAAACATCAAGGAACATCATCTCGTCGTCTGTCTGCCGTGCACATTTACTCTCCTGTATGGTATTTTAATATACTACAATGACAACTATCTCTACTCCCAGTCCTGTCTTAGTCCAAAAATGAAAGTCAGTATCATATCACAAGTATTTTGGTGGTGAAAGGAATGATCAGATAACACCTGTTTCTTATATTAGTCATTAGTGCATGTATGTCCCCTCATGCACCTAGCATTTGGAATCAACTACGCCTTTCAAAATGCCCTATATGAATTTCAAAATGACACATTCAGCAGGATAATAATTTCCAACAAAAAACATGGGCCAAACCAGGGAGGGATCATTCAGTGTCTTTCTCTCGCAGTCTGAAGGGAGTTCTCTCATCATTGCTCCAGGCGAACAATGTAATTTTAACGAGAACGTGGGCTTTGTTTGTTTCTCCCTTTTGCGCAGAGGAGAATAAAAACATATGCAAAGGGATTACAATGGAAAAGGAACAAAGCAGCCTTGAGAGCCGTTGTGTGGTGTAAATCATTAAGCAGTGATTAGGATGTGGCCAAGGGCTGTCTGACGGGTGTCTTTAGTGGGATGCTGAGGACTGGATAGACGCTCACCATTCACACATCTACAGTGTTACAGGAGCCAGCTGTAAAACCCTCCTGTGTTCTCCTCCCTGGCTTGACAGCAACTCCCACTGCCATCCGTGGCATTCTCTCTGACTCAGAGTCTGTTTATACGTCTGTCTTTTGGTCTTTATTTGTATATATATATATATATATATATATATATATTTCTGTCTGTTCTCCTCCTGTGTGTTTCTGTTATCTCAGCCCCACAACACACGCGCACGCACACATGTGTGCGCACCGCTGTCTTTTATGTGCTCCAGGTAGCCCCTGATAATTCTTGAATTTTTAAGTTCTCAGAACTGTTACTTTTTTGAGGCAGATTAATCTGATGACATTTTGCTTTGATATTTCATTCCACACCCTTTTCTGCAGCTTGTCTGCTTAGACCTTCACATCTTTGTTCACAGGGCTTCCTGGCTGATCCCTTGTGAAATGACTGGTTTTGCTAATGAACCATTTGCCCTGTGATGATATTTTAATCACCCACAGCACGAGGGGAAGATGTGGGCGTCATGGCCTGGCAGCAGTGAACACATTGTCAACGCACAAAAAAAATCATCTTTTGAAGCTCTGTGGGCATTAAAGATAAAACATTACTTCAGCAGATGTACCTACAGTACATATACTGTAGGACTCACACAGAAGACAAAAGTGTCCCTGGTTGTACTGTAATTCAGTGGTTCTCAACCTGTGGGTCGGGACTCTCCAGGGGTCCCCACATGATTTGTTTTGGTGCGGAGGGTCCCCAGGTAACAGTGAAGTGACAATTTAAGGACTTTTAAGACCGTTTTAATAGGCATTACTGCATCATAAGTAATCAACAAACATTACTATAAAAATTGGTCAAACATCGTCTAAATTGTCAAATATAAGAAAGAGCTAGGCAACAATTGTGAAAATAGCCGATCTGATATTTTCACAATATTTATCTGTGGAAAACCTGTCAAACAAAATTGAATGCCTCTTCGTGGTGTCCCAGTTCAAATATGATTATTTTGGGGGGTCACAGCCTGAAAAGGTTGAGAACCACTACTCTAATTAACCACTTAAACCTTATATACGTAGTTGAAACCAGATTCCCCGGCCAGGGCTAAAGTATAATTTCAATAATTTTCTAATCCATTGTAGTCCGCGTCCATTTTGTACATTGTTGTCCACTCTGACTCGGTAGTAATACTTCAAGCAAGAAATTCTGTGGAATTAGCTACTTGAACACCAGCATGCCTGGTGTTCCATAAATGCCTATTTTCCAAAAATAGCTTGTTTACAAGCTCATATTGCATTTGATGCGTTGTGAGCTTGTACGTAGATCATCTATTTTTGGTGTTGCCAGGTCCAAACAGTTTTAATTCAGGTCAGTTTTAGTAATAATAGAGGATTAAATAGATAAAACAAATGTTTCCAAGCTAATTATGTCAGAATGCATGGCTGCTTATTTTGCGATCATTACAGCCTCAGTGTTCTGAGAGAAAAGCTATGGCTTATAAGCTAGCAAGCAATATGTATGTAATACTGCCACCTCAGTGACACTCTCAGTTTCTCGCTGTAACCTCTCCCCTCCTCCCTTTTGTGTCAACAGAAGACGTTGAGTTATGTTTGAAAAGTTTGTACAGTATAGCGCTGAGAGCACCAGTCTGTCTTCTACAGAAATATGTAGAAGAGACTTGACAAGCACAAAAAAAAATAGATATTGAAGTTCTTTCTGGGACCTGTTAGAGTTGCAGTCTTATAGAGCTTGCTGTGCTATAGCATCTAGGGAATAAGTTTGTGCACATAAAGTAGACAGAGTGGTATTTGCATGGATATACTGTGAAGCTATTTAAAGACTGGGTCTGGGAGACAAGTATATATATTCAAACAGTTTGAGGTGGTAAATAAAACCAAGTTACAGTCACAGTACAGTATGTACAGTATTTAATGTAAGGCAAAAACCTGTACATTTTAGTCAAAAACACACCAAACATCTGTACATGTTTTTGTTATGCCCGTCACAATTATTGTCTTCAAATAATTGAACTTCATTGAATGGATACACTCTGACTCTGAGTACATTTTCAAGTGGGTCTTTTTAAATGTATGTAACATACTGTACAGTGTAAAACAAATGTCAAATATATAAAATATCCACAACTCAATCATTTGAATATGGTTTTATTTGTTTCATAAACATGTAAAGGTCTTTAGCTGGGCATCGTAAACCAAGACCTCATCTCATTTAAGTAACTACTTTAATTAAACCCACACCCTTGCCAGCTGTACCATTCCACTCTACTACTTCCCTCTCACCCTCCTCCGTTGACAGTGATCTGGCCCGTTACATGGATAGAGACCAAGGCGGTGTTTTAAATGTGAGTGATGTCCGGATGACAGCTCAATCTCATAAACAACTGAGCTGGGCCTGAAGTTATTGGAAACGGTCTGTATGGTCCTGAACCACCAAATCACTTCATCATGGGTGACAATCTTTCCCCAGCTCTAATGTAATTAGTGTGGATCTCCTCTGCCGGCTCTGGCCCTTTTGTTGTTTGATAAATGTAATTATATGAAATGAGCAGCAGTAGGCCGTACGTGGCCTCTGTAGTTTGGGATCTGTGACAGGGAAGTTACTGCATGTCATTGACAAAGTAGATGAAAATGGAATCAGCCTGCCCCCCCTTGAAGTTAGGTAAAAAAATATGCTAAAAAACCCCATCTCACCCCCACCCAGACAGACACATATCACTCCTCACACATCAGAAAATAGCCAAAAATAGTAGGCTATATCTAAAACAGTACACAAACATACAGATGTCCCCATACATTTTCACTCTACAAGTATACGAACAGAAGCTTACGCACGCACGCACGCACATGTGGAACACGTACTACAGAAAAGCTAGTCATAGAAGCAGACTCTCATTCACACTCACAACAAGGATGAATCACTGGCAAATTTTAAGATTTGACAGGCTGAAAAGTGAGATTGTGGTGTCACACCATATTTATTTCAGGCATGTAACAAAAATTCATGATTGCAGAAAAGATCTTTTAAGGCACCTGCTATTGAAGTAATTTGCTGGCGAGGTCGGTGGTATACAGTACATGTATGTTAGAGTATGTTAATACATTATAACTAGTACATCTGGCTGTTACTTAACCTTTAAGTGACAGTATGAGTACATGGATTATAGGGACACCAGGTTTTGTTTTGTTTAAGTCCTAACCAATTTCAACCTGTTGTATACAGATAGACAAAAACAAACAAAAAAACGGAAATATCCAATCTACAATGTATTGTTTACCAATCTTCAGCAATTTCTGTTGCATGCCATTGTTTTTTTTTAAGATTTTTTTTTTTTGCGGCTTACGCCTTTTATTGATTTTTGAAGGGACAGACAGTAGGCTGACAGGAAACGGGAGAGAGATGGGGGGATGACATGCAGTAAAGGCCGTGTCGGGTCCGGGAGTCGAACCCGCGGCACACTGCGACTGGATTACCAGTCCGGTGCCCAGACCGTTACGCTACGGCCTGGGCCTGCATGCCATTGTTGATGCAGTAAACTAACTCTGTCGCATGAATGACAGTGTCGCTTGCCTTTCACAACTAGTCACATCATTTGCAACGCTTTTTGACGTTGTAGATCTGCTATTTTAGCCAAACGACACCATTGTAGGCTACAGCATATCAAATCAGGCTTCAGTGTGTGTGTGTGTGTGTGTGTGTGACTGTGTGTGTGTGTGTGTGTGTGTGTGTGTGTGTGTGTGTGCGCGCGCGGACATAAGACAAGTTTCATCTTCAATTTGTGAATATCGTTGCCCAATTAGCATGATAAATATGTTATAGATTTAAAGTTTGTAATGAAAAAAGGTGTCATGCAGAGAATTGTTTGGAACAAGCTAATTATGCTTGTTTGATGGTTTGTATGTTTTTTCTTCCTTTTTCCCCCTCACTTTCATTCCCTTGTAAACAGCTTTTGTCAGTGCAAGGAGCAGACTTAACAGCCTGTAGCTTAAATATAGTCAATGCATTCCTGTCAAGATGGAATAGAAAGTGTATTAGATGGCATGCAAACACTGTACATGCTCTTATCAGAAAGGTAACAACTGTATTTCTTGCCATGGAAACATGTGTTTCAAGAAACATCCACCTGCTTTTGTAGAGCAAGTAACGTGGATAAATATTTTGCATTAAAATCACTGTCAAAATCTTCCGTAGTATTTCTATGAAATTGTTTTCTCTTTTTTACAGGTGCCACATCTGACCCTGTCGTGATGTTCCCTACAGCTGTTCCCAGATATTCACTTGGCTAGGTGGGTAATGCCTGATGTGTACTCCATTGTACGATAGCGTGTTGCATGTTGAAAATAACAGATATGCAAGCTCACAACGTATTGCATCGAACAAAGGTGTTATCGGACTTTTTGACCTGTCTACGGACTACTCAGTCATACAGTACATAGATGTAGCAATACCAGCTGCATTGTGAATAGAATGTAAGGGATGAAGTAAAAGTGATTCCCAAGTAAAATAATAATTTTAATTTTTAATAATTTTATTTATTATAATAATAATAGTTATGCGAGATTAACATTTTTTATGATCTCTGTGTATTATTGTTTTAAAGGTAGCCCTCCCACGTGGATATCTCGATTTAAATATATGTCCATGCTGGCATAGAAAGAGAAGCAGAACCAAGCTGTTAAGAACATTAACAAATGTGCAAATTTGATGACTCTCAAGCCTAATTAATGGTTAGTCACATAATTATGTTGTTGGTCAAAAATAACAGTGTTTTCACACTTGGACCCTTCCAGCACTCAAAGTGGAATCAGACTCAACTGTTTTTTTCACGCATATTATGTGAACACTCAAAAGAACCCAGAACCCTCTGAACTGAACCATACTTCTCAGACCACCTGCTGACAGGGCCGGCCCTCCCATCAGGCAGAAGAGGCAGTTGCCTAGGGCATCATGAGGGGAGGGGGGGGGCATCCACCAAGCAAACAAACAAAAACACAGTGCTTTAGAACACAAGGGGGCCATGGTCATTTTTCAAGGGGGCATCACGAAAAATTACCAAATTGCTCAGGGCCGGCAGTGCCCGCTGAGTATGGATTGCTTCTAGTCTGCGTTGTGGTTCACTTAACCTGTGCATTGTGCGAACACAAAGCTCTCCAGGTTCACTTCACCATTGTATTTGAGCCCTCTGCTTGCCATAGACACATTGTATGTGATAATGATAATTGTGTGCTTTGAACAGAAAGACGACTGAGGCCCCATCAGAACTGAATTGGTTGACCAGAAAGAAACAGTCCGCTTTCAAATTCAACAACGTGAATGCAAAACTCTTGGTCCACTTTTTTGTTTGTTGTGGTCTACACGTCATTTTTGTAAGCAAAAAAACCAAGTTTCAACCCGGCGTCCCTAATTTGGGCAAGTCAGTCATTATAGGTCAATTCTTTTTTTGAGGATCAGCAATTTTTGCTATTTTGGGCTTAAGTGGTTGAGAAATGTACAGTAATTTAATACATTCCAGCGACTTTATTTCTTGAGTGGAAAATTTTAGGGATGTTAATTCTCCGTAAATCTGAGAAAAAAATAAGAAACAAAAAAGAAGGTATTTTATCAAAGCCAATTTGGATTCTCACTTGAAGTAAACACCTGTTTCCTATGATGTCCCTTGAGGCACTGCACAACATTTAGACCACTAACAAGCACAAAATTACACTGGAGACTAGAAACTGGTTGGCTCTCCATGGGTTTCTGCTTTTGCAGGATTGCAGGAAGAGAATTGCTGAAGCGTTTTTGTGCTTGCATTTTGCATTTCAGAATGTAATGCTCGAGGACACCAAGACTGCGTGCGAAGAGACTGTGATCCTTGGTAGTGCTTCCAAACAGGTGCTGGGCTCAACGTATCATTAGAGAGAGAGAAAAAAAAGACATGGAAAAACAGCCCACACACTAGGCAATCCGTGCAAAACATTTAATTAAAAACATTTTGATGATACAAATGATCAGGAGGTAATCAAAAATGTTTGTTTTTTTCATAGATTCCCTAGTGTGCTTTCTTTTTTTATTTCACTTTAGACTAATTGTACCATTATGAGAACAAATTGTTCCTTACTAACCTTAGTATAGTATGCAGGGCCTTGCAGAGACAATTAGAGGGGCAGGTGCTTAAAGATCAAAGTGGCACATGGAACAATATTTTAAAACACTATAGGGTTAGCCAACACAATTTACATTTAGAGTCTGTCCCAGATTCATCTCAACTAAGTTTAAGATTTGCATCAGAATTTTAAGTTCAGTAAAAGCTGTTTCATATTACATGCTTTTAGATTCTTGCTTTTAGGGCACTTAATCAGCTGGGATGTGTGTGTGTGTGTGTGTGTGTGTGTGTGTGTGTGTGTGTGTGTGTGTGTGTGCGCGTGCGTGCACGTGACTGCGTGTACGTGACTGCGTGTGACAGGGTCGCTTGCCTTTCACAACTTGTCACATTATTTGCAACGCCTTTTGACCTTGTTGATCTGCTAGTGTCCGCAAGTGCACATACTGAGACGCATCTTTAAAGGCCAGATTTGAATCACATTTCAGCAAAAATCTGTTTCCATGTGGATTTCTTTGCTGTTCAGACTTGATAACAAATCTGATAGCTAGGCTTGATGGGCAAACTTTTTTTTTCTTAGGCTGCCAGTGTGAAGGAGGATGTTGCAGAAGTCCATTATGTGATCAACAAAAAATCTCAAAATCCTAAAGCTACGCCATAAAAAAGTGTATTTCACTCTCCACAATATATTCATAGCTACAATATGCATTCGTATGACTGATCAATTAAAAGCAAATGAGACATCTGTCCCATTTTGGAACCTACCCAAATCAATGTATGTGCCCGTCTGGAAAATAGAATGAAGAAAAGAGAGAATGAAAGGGAAAATGCAAGTGCATTTGTCCTGAAATATTGGTAATACAGAAACCACTTTGGCAAACATTGCTTTAGGGGAGCTCTGCAACTGAAGTGCAGATAGACTTAAGTCTTTAATGTGGAGAGTTCATGTATGTATGTATGTACGTGCGTGTGTGCGTGTGTGTGTGTGTGTGCATGCGCGTGTGTGTGCATGTGAGATATAAATAATGTGTGGGTGCGTGCAAGGGCAGGAGAAAAATGTATGTTGACAGCCGGAGACCTCTTGGTATTCCGGTCAGGTATTCCTTTTCAACGCTCAACAGAGCTCACATGGCAGCAGGACCAGTGCAGTAATGCATTTCCAGCAGAAGCATCTGTCACAGTGATACATCTCACTGTGACCCCAGTCCAGCGAGCCAGAGAGTTGCACCGCGACGTGATCCATGGTCTCTCCTCCCTCTCCCACGGCCTCCCTCCACGTTCCTTCCCCCCCCCCTTTGTCCTCCAATCACAGTTGATCCCCTGGTTGATGGTGACTTCACCAAGGCCAATATCGGACCCATCACTCTTGGGGTCAGAGAAAAGACTGACTTCACTTGGCAGGTCAGACATCCGTTTTAAAGTAATGTATTGTCTCCTCAAAGGATGTATGTAGAGCGCAGCGCACTTTATTCTATAGCACAGCGACCAGTTAGGAAGATAAGTGGGATTCTGTCGATTTTTGCTCTACTCAGACTGTATATAAACGCAACGGTTCCCAAATGGTGTGCCGTCCTGGTCTGCCTTGGGATTTTCTTGCAATGTACAGTACTATATATAACTATATGGAAAGTTAGTTTTTGTTTAATATATCAGTACTCATTTAAGTCATTTACCAAAACAGAGGCAAATTATATACCCTAAAAGTGTATTTATTTTATTTTTATCCTATCAATATTATATTTTTGATATTACTTTATTTCAAAACTTTCAAATGAAACGGCGAACATATAGCCAGTCTACAGTACAAGCTCACAGTGCAACGCGTAGCTCGTCTATTTTTCATATTGTATTATACAGTATTGACCTGGCCAAGACGACGCCAACGCAGTACGAACACACCAAAACATTAAGGGAATGAATACAGGTGTGCCTTCAGATTTTGGCTGGCCTTAACCACAACAAGTTTGAAAAAAGTAAAGTTAATTTTAAAACTAAAAGTGATGCAAGTCAGTGAAAAGCTGCAGGAAAAAGTCTGATTTAGTGATATTGACTATTGTTAATTTTAAAATTACAATTAGCCTGATATTAAATGGCAATGAAATTGGGCATTAAATTTAGATTCCTGATTTGGGTTGTAACCTTTAGATTATGCGGAATAACCTTTAGTAAATATGTAGTCTAACCTCTTAATAAAAATCATTAACCAGGTATTCGACTGCTAAAGCTTACCTTACTTTGAAACCACAAGGGCAGCAGCAATTTACAGATACAAATCAGAAAATGATTTTGCATTTGCTAATCATCCCTGGCTATTTTTAATTGCTTCAGGGGAAGCTGAAGTAAAATATGATTATGTGCCATATTCTGCGCTTCACTCACTTTTTAATTGAAAGCAAACTGCCATTTAATTAACAATCGACTAACAGGAAATTAGTTTTATTGATTTGTTTACAACGGAAGAGTATTTCTCTGTGGTGCTTTACCAGTTTGGCTTGTTTTAACCACATGATCCACACTGTTTCTATTCTGGGGTGAAGAGATTTGGTGTAGAGGTGGAAAAAAAGACCCTAGTCCCTAGTATCGAGCCCTGGAGGACCCCAGTCAACTAATTATATACGATTTAAAGGGTTAATAAACCAGTGGTCAGCAACACATGTCTTTGAGCTCCCATAACCATCTAGTTCCATATTTGTGTTTTTATCCTCTAATTCAGATCACAGTATTTTTACATGGTTGTCGCAAATACAACATACTTTGTTACAATACAGTCTATATGTCATGTTTAGTCATATAAATCTATTTTATCATAATATTCTTTTACACTTGTTTGCAAACAAAAAAGGGTTAGCGACCTACGTGGCCGGTTAAGACTGAGGTTAGAGTTAGGGATAGTGTTAGTAATCGGTCGGACTAACGGGAGGTCGGAACAATAATGAACACTTGTAGATTGGATGTCTTCTGCAGAGTGTAGAGGGGGAAAAGGGGAATGCCAGAAACAGACCTCTGTGGGACCCCGGTCAGTGAAGTAGTTTAAGTGGTTAATGGTTCATGCTAGCCTATACGGCGTATAGATCATTCACGCAGACAGTGTTTGAACACTATGGTAAACAACACAAGTACAGGTGCCTAGGTAAGCACCCTAGGTAAGAGGTATACACAATTGAGAAGAGCTCACTTTGTGCACGCACAGCTTTGTGTGCGGTTCGGTTGGCCAAGTCAAGACTGTGATGTATGCGGAGTATGCGGAAGTGCCGTTTACACCTGTGCCTTGTGGCTGTGATACAGTACATCCCTGACTTTTCCTTTGCGTTTTCAACCCAGCTTTGTGGATGTTTGCAGTTTCACTTTCCGTGATGCAATGGACGTACCTATCACAGAGCGCCCACACAACCTGTCCAGCACAGGAAAAAAAAGATACATTTGTTCAAAATGTACGGTTTGCGTGTGTGTGTGTGTGTGTGTGTGTGTGTCTCACTCAGATCACACGGCCAAATAGACACATGTTAGACGTGCATGAGCGCGCCACAGGCGCGCTCATGCAATTAGTATTGAAAAAGTGCCTTCGTATTTAACCTGTTTGGAATTTGGTTGTGCTATTGTAAGCAATCCTACACTTTCTTAAAAACTTAAGCTCTACTATAACAAAGATAAAGTATACATAAGTTTCCATTTTGTGTCATAGATAGTACATGGCAGCTATTTTTAGCCAGCATGGATTTAAAAGGAGTCAGAGTTGGCGTTTTCAGAAATTTCTAACTCACTCTTTCTCAAAACGAATACAAGAAGACTCACCCCGTTTCTGTTTTCCTCCCAGGATTTTCCCCAGTGAGGGGTGAGAGAGGCTGGACAGCAGACGGCTGGATTTTGAATTTCTCTAACTATAAACTTTCATGACAGAAGACAGCCTAAGTACAAATATAATTCATGAAAAGCTACTACAGTGAAGTCTGTTCTCGACAGATTGATAAATGATCAACTGAAGGAGTTCCCGAGTGCTATAACATCCTTTCACCTTACCAACCTGGCTTCTGGAAGCAACATTGCCTTATAGCTTCTTTAAAGGCTGTGAATGATATACAGTAGGGATGTCCCGATCACGTTTCTTGCTCCCGATCCGATCATTTGATTTTGAGACATATCGTTACCGATCTTTCCAGATCCGATCTTTATATTTTTATATAACACTTATGCCATATCACAATAGCAAATATCCTAATGTACTGTATGTCACTCACACAATTGACAGCCCATACATACAAACAGAAAATCTGATTGTATTAAACGACCTCAAACTCACCAACTTTGCAGCTGTACGAAAAGCTTGAATTAGCCTCCATTTGCAAAGTGTTTGTTTTATAAAAATCCACTGTAGCTACTTTCTGTCAAGAAATTCATTGCAGGCGTTTGGAAGTGCTCGCTTCCAGTTTTGGAAGTGCTCGCTTTCAGTAAACCAACGTCCTGCTGCCTCCTGCCGTACACATTCCAAACAGACCGTTACGCACTACGCAGGGCCATTGAGTGATATCCAACGAGCATATCTTAGCCAGGTCCTCTACTACTGTATATTGATTATGGTGCCACTCTTGCTCAACCGGTTGGTTGATTTTGAAGCTAAAAAACTACAAAAACTACAAAAACTAAATTGATTTCTGTTGTTGTTGTTTGTTTTCCCAAAGCCAGGGAGACATTGGTTCCTAAACATTGCAGTGCAGTGACATTAACCACTTAAATACATTGTTGAGTCTCCCAGGATTCAATTTGAGACCCCATATTTTTTATTCTCTCTACATCTCTTCACTGAAATATCTATTATCGTATTAGCTATAGCTTCTAGCTATATTTTCACAGAATGCTTGCCTCAGAAAAGGGACGGAAGGGTTCATGTGGTTAAAAACAAAATTATACCAAAATTATGTACTGTAGGTATTATAGTTGATGATTGATCGTTTAAACTCTTAATCTTAGTACAGAGACTAAACCCTAATCTGCGTTCCTCGACCGTGTTAATCTGTTGTAGACCCAGGCCTCTGCCAAATACTTCTATTTCCATACCACAGTGCTTTGAGGTTTGTCACAGACTGTAAAGCTCTTACACACCATTGCACAGTAAGCCCCTGACAGACTGTGAGCATCGCACGTGCATGCTATCAATCACATATTGTTTACAACAGCTGTGGCTACAATTGAGGCGTCAATCGGGCGCGCCAAAAAACCTGTTGACGCGTGTCTCAGAGCTCAGTGCTATATTTTGAAGTGTCGACACTCAGAAAAGACCAGAGCAGTCCTGAGAGAAGGAGAAGATAGTGAATGGAACGACGCACTCCCAGCATGTGTGTGCAATTCCAATGTGAATACTTGACGTGCGCCAAGGACACTCACGTCAATAAAGCCCCGGTCAAAACATCTTTTACGTTTCAGACGTACCAGAAGCGTCAGTTTCCTATACTTCAATATCGGAGAAACAGGGTGGAGCTGTTGGTCCTGGTGAGGCATGTTGTGGATGTAGGCGCTGAAGACCATGAAGTCTGGTACTGTTCACCAATAATGAACCTTGAACGGGCACCAACCAATAGGACAGAAGCATTGACCACACGCAAGTTAGAGTAAAGTTACTGATCTAGTTAAGGTCTTAAAATCACACCCGTGTGAACTGAGTGGTGCAACTACCACCTCTCCCCCCCCCCCATCTCTCCTCTCTCATTAGCAGGCAACAGTGCAGCATTAATACAATCTCTCTTTCTCTGTTTGGAAAAACAGCGCCCCTACTGGTACTAATAGTCATACTGGTGCTCATGGCCACATACGTAGGTACATAGGTGAACACGGACATTGCTGGTTGTAGGAGTGGTTGCACCACTCAAAAATATGCTGCAGTGAATTGGTTGGAGTTAAATCAGAAATCACATTTGCTTTCTTAATTAGCTTATTGCGTGTTGCATGTTTTGCTATTGCTACTTTCACGTTTGTTTCATGGCATTAATTGTTATTGTTGCTTTTAATGTTTCTTTTTATGTTGTTATAAAACTGTATGCTGCCATCTTGGACAGGGCTCCCTATAAAATGGAGATATTTTATCTCATTAGGATTTACCTGGATAAATATGTCAGGATACCAGGAAGCCTGAACCCAAATGCAGAGTCTCAAGACAGTAGATTCAAAATAAACTTATTTATTAAAGCATGAGGCAGTGACAAACAAAACTCAGAAGATCCAAAAATGTCCAAATGCTCTAAATGCCAAAATGCTAAAACTTTAGAAGCACAATGCAAAGCACAGAAAACATAGTCCAAAATCAAACCTTCACAGGATTGGAGCACAAAACAAGGAACCAGGAACAACGGAACATACAGGACTGCTCAGGAGAAAACAACATATGTACTGACAAAGAGTGTAAGCAGGGAGTCCAGTTATATAGGGAGGAGGTTAATGGCAAAGTGTTCACAGGTTTGTAATGGGAAGCACTGCTGGGCTGATGAGGGACTGTGAGCAGGTGTGTGGCAAGGACTGAGGGTAGGAATGGAGAGTGGGAGTGGCTGAAGGGGAGATATGGTCTGCAGACCGTGACAAAATAAAGGTCAAATTAAAAAAGAACAAATCCTTGTTTGTTCCGACTATATAATTACAATAACTAAACACTGCCTCATCATGTTTTGTTTATGTTATGTTATGTTATGTTATGTTAAACTATGGGAACAATTACTAGACCCGTCTTGAACGGACTGAGAATACTTCAAGAATCATAATAATAAAAGAACGAGTCAGAGATATATATTTGGCCTTAAACCATTGAGTAATTTAAAAATGAGCAATAATCGTATTATAAAATCAATTCTATGACTCGCTAGAAGCTATACTGCAGAGGTCTGAGAATATGTGTAATGTGTTCAGCTATTTTTCTTATTATTAGGGTAAAGGTCAAAAGTCCAGACATTTTTAATTTGTGTGAATTTCAGCCTCTGTGGGGGGTATTTATATGCAAATATCATGACCAATGGCATTGAAATGGCATTGCAATGAACATCACTGATGACGTTTAGGTGAAAAAAGAACAGAAAAAAATAATAATAATTTAGTAATTAAATAAAATAAAATTGTTGCTAAAAAGCAACGCTGGGTGTTAGAGGGTTAATCAGACCAGTGTGTGTCCAGTGGAAACCTCGTATGAATCTGATCTCAGGTCAGAATCGGTTAAAACTCTAGCAGCAGCATTCTGATTGAGCTGTAGCTGCCAGATAGCATTTTTGAGTAGGCATACATCACCTGTAATGAGACCAGTAACGCACTGGAGAAGGCAAGATAAGCTTTTCTAAGTCTTGCGTGGACATGAATCCAGAAATTTAGGCTAAATATTTAAGACAATATAGGCTGACCTTCTTATTGATTTGATGTGGCTATTAACATTCTGAATGCAAAAGACATGCAGTAATCGTGGTCTCTAAACTACCTCCCCCTGGCCAGCCGGGGCGCCTGATGGAGGGGAAAGGAATTGGTCGGAATAACGTGTTCCTTCCACGCTCTACGTCCGGCCAGGGAAACTCTCCCCTGTCAGGTGAAAAGAAGCAGCTTGGACTCCTCATGCATAGAAGGAAGCATGAGGTCAGTCCGCTGCCCCTCCAGGTTGGCAGAGGAAGTGTAGCGCCCAGGATTACATTAGATAATTGACACAAAACATTGACATTGACACAAAACATTCTGAATGCATAACCAATAGTTTAGAGTTAAGGTGAGCACTAACAATTCTCAGTTTTGGCTTTGTGTAGTTGTACAGCAAGCAGTTCTGGCGCATCCACAAATTAATAACTTGGCCGGGAGAACATAAAGGTTAAATTGAACAGGCCTGCAGGAAGGCCAATGCAACTTTCTAATATTATCTGGCTAACACTATTGTATGGTCTACACACTCTACAGTAGTGTAAGTGGATCTTCTAACAGTGTAGAGTAGACTCTGCACAGCGTCTGAAGATCCAATTACACTATGATTGAGCTTTTACTGGAATCAGTGTTTAGACAAACAAATCAGTGTTTAGACCCCGCACACACACACACACACACACACACACACACACACACACACACACACACACACACACACACACACACACACACAAGTACATGTCTGTGTGTTGCTTGCATGGCTGCCGTAGGGCAGGAGGGCATGGGCACTTTGACCCCACCACGTCTGCTCATTAGAGACAAAATGATCTCACCCTCCTGTGGCCCCAAACGTCCCCCTTCCTCACTTGCGCCTTCGGTCTCTCTGTCCCCCTCTGTCCCTTTGTGGCCTGTCTTTGATCATCATCACAGAGGGGCTTTGATTGGGTGGGTGTGCAACAGAGCAGCAGTGGTAGAGAGGGCAGTGGACTGGGAGAAAGTTCAGGGGTTGACAAACCGAGCCCCCAGAGGAAGGTGCCCTCTCAGCGATTTCTCCCAGGTTCCCTCAATGATTTATTGCCCCTGGCAGCATTTCATGACATTAACTTGTTCTGGGTGTTTCATGGACCATGCAGGATGCAGAGAAAAGCCCAATGGAGAAGGCTAAGTAAAAGCTGTCTATCAATACTAAGTCAAAATGACTGAGTCTTTCTTGTTATTTTTTATTTTTTTGCTGGGGCTTAATGTTAGGCAGATACTATGCTCCCAGTGACTGCTAAGTAGATTCAAAGAGCCTTTCTTTCTGTCTAGGACCCATTGAAATGGGTTTCAAAGCTCTGTGTGTGTGTGTGTGTGTGTGTGTGTGTGTGTGTGTGTGTGTGTGTGTGTGTGTGTGTGTGTGTGTGTGTGTGTGTGTGTGTGTACGTGCCATATCCGTGCACGTGCATGCATGGACTTTTGTGCAAGCACGCATGGCCGACCGTGTGTTGCGCGCGTGCGTGTGCAACGTGTGCCAGCGAGTGTGTGTGTGTGTTTGTATTTATGCATGAGCCTGCATGTTTGCACAACTGAGTAGTTCAGTCATTCATCATGGTTTTATTTCATGGCCCCATGAATAATGTGAATGCGCATGCATCTGTTTGATGCCCCTTCACTACAACCCTGCATTACTGCAACAGAGCTCTCTATTGTTTGGAAATAAAAATTGATCAAATTTCTGCAGCCACTACCAGCATGGCATATTTACTATCACATTTGCCCTTCAAAAGTAGTTTATTACATAGCATGTGCGAGAGCACCATTATTATAAAACTAAAAACTTAATTGATATCACATTTGAAGATACTATACCAATCGAGTTCTTGTATCAAAATTATGATCTGCTGTAATGGTGCATTGAAAAACATTCTGCCTTGCCGAATAGCACGCGTGATTGTCTTCTCTGCAGTAATCGCTTAAGTACTTGTACTTACTTACAAATATAGCCGATCTATACCAGGCTGGGTGGGCTACCCCAAGGTATATGAAATGGAGATAGAGTCACCAACGTCATTTTCGCTATCACGCAATTCCAGGCGGCAGATTCGTCGCACCATCTGAGCCAAACTGCACCCGGAAGTTCGGCAGAATGCACTGGAGTCAATGAGAGCTCAGTGACCAGCTCATGAACATGAGCTACACAAACAATATTTCTGAATGACTGAGATCTTTTGTAAATCGCTTCTGGCAAATAAACATATAACACATTATTGTCTGCTGTGATGCTTTTCGATGTACACTGTGTCATTTTATAGAGGTATCTAAATTCTAAAGAGCAAAAAGTATGTTTCCTGTCTGGCAGCCAAATCTCGCGATACCCCCGGAAGGCCCGGAACAGAAACAATACCTGCTGCTGTTTAAATCCTCAAATAAAATTATGTACTGTGCACATCAAAAGCAAGTGATTAGAAAACAAACTGTGATATGTCTTATTTTTTATGCCTGAACCGATTATATGACACAGGCTTCAATGGTTCATAAATAATGTTTGTTATGAGCTGGTCCAGCTTGCTCCATTCACTGCTTTATATTCATGTAACTTCCGGTGCGAGATTTGGCTCCCATGAAGGTGTCATGGCGCAGCACAGTCACGTGACCATGTCACTTCCTTCTCTAATCTTCCTTGGGTTACCCACGGAAGTGTAAATCGTGCGTCACAGCCATCAGGACATGAACCGATGAAGCTGCAGGGAAATAACTTTTATACGATATAACATTTCACATTTGTGGCAGAAGTGATGGTGGTGCACTCTATAGAGGGCCGTCAACATATAATTCCAAATTGGGGTTGACCGGATGTTAAGTTATTTAGTGTGTTTTTGTTGGCCCCTCCCTAATTTGCGAAGCCAATTACAAATAAAACAGTATGAAATCTCCAAAAGCAGTTTGATGCTCATTTTCGCATGACGTTTCTGACACAACGAATTGCATTTGGAATATTTATGGCACCCCCGATTGGTGAATACATTTTGGCTCTGCAGATAGAGTCCCCTCAACATGTGAGTGAAATTTCGGGTGTATTGGACGATGGTGTTCGCATTCTTTTTCAAATAGGCCTTTTCTCCGAACTTTGGAAGGAAATTATAACCAATCGTTATGGAATATAATAAATTGAGACATGTTCATCAAATGACTCCCGAGGAAAAAAGTGTGTTTTGAAGGAAATGAAGAAATATTTATTACTTTTCATTCCTTCTGCCTATAACCATAAAGAAATGTGCCTAACCTAATATCAAAAGTTTTACTTGACATTTTAAGGTCTGCAGTGCCCTCCGTTAGCATCAACAAATGTGGGCCACATTCCTTTTGTGTCAACATACCATAGTAAAGCAAAAGATTGCCTTCGGTGTCAGCATGCGGATGCCAAAGTTTCCTAGCCAATAAGCGGCAAAATGATGAGTAGGTATAAGTAAATGGTGCAGCACCATGGTCCGACTCCTTCCATATCAATTCATTTTCCATTATCACCCCATAGTTTTTACGGCACGGTGCCAAAAGAGCCTAGCCGTCTATA
This sequence comes from Protomyctophum parallelum, assembly GCF_964188405.1. Classification (NCBI taxonomy): domain Eukaryota; kingdom Metazoa; phylum Chordata; class Actinopteri; order Myctophiformes; family Myctophidae; genus Protomyctophum; species Protomyctophum parallelum. Next base: position 32,750,092 of record NC_139713.1, read on the forward strand.
ACAGGGTTTGCCTGTACCTCTCTGTCTCCATCTTTTTATATAAGGGCAAAGATGTTTGGGCTGGAATCATCATGATTGACACACACACACACACACACACACACACACACACACACACACACACACACACACACACACACACACACACACACACACACACACACACACACACACACACACACACACACACACACACACACACACACACACACACACACACACACACACACACACACACACACACACACTTTTTAATTTATTCACAAAATTATTATAGCAGCAACTGACTGATTAAGCTTTGCATTTATTACACATTGCATTCATCAAGGAGTGTACCGCCTATGAAAACAGGCCATAATAATGCCATAACAGGGCGTACACAACTTTTATCAGATGACAGATGACACACTCAACTGCACACCATCACATTTCTGTATACTGCAAGTCTGCAAATGTCTCCAAAAGCCATTGCACATGAGAACATATCCAAAATGACTTTTTCTTTTTGCAGCGAAATTATCAGTGTGACTTTAAAAAATACTGACAACTGAAAATTAAACTGCTCTTCCAATACATTGTTACTCCTCCCAACTCATCATATTTCAATGCTTGGTCACGTTTCGTTTCCACTGATGCAGAGGAGGCACTTTTGTGTATGTTGATACCGATCATAATCGATTCCCACCCTATCAGTATGCAAATTGAACAAACTTTTGCAATTATGTCATTAGTCAGGTGACAATATACAGTCTAACTGGATTACCCACTACTGCATTTAATAATAAGAATACGAATAACAATATGTAATAATAATATTTATTATTATTATTATTATTATTTGATGAGCCTGAGGTCTGATGATAACGTGTTAATTGGCTCTGCTATAATTAACAACATCTTATGGTCCACTCAAAGCACCACGACTTTAACTACACTGATGTGGACTCTGACTCTCCACTTGAGTTAGAACGATTTTCCAAATGATTTATGGTTATGGTGCTTGGTGTGGAGTGTGGACGGCACATTACTGTACCTTGAGCTGCCTTCGGGGTGAGTCAATTGTAATGAACCAAGCGTGGCCTTGCGCTCGGGGGTTGTGGAGATGAAAGCCCTCATAAGGTCATGTGTGTCCAATTAGTTCAAAATGTCAGTGGACAACTGGACAATATATGCAACAGTGATAGGTGAGTCTCTCTTCTGCGTCATGGTGCTACACAGCCATGCAACTCTGATGATGCCAACTGTGCTACAGTCACATCATAAACATTTCAAAAGACTAACTTTCCATAATGCAACTTCTTGTAGAACTATAATTAAGTCCTGCGATTGATTGCTACAATGTACACAGTGACTACGATCATAATATTTTTAAGGCAGGCCTGAACTCCAGGCTGTGGTATAGGGTGGTTTTCTAAATAAATCTACCGGTAACTAAAATACATTTATGAGCCATTGTGCTACCATTGTGATACTATGAGCCAACAGGAAATGAAATCAGCTCCAATGCCAAACATGTACATGCGGTGTGCATTAGATTCCCAAAATAAACCATTTTAGATAACAATAACAATGGATAAAATACAATCGGATGCACTTTTGCATCTGTATGAGGGAATACCAAGGGTGAGTGAGAAAATGGCAGCCAGGAGAATGAGACTAGCAGGACACTGCCAAAGACACCAAGAACTGCCAGCCAGAAAATTGGTGTTGGGGGAACCAACACACGGTCACCAGTCACGAGGACATCCCATATTAGCATAATGTGACCATGCTCAAGGAAGATGCAGGAGCACAAATTACAGACGAGCTGGCCAGATGTATGGAGAACCGGGATTACTGGAGGCAACACTGGAGGGCTCGTCTGAGAACGAACTGGAGAAAGGGAGAGGGGACGCTACTGCCTACGCATTTTGTGCTTGGCCCCTTAATTAAGCAAAATGTATAATATAAAACACCCTAAAGTGCCCATGGCTATGATATCTCTGCCCCGACAAAAGTAGACCAATCACTGCTCAGCTCACACTGTATCACACTGCCAGTGGTGGATTAGGAACTAGTAACAAAAAAATCGAATAATTGTAGTGGAGTAAAAGTACAATATTTGCCTCTGGAATGTATTAGTGGAGTAGAAGTACAAGTACTGAAGATTTGATAGACTCAAGTACAAATACCTCCAAATTGTACTTAAGTACAGTACTTAAAGGACCACTTCACCACATTTCAACCTCTTCCTTATTGGTCCTCACTAATGATCATGATGAAATAGCATACTTTTTCTCTACTCAGTCTGTATCTCATAGGAGGGCTGTGGGCACTTCAGAAACCCGTCCACCAATGGCATCATCGATGAGGAATCCAAGCTAAGAATCATAAAACACGGGACGTGATGTTAAGACTGTCCATTGTGCCAATAGATGGTGTGGGCTCACATGAGATTGCCTTGATGTTAAGAGTGGCATTAGGAGGTGTATTTAAACTAGGGTATGATGTCAATTTTGGGACACATCCTCAGTAGTGTGCCTTTGAATCAGCGGGTGTTTCGGCCTTCCAACACTATACACCCTCATCAAAGGTGGCCAGCTAAAGGGTGATCAAGCCTTAGCTTGTGTCCCATGCCCAATCATTGAGATTTGCCTCCCACGGGACTATGCAAGGCAGGGGCGTCCTCTTCCCTGAGCCAGCCATACAGCTGACCGCATACCTCATATGCCCTCATGTTTGAGGGGTTTGAATGGAGTTCTCAGATGTGTGTGTGTGTGTGTGTGTTGGGGGGGGGGGTCATGCTCTTATAGCCCAGCAAGGGTCTTTCCTTTTAATCCAGATCCACTGGCTGCCTCTTTCAGCTGCTTGAGAAAGTGTTCTGATTGTCTGCCGCAGAGCCTGTCCATGGATGCCAAGTTCCTTCAGTAGCCTGATGGTGGAAGAAGCCACAAATCCTCTGCATCCCACTTCGACTGGACAGACTTTTGCATTCCAGCCACGCTGAATTGCGTCTGCTGCCAGCTCTGTGTATCGCAGTTTCTTGCGCTCATAGGCCTCCTCAACAGAGTTCTCCCATGGGACTGTGAGCTCTATTATGTACACAGACTTGCGTGAAGGGGACCAGAGTACCATGTCTGGCCTAAGGTTGGTGGAAGCAATCTCAGGTGGAAAAATTAGTTGCTGGCCAATATCGACAAGCATCTTCCAGTCGCGGGCCATGGCTAGGTGTCCAGTTTCTGGCTTTGTTGAAGGATGCTTGGGCTTTTTTTTTTGTCCCTCCCGGATGAATATTGTCGTTTTGCTGGGATTGCTTGTTCTTGGGGGTAAGGAGTTTGTTGCACTCCTCTTGATCTCAAGTGCTGCAGCCAGGCTCTTGAGGACCTGATTGTGCCTCCAGGTGTAGCGGCCTTGTGTGAGGCTGGTCTTGCAACCAGACATGATGTGTCTGAGAGTCGCTGGAGCTGGGCAGAGGGGGCAGGTTGGATCCTCGCCATACCACTGATGTAGGTTTTTTGGTGATGGCAGCACATCATATATAGCTCTTATGATGAAGCTGATGTTGCTTGCTTCCATTTGCCATAGCTCACTCCAGTTGATCTTTCTCCTCTCCACACCTTCCCACCGCATCCATTGCCCCTGTTTGGAAAGAGACACAGCCTTTGCACTTCTTGCGGTCTCCTCTTCCCTGCGCACCTCCTCAACCACAAGTTTCCTCCGCTCGGATGTTGATGCCTTATGCCAAGTTGGTTTGCTTGCTGCCAGGCCAAAGCCTCCTCTTCCATGCTGGATATTTCCCACAATGTCTTGGTGTCTCAGGGCTGATGTAGCTTGCTGCACAGCATTGGATGGAGTCCATTTCCGTCCCGTTAGTAGGGGGGGTGCAGCCTTGCTGATGGTCTGGTCTTTGGAGTCTTTCAATGTCATCTGAAGTCTTACTTTAGAGCACTTGTACTCCTCCGTCAGACTTGTGAGAGGTAGTTCAAGGACCCCTTTGCCGTAGAGGGCGATGTTGGTTAGACATCGTGGGACACCCGAGGGCACTTCAGAAACCCGTCCACCAATGGCATCATCGATGAGGAATCCAAGCTAATAGAAATAGCAGGCTTTCTATTTCTGAAAAGGTGCAATGAAAAAATGGAAGCCATTCTTCTCACCATAATACAAATCTAAATATATATATTTTTAAATCACACCCATGTGAAGTGAGGGGCACTTTTATCATCGTACATCATCATGACGTAAAATAGCATATTTGCTCAGACACTATGACGTAAAATTATCCATTCATTGTCAATGGGAATTTAATGTTGGTTTCAGACGAAGTTTGTGGACAGCGGACCTAAAAACAATCAGGTTTATAAAGAAATTGCCTAACGATGATGTCAATGGTGGATGGATTTCCAAAATGCCCACAGCCCTCCTATGAGACACAAAATGGTGGTATTCTATTTATCATGAACATTAAGTCCCACCCAAGCCCATTCTTGGCCAATACCACGTTAGCGACGGTTGTAAGGATCCTGGTCAAGCTTTCAATGCGGGTCAAAATGGTTAGGTGGTGTCAATAAATAATAATTTTCTGTAGCATGTGTGGACCTTAGAAAGAGGGTTTGTTTTCTTACCTTGTTATGACCAAACTAGTCCATTCCATGAATTATTTCGCTTGACTCCTTACTTAGTAACCGTCGCTAACGTGTTATTGGCCAAGAACGGGCTTGGGTGGGACTTAGCGAACGGCTAATTGTATGAACATAGGTTGAAAAGTGGTGATGTGGTCCTTTAACTAAATTAATATGCTTGATACTGCCACATGGCTACGTGTGCATGCAATGAACCACACAGCTCAGCATGCAGGTCACACTGCTGTGCATACGATGAGCCACACAGCTCGGCTCAGCCTCATGCTGATACCCGCCTACGGTGAGCCACACAGCTCGGCTCAGCCTCATGCTGCCTGCTAGTGCTACCTGCACACGGTGAGCCGTGCACGCTGCCACGTGCATGCAGAGAAACACACAGCTCGTCTTGAGTCGTCTCACACGGCTACGCCAATCAAAGCTCAGCTCATGCTGTCAAACGTTCATAATATGCGGGGAAACCACACACAGCATCAGCTCACACCGCTGTACGGCCATAATTGGACTCGGTGTCGTTTCATTTCATCTCGACATCAAAACATTTGACTTAGCAAAGATAGCAACAGCCACAGGCTGCCAGGCAGGTGGTCCACTGATACTGATGACATTTATATTGTATGAAGCCTGATCCAATACGATAACGGAAACGGAACCAACACTAACAGTGTCAACTGGGTTGAGATTGTGCAGTATAAAATACTATTTAACTATTTAAAAACATGATCAGCACTTCAAATACACAATTATACAAAGAATACTGTATATAGGATGCAATGTGTTGTTATTTGTGGTGCGTGTCAAAGTGAAGGTACTCAAGACATTCCCACAGGTCTTGATGAGTTAACTGTAGGTACATTTCTCTAGAGTACATACCGTTTTCCAGCACTCATGTTTGCTTTGCTGTCCATCCCTATTTTTAAACATTTTTTATCTATGGACCTCAGCTCTGCCACCAACACCTGTGCCTCTTAAAAACAACCAACCCAATCAGTGTCCTCTAACTCCTCTTGTTATTTATTTATTTCAACTCTCTCTGACGTAGCCCCTCAGGGGTTCATTGACAATGTTCCAGACAGATGTGTCAAGTGAAACTACAGAGGAAGAGCGTATGATTGCTGCGGTTAACCAGGCATGTCTACACAGCAGAAAAAGAAAAAAAAACTGAAAAACAGTGTGTGTGTGTGTGTGTGTGTGTGTGTGTGTGTGTGTGTGTGTGTGTGTTCCATATCCGCCATTTCCACCCACCATCCATCTGGGCAATGAGGACCGTTCACAAAAATGCTAATAAACAGCCTACATTTGGGAAAAGTTCAAAACTAAATGCTTCATATGCCAATACAAGGAGAAAAATGTGTACGTGTATTTGTGTACGTTATATTATAACTATTATCTTTATTAGATAATGGTACAGTATATACTCAACCAAGCATTAGAAAGACATTCCTCACTTTAGCAACATAATTGCTTGTTCAATTGTAATTAGATCACTTAACGTGTCTTAAAGAGACATGGCCATGATGCTGTGTGCCAGGCTTAATTAAATACCATGGCCTCATCCAAGCCAAAGCCTGATCAATCGCTCAATCGATACAATGTTTTTATTAATTTGCAATGCATTTGTAGTCTTGCAACTGATCATTGTGTATGTGCTTCTAAGAAATATAGAGACACCATTTGTTCATCTGTATTTTTGAGTGGTGCAACCACTCCCTTACGGAGCTCTGTGTGTGTGGGTGGCTGGGTGGGTCTGAGCATGAAAACAGTATGGCTGTTTTTCACCACCTGTGCGCACTACACACACGCACATATTAACTGTATATATGTCATATGATCTTGGGTGTGCCAGTACAGTACAGTAGAGGGTATACAGTATAGATGGACCCCCACACAGTAACTCTGTCAATTCTCAACCGTTTCGGACGTGGGGCGGCTCGCCGGAACCGGCCCGGCCCCATGGGCGCATTCCTAAATGCGGTATACTGGCAAAGGAACCTTTTACAACTCAACTAATAGGCTCTATGCACACAGAATAACTCTTCCTACTTGCGGGCCCCGTCCATACTTCTTTCACAGTTGTTACCGATGATACCATTATAGGCGCTGTTCTATTCTGGACAAACAGCGTGTTGGCTCACTGGAAACACAGCTACCAGTGGGTATAGAAGTGTTCTTGAGGGGGTTCCAATTGGCACCGTACGAGTGTGTAACTTTGGTCCAAAGGGACTCCTCAAGCCTGAAACGGCTAGTCCGGTGAGTCACAGGAACAACAGTTGCAGAAGAGTCATGACTCTGCACGATTGAAACCTCAGTCGTCATTATTTATTCTACTAGAACTGTACGTGCCCGTCGCAGGAACGATGCAACTTGGGAACTTAATGATATACAGTACGTTGTCATAGCACCTGTTTTAACTGTCAACCAGTGTCCCACATGGAGAACTGTGTATGTGGCTATGTGTGTGAAGACTGCAAACTGAAAAGTGTACTTGGCAATCAATTTGGCCCACTGGCAGAGCCTGATTGGTTGAGCCTCAATTGGCTGAGGCAGAGGCTGGAAATTGCACAGGTGAAAGGAGTTGGCCTCATTAGGCCCACTGGCAGAGCCTGGCCCAGGTGAAAGGAGTTGGCCTCATTAGACCAGAGCCTTTTGTGGTGGTTCTGGAGAACCATGGGTCTGACCGACTCGATACCTGGCACTGCACTCCCTGTGGGGGTGTGGAACGCGTGTGTCGAATGTGAAGGCGGTGGGTCAAACGCTTCTCGAGTTACATGCATTACAACCGTACACACACGCACGCACACGTACGTACGCACACAGAGACGTGGCACATTTATAGGGTAGCGCCTGAATAAAAAGGCTTAAACTGTTCCAGCGTCTTTTCCTTCTTCCGGTCCATTTGGTTCCATTTGCACAGTCTCAGAGTTATGGGGTCCTTGAAAATAAAAGGTTTGAGAACCACGGTACACTAAATGGAACAGAGCCATGATTAGAATAATCGGTAACACCTGTAAAGGAAGTAGGGAAAGTGCAAGCCCCACCACAGAGAGGAAACATTGAAGCGAAATGGACATGGAGGCTGAAATTAGGTACTGCAGCCCACTATGGGTCAGTACGTGACGCACACATGCACGACTTGCGGTGCTTGTTCGTGCTTTTGGCCCGGCGCGTTCATGAAAGCTCCGTTGAATGTAATGCAATTCTGTGATGAAGATGGGGCCCAAATGGGCTTTTCCAAGCCGGAAGAAGGGGTGAAAACGCCTCATGCGCTGTGTGAGCAATTATTTATAACTCTATGGGAAAGGGCCCAGAAGTTGGAAGTGTGCATGGAGCCTATTGACGGTTAGGTCCAGTTGCTATTCAGTCTTAACGGAGGACTTACACTTAGTAATGAAGCTAATCTATTTAAGGCTCCCAGGTAGACCAGAGATCAATGTGGGGCCAATATTGGGATTTGCACACATGCACACGCACGCACACACACATACTGCATAACATACACCTAAATACTGTATATATTTTCCCTGGTCTCACAGTAACGTTTGTCAAATGATGTGCAAAATGATGTTAAGGGAGAGTTGAGCTTGTATAGGAATCGTTGCCCTTTGAAGCTGCAGCCTGTCACATATTGACAGGTTTTTCCAGTCTGTTTGTTAAAATCCCCATCTCCATTATCTATCTCTGTTTGTATCCACGCCTTTAAACTATTTTCAAAAAGCATCTAAGTGAAAGTATAATTAAAGGTATAAAGCTTTAGTGGAATGCATAGGCCTAAGGACTGGCAACATTTTCTTTGATATGGACACATTGTATGATGTTCATATAAAGGCTATAGGATCAAACCAGTCGGCCCCTGCATGCTATCACTCATGACTTTCATCTAACATATTAAAGGAATATCTGTCTGTATGAATGTCTGAATGTGTGTACGAAGCAATGTTGCTGCTATTCACTGGCTGCACCAATGGCTCAGAATTTCCAAACAGGCACTGACCATTACATTATGGAGGTCTTAACAAGGCCCTTTTTTCAGCGTTTTTCACCAACTCTGTGTAACTCTATGGGCGCAGTTTTCGCAATGCGTGCGTGCAGGCCAGCTGTGGCCCCGGAAGAGAAACAGGCTGCCGTTAGTCAAAAAGCTAATAAGCTAATAATTTTGCACGTTATCTGTTTGCAGCCAATCGCGGTAATGCCCGTACTCCATTGCTTTGCAAGCCGAGTCGCGTTCCGTAATTTGCGTGTCATGTTCACCCCAAACAAAAAAATATTAAAATGGTCTTCAAATGAACAACAGCTCCGCGGCTGATCACATTTGGGTTACACCACTATTAGTTTTATTAAATTCAGTGACGTATGTGTGTCGTCAATGGCACGCATGCCATTGACGACTAATTTTCTATCTCACTACGGGTCAGAAACTACATTATTCCAAGCATTGTCACGCTGAAAGACCACACGAGCCGTGCGACAGAAATAGCATTGACCGAGTAGACCTCAAAATTAATTTATCAATAATATGATCTATTAAATCACATTACCCACACTCCACCTGTACATAATTTGGTGTTCATACCTTCGAACGGGGATGTCTGTGTCCCTTTTATGCTCCTATATGGAGATCTCTGTATCTGTCTGTCTTTGTCCCTATGCCCTTGAGATCCCCAATGTCATCAATATATCTCATACAAGTATGGGCATGTTGGTTGGAACGGCAGTTCTGAACAACAACCAATCCGACAGACTTCACTTCACTGCATCTCGGTACACACTAATGGTGTGCTTAAAGCTAAATATATTTCCCCTGGTTGATATTGCCGATTGGTTGGGCAGTTCTTGAGATACGAGAAGGACAGATACACTCACTCACACACACACGCAGAGTTTTGCACAATTTACAGAGGGGAACAATGCAAGTTTCAATGATTGAGTTTGTATTGAATTATACAATGCCCCACTTGGTTATGTAATACCTTGTAGAACTATGCCCATATAATAGGGCATAGTTCACACTATGGTCCCGGGTGTGCACTCTGGACCACTTGGCAAATGTTGTGGTGGTGTGAACGATGTGAACCCGACCACATGGGGGGCGGGTCTCTGGACAGTTGGAGTGTATTCGGATACGGATCTTTCGTTCCAATGTGAATGAATGCGTACCTAAAGAAGGAAGTGGACTGTTTTTTTAATAATCTCTCATAATCTCTAGTCGACGAGCCAAGCGGCAACAAAACAAAAACACACGACGCGTAACACTAGCGCATTTCTCAACGCCGCCTGTCTAGTCTACTGTTGAATCCGCGTATACGTGCAGTACGTGCTGATCTTATTCTGTGGACTACATGGGCTTGGCATAGTCTCCAAAGTAAAACCAATAATAATGCTAAAGTAGAATCCGTAGAAAACTAATCAAACACGACACTGGAGTCTGGAGCACAGAACTAACTGACACGGTGAATAGCAGGCTGACAGTGAAGTAAGGGCAAAGAGGCATTGCAATATAATGCAGTGTGTCTGGATTTATTGGAGACAATGGGGGTAGAACAAAAGGATGGGAACACCATGATGTTCCCAGTTTGAACCCGGGCTCCCCCAGAGTGACTGTCCAAGTGACTTTTTTTTTCTTTTTTGTAATTTTTATCCCACGATTTTGCAACCCATTTGTTTCACCCAGTGTCAATTATCGAATGTAATTCTGGGCGATACACTTGCTCTGCCAACCTGGGGGGGCAGCGGACTGAACTCATGCTTCCTTATGCATGAGGAGTCCAAGCGGCTTCTTTTCACTGGACATAGGGCGTGGGACGTTATTCCGACCAGTTCCTTTCCCCTCCATCAGGCGCCCCGGCTGGCCAGGGGAAGGTAGTTTAGGACCAGGATTACTGCTACTAATGTTTTTGTGAGGGTACCTACCCTAGGGGACACGGGGAGAACATGCAAACTCCACACAGAAAGGCCCTTTCGCCAACCCCGCCTCGGGCATGGGCGCTGATGACGCGGAGGAGGGAACACGCCTGCAGCACCCACAGCGTCCCCAGCGGGAATCGAACCCAGGACCTTCTAGCTGTGAGACGACAGCACTACCAACTGTGCCACCGTGCACCCTGCCGAAGTGTTCTTGAGCAGTACACGGAACACCTAATTGCTCCTGATGTGCAGGTTGGTGCCTTGCATGTTTTCCTCCGCCATCGGTGTGTGAATGGGTGAATGTAATGCACAGTAAAGCGCTTTGGATAAAAGTGCTATATAAATGCACCATTTACCCCATAATGGGGGCCTGTTCAGCAGGGAGTGGAACTGGGAGGGATAGTGTTTTCCTTGCATGCAGTATTCCCTCCTGGTGAAACTCCTCAGTGTCAGGTGAAAGAGGCTGGAGACTCCATAGTGGGATATAAGGAGACAAGATTGTCTACAACCCTCCCCCAAACAAACAGTAATGATGGGCAGTGACAGGGACTATGGCAAGTGGCAACCGTCACAAGCCAAAATATTTATTAAACTTTTTTTTTTTTACTTCCATCCCTTGATATTCATGTTTGTGGTCCAAGTGGCCCATGTGCATCACATGAACAGGCACATGAAAAGGTATTGCTAGAATGTAGTACATCCATGCTCATGATGTGTGTTAAGGTGCATGTTGGTGAGTTTCAAATTCTGATAATTGACATGACCAGGCCATTGTACTGTACTTTCTGTCACTATCCATGGTGCTGAATCACTGTGTTGGTAACTTGGTGTCATGCATTGCATCAGAATAATGATTGATTCAAAGAGCCCACCGAGGCCAATTAAGGGACTGAGAAAGTATTACTTTGATTACCGTATATATCCTGGTGTTTCTACAGATTTTCTTATTTGTTAAACCCTATTAGTTTCCGACATAATTATCTTATTTTCACAATCTCATACACATTGCTGTATGCATGTGCTTGTTGTTTACTGATTAGACTGAATTTTGTGTTTAAATCAAGTAGGCCCAAGTGATTTGGTAATCTGTTCATTTTAATATTGTGTTGGTTTCTGGTTCAGAAAGAGACAAGACAGTTATCTCACAACACAATGAAGCTTCTCAGCCCAAGGGATAAACTGAAAACTAAAAAAGAATCACACTTGTGTGAACTGACTGGTGCTGTGTGTGTGTGTGTGTGTACTGTTGTACCATTATAGTGGTCAGTGTGAAGCTCAACAGCTGTGCTGTAACTGTTTAGGCTGCTCAACAGTGCAATTTAGGTCACCCGGCAGTGTTGCAGACAGACACACACACACACACACACACACACACACACACACACACACACACACACACACACACACACACACACACACACACACACACACACACACACACACACACACACACACACACACACACACACACACACACACACACACACACACACACACCTCAAAAATAAAGAAAGGCTTGTCACTCTTATAGTACTCTTTAGTAGTTGTGTGCAATTCATAAGTAAAATGCGTACAGGTTTTGCGAATTAATTCAAGTGTATCTGAACTATATTGTTTGGTTTGTATTATTGGTGTACTTTCATAGTTTAGTTTTTTGTTGTATTGGTACTTCTATATGTATAGAGGACCACAATGGAAATACATCCTTGGGCTTTATTGTGTTTTTATCCTTAGTGATGATACTTGCTAATGTGCTTTTTTATGTGTTATCAATGTGTTTATGTGTTATAAAATCAATCAATCAATCAACTTCCCAATGAAAGGTCTCTCGAACTGAATGAGCAAACTTACAATTGAAGGCTTCAGCCCCAGGGAGATGTGCACTTGTTTGCCATCCGTGTATGGTCGCCATTATTTATTTATTCTACACAAATCAGAAGGTTTAGCATAGCAAGCAGGATTGCCGACAACCCACAATCCAGTTTGCAGCCAACTCTGTAGATCTGAAGTCACTCAGGCGTGCTGGATTTGCATACCTCTGCACTTAAATAACTTATTACAGAATCCCTGTGTCGATATCAAGGTCCACTGCACATCGGAGCTCCACAAAAGCTACTAGTTCCTCAATTGTGCTGCAATTTGGGGAACCATTGTCTGTTTTAAAGGACCTATAACATAAAATTCTACTTTTTCAATTTCTTTTGTGTTTTTGGAGCTCCCATGTGTGTTTTCTATCCCAACAAATAACCAATTTTGAACAATCAGGCCTTCATGTCATATGGGTGTTTTAATGGAAATTGCTCTCAGAAACAGCTCGACTGATTTTGGCCTCATCGTGATGTCATCAATGTCACCCTACTTTGTATAATTCCTCCATTTCTTCAGTCTTCAGTTGCAAATTTGCATTTCCACTTTGTTTACAATGTCCACCATTGTTGATTTTCCAAGCTGGCATGGAATGGAAACAAGCCTGGTTTTATCTAGCATGAGTATTATAATGACTCAAATATTAAATAATCTGCATATCAGCACCCTCTCCACCTCAGGACAGTGTAGTACTGCAGCTAAAACTGCTTTCAAAGTCCAGAAAGAATTGACAAGGCCTGGTTATATCAGAGTGGTGATTGAGGCTCAAACCATTAGAAATAACTTTGAGGGACATAGACAATATGATTATTAAATATTAAAAGCAGTTTTAAAATGCATGTTATTTGCGCTTTAAGGACACGTATCTGGACTGTGTGTGCTCTTGGAAGTATCTGGCAGTCTATTTACTGAAGTATTGCTTTTGCAAATACATCTCTAGTGCTTTGCTTATACTAACACACACACACACACACACACACACACACACACACACACACACACACACACACACACACACACACACACACACACACACACACACACACACACACACACACACACACACACACACACACACACACACACACACATCCTTCTCTCTGTCTCTGTCAATCATACCTTCTCTCTCATGCACTTTTGGCCTCTCCATTGCTGTCTTGCTGCTTAATGGTGACTCAACTCCTTCAATATTTCTGTCTTCTCACTATACATCATGTCCCATCTCTCTTGACTTTCTGATCTCTCTCTCTCTCTCTCTCTCTCTCTCTCTGATTCCTTGGAGTATGCCCTGTGTGTGTGTTATGAGTGCAGGTAAAGGAGCTACTCTCACTATTTGATAAATTAACTTTATAGGGTTCGACTTCATTCATGTTTAATTTTGTGTTAATTATGTTCATTTTAAGCATGAATTAGTTGAATCGTGTAAAGCTATGGGAATTATGCTGTCTTTAAAAGTAATAACATTCAATTACCTAATAGCAGATACTTTTTAGGTGTTGCTTATAATTTGTGCTGTACACCAATCCACCAAAATGTCCGGAACCACAGGATAAAAATGAATGCAGCAAGCTAATGCATTTGATACGAATAATCTCAGGCCAAATATAACTCAAAACCTAAACTTTACTCTTGATTTTTGCACGTGTGCACGGCACATCAAATAATGGATTATAAAGTGTTAGTGTTACAAGGCAGTTTTACTGTAGAGTATACATTACACACAGACCCAGTGACAGTAGATTATTCTGCATACTTCACAGTACAGATGCTTTCCCCTGTATTTTGGATTAAAGAATGAGATATGGAGAACCAAGTTCAACCAACCGTATTCCAATTATATGAATTGCATGTCAATCATCTTTTTCTGTGAGGACAGTTTTAGACTATTCATGAAAAGTCACTATGCTCTTTGTGTAAAACAAGTCAAGACAGAAAGAAGAAAAGTAGAAAACCCAACCTTTGCCTCAACAGAGAACAACTTAAAGTTATGCCAGAACAAAGAGTATGCCAGTTTGAGGCAAGTTTTTTACAAACTTAATTATAAAGTAGAGGATAAACATTATGTTAAAGTTAATGACTTATCCCTTGGATGAATTTCAAATATAGATGTATTGTTAGGACTTTGGTTCCCTGTCAAGGACTTCCTATGGGAATTTGTGTGATAGTGTTTATGTATTTATCACTTGGAGTCCTTGATGTGACCGTCAAATTGAAGCTCCTTCTCCCAATGGCCACTAAGCAAAGCTGCAGTGCCAATAACACAATCAATCAACAATGTAACGCCTGAAAAAATAAATGACAAAAGCTGGTATAGGTGCTTTCGGGTCTTCTCAGCCTGAAAAGTTTGGGTACCACTGATCAAACTAACGGATTTAATTAATACAAGAATAATTAATCTAAATAAAATTACCAATAATATTAAAATAATATATATTTTTTTTATTTAAGAGTTTGAAACGCTGTGTCCGTTTCTCTCGATATATTGCTGCTGTACATTCAAAAAAGAAAAAAATAATCTGCACCCAGTTAAATAATGAGAGACTATTCCTCAAGACTCCCCTTGAGTTGAGCGAGTCTTCGCCTGATGGAATTTAGCTAGTAGGAGGTCTCATGACATCCCATCTTCTTTGTTGTGCGTTACTGTTAAAGTGACCTTGTAGATCAGCTATTTCTGTAAAATGTTCAGTGTGTTAATTTAGTTGATAAATCAATAAATTGTTTTCCATCTTGGATCGATGGAACCCAATACACACTATAATTTAAGTTGCGATTAATCGGTATCATAATGAATTCACATTTTTTTCTTTTCTTTTATAAGAAACATGTCTATTTCAATTTAAATAATGCGAGTGTTTTCTCAGATATTTGGGGGGCCCACTTGCAATACCTTGCAGCCCACTGCTTGAGAACCACTGCAGTAGGTGATCTTCTATAGGAATGAGAATGATCGTCATAATTTAGTACAGCATGTGCTGGAATGGCTCATTTCAGAGGTGAAGTGAGGACTAGTCATAATATTCCTTCCCCATAGCTTTGGGGCTTCTCGGTTTGACGCCACCTTGACACTATGACACCTTTGGAAAAATAAATGCCTTTCAGTGCTGCCACTGTGACACTTCCTAAGTCAGTAAAGTTGTCTCTTCACTCAGTTTATATAAGAGGGAGGTTTTCTTTTTTCTCCATTTCTTTCCTCAAAACCTTTTCTAGTCTCATGTTCCTGCTGACATCTTGCTTAAAGGTGACATAGACAAGTTTCCAGTGTTTGTACACAGAAGTGAGTGAGTGTTTCCAAACAAATGCATATCTAGCTCCACCCCCCTCCCCCCCTCATTCTATTGGCTGAGCCAGGTCACTTCACGCTATGGGATTGTTGTTGCTGCTGGGAGGGACGCTATGGATATTGCGCTCGTATGGCTAAATATGACATTACAAAATTATGAATTTCTATCGATATCTTAGTTACAACAATGACATTGAGTTGACATGTTTTTTTAAGGGTAACTGTAGCCATGGTTCATGACTCTCGTATTCATACGAGAGTCATGAAGAAACTTCACCCTGTTCTTTGCGCTCGCTGCATTTACAAGATTTCCGTATATATAAACATTCAGATTTCAAATATAAAGTACTCACAATTTGTCCCACGGGTGTTAGTTAGTAGCAGCTCCAGCGATTAGAATTTCTGCATCCCGCGTTGTTTAATAAAAAGCATTTTTATCCGAGGTGTTATTTTGCCATTGGCTTTCAACTACGCGCCCCTATCGGTCGGGAGGAGGGTGGCACTCGGTGTGTTCGATATAGGTACGCTGACCGCCCTGCCAATACAGACTAATAGGCGAGTGCGCTCCCGGTGTGCAACTGTGGATTTCCCAAACGAACCCCGTTTGAAAAAAGTAGCCGGGGAGCTCGGACAAAAATGCTTTTTATTAAACAACGCGGGACGCAGCAATTCTAATCGCTGGCGCTGCTACTAACTAACACCCGTGGGACACTTTGTGAGTACTTTATATTTGAAATCTGAATGTTTATATATAAGGAAATCTTGTAAATGCAGCGAGCGCAAAAAACAGGGCAAGGTTTCTGCATGACTGTCATGATAATCATCATGGCAGTCATGTTCCAGGGCTAGGGTAACTGTAGCATAATCGCAATATCAGAGAGTCCCGCATAATCGTGCATATAAAACATATTGCCCCTCAAATGCCCCATGCCACTACAGCATCGTTCATTCATGTGAACTACTCTGTCCACGGTTATTCATTGCAATGAAGAAAAATCGCTATGATGATCCGCGACGGCCTGTCACCGTTGGCGAGCACGGGTTGAATGCATGCTTCAAGCCGGCCGGCCGGCAGGCAGTCGCCGCGGTGGAGCGGCGGTGCAGGGTGAAATACTATTACTCACTTCCACTTCCACCATTTCAACAAATAAGCACATACAACCCACATGAACGAAAACGATATTGATGTAGGCCTAAACAGGAGATTTTATTGGGGTCTGAGTTGTTCTGTGACTAAGGATCCTCTGAGTTCTGTGGGGTGCTTATTGCTGCTGGTGTTGTTCAGTTTCACACCACCCAACCATGCACTATACATAGCGATTCTCATAATTCCAATAGGCTTACATATTAAATCATAAACATACTATTTCACATGAACAATGTTAGTGAAACTAAGATATGGGGATATTATACATTGCAATTGAAATCGCATCGCATTTTCATTATAATACTGCAGTGCTGGGTTGAACACAGCCTCGCACTGCAATTGGCTAAAAGTTTAAATCCCCTCCGACGTCCCGAGTAGTAAACTGTAGTGGATATAAACAGTGCATTCAGCCACAGGGGGGAAAAGGGGGAGTGTGCTGTTGCAGGAGAACACCTCAGCATCATAATAATAGGGAAAGATACAGGGGGAAAAGGCCAAAAGAATACATTTATATATATTTAAAACTTTGGCTGAAAACTTGTCTATATCACCTTTAATGCATTAATATTTTACTTATATATTTTTTTACATACTCAGTCAAAACCATATTAATGTTGTCAACATAGTGGAAAATATTGAAGTTTTAAACAAAAAATGTTTTAATGTCTTCCTCAGTATGAATTCCACAGAATGTTGCCTGAGGGAGATGTGTGTTGAGACTGCTTCTGAAAACGTTTGTGTTATTCTTTTATTTTTGGTTTTATAAACACACTTAATTTGAGTGGCTTTCCTTATTTAAAATGGATACCGGTAAATTGTACTTACTTTTAATGTGCTTAAATAGCTGTTGTAATTGGCATGTAAACGAACGAGCTAATTAGCAATTAGACATTTTTATCATTACCCTCTCAATTGAAAATGTGTAGGCCCTACTGTATATTAAATTCACTGAAACAATGTTTTCCCCTCCTCAGCAAACCTTGTTAAATTGTGCAGCATTTAAATTCACTTATCCGGGAAACGCTCTTTTGTGAGTGTAGTTTAGAATGTGCCCTCAGATTTCCTACAGGTTTTCCAAGATGCACATAGGGCCTCTCAGTCTACCACAAAAGGGAGATAACTGGTTTATCACAAATATGTCACTTACAGACAGTAAGCATGTCCTCCAGAATGTATCCAACGATAATATGCCGCAGAAACTAATGGGATCTATGAATGGGAGATATTTCCTTATTCACAGAGATGCACAATAATGGCACTGAATGATAAGAGGTCCGATACTGACGTCTAATCGCACATCCAGCCAAGCACTGTAATATGAGGAATCAGTCTTGGCTTGGCTTAATAATACTCGATGTAGAATATTGGGACCGTGAACCATAAACTGATGTCCTGCACGTTTCCTTTTTCTTGTTTCTACACATTCAAAGACTTTTGTCTTTTCTTTTCCTGAATTCACCCAGCTGATGGCTGCTCAGATGCGCACTCTGTGGGCTGTTTGTGTTTTGCCAACCTAAAGTAGATTATTATACATGCTAGTGAATGCATACATCTGTATTTGGATTTTTCTTTTGTTGCTAAGTTGCAGTACCTGCTAAAAAACTTAGTTTGACCAAGCTATGTCACTTTAAAGCAGATTTCAGCTAACCTCTGGTCTATACGCTGTCATTTCAGATTTGTGTGAAGGGGGAAATTGCTTTCCCCCCCCCCCCTCTCATGCAATGCAATCACTCTGCCCAGGCACATCTGTTGTACTACACAAGGTACAAGGCGGGTTATCGTAGACAGGCTCTGCTTTCCTTCTTTCTTTCTTTCCATAAACGGGAATGGAGAAAGTTATTTTTAGAGCTCAATTATAAACATTTCAACAAGAAGAAAAAGAAATGAAGGGCCCATTTTGGACAAAAATATGGAGTCAATAACACTGGTAAAGGTCAGTTGTGCCAGAGATTCAATTACTCTTGGAGCACCTATGAAGTTGAACCCCTATATGTGACAGCACTGTTCAAATACAGCAGTGTGATCTCAGTTGAGAAGGGCAAGAAAGAGGTTTTTCTTTTTTATTTATTTCTTTTACCTCCCAGAATTTTGTCTCCTGCATCTCAGTTCGCCCAAGGGATTAGAATACCAAGCAGTCAGAGTAAACTATAGTGCACACAGTAGGATGTGTACTTTCCACTATCACATTATACAGTAGATACTGTATATTAATACAATATGTACAAATGCAGACAGATAGGCATGAAAAAAGTTCGAGAATGGCCTCAGGTCTTAATGGGTTACTAAAATAATTGATTAAGCGAGTATAATTGGAGCATGAATTATAGGGCTGCAACACTTAATC